>NC_053155.1:156713535-157076035 GCF_016835505.1 Polypterus senegalus
ACCGCGTGGGGAAGCATATCTTATAGCATTGAGGAGTTTTAGTTAATATGTAATACATGCTCTGATTGAGTAGCTTCTAAGCCAACCGCCAATAGCATCCCTTGTATGAAATCAACTGGGCAATCAAACTGAGGAAGCATGTAACCTAAATTAAAAGACCCATTGTCCAGAAAGCGTGAACCAGCGAAAAATCTGTGATATATATTTAGATGTGCTTACATTTAAAATCCAGCGATAGAATGAATCAGCGATAGAGTGAAGCCGAAAGTCGGCGCAATATAGCGAGATTACTACTATATATATATATATATATATATATGACAGCAACACTCATAACAGTGACAAAACAATTACATTAATTACATTGACAATCATGTTACGTTATTTTCAAAATGTTTCCTTTTCTTTTTCATTACTTCTTTAACACACTACTTCTCCGCTGCGAAGCGCAGGTATTTTGCTAGTCTATACTAATAAAAGGCAAAGCCCTCACTGACTGATTCACTCACTCACTGACTGACTGACTCATCACTAATTCTACAACTTCCTGTGTAGGTAGAAAGCTGAAATTTGGCAGGCTCATTCCTTACAGCTAACTTACAAAAGTTGGGCAGGTTTCATTTCGAAATTCTACGCGTAATGGTCATAACTGGAACCTATTTTTTCATCCATATACTGTAATAGACTGCAGCTCGATGGCCATGGGAGGCGGAGTTGTGTGTCGCGTCATCATGCCTCCCACATAATTGAGTGCCTGCCCATATAAGGTAAATATTCGCGGGTGAAGGACTGTGCTCAGCATATTCATAAGTAAAAATATCTGAATCACAAACTTATTAAATAATTCCAAATAGTCTGTCCGCTTCCTTTCATAGCTTTTCCGATGGTTGTGCTGCTTCCAGGCATGTATTTTCGTATTAAAGCATTTAACCAATCACATTTCAGCCATCATTTGTTGCCAGGCAGAGAGGACTTTACAATCCGTTGTGCAGGCACAACAACATAGAATAAATGTAAATTAATGAACATTACAACCCAAAAATAAACAAAACTGTAGAGAGGCCCATGATTAAATGAACGGTAAAAAAGTAAGAGCGAAGCGATGGTGACTTATTGAGGCAGGCAGGCCAGAGCACAATAGCACGGGGCCCGATGTAGTGCGCGTTAAGTCGATCTAAAATGCGCGCTCAGATTCGAAAAAATATATCTTTTCAAGTTCTATTTGGATATAAGTAGGTTCTATTTAGCCGACAGAAATATCCTTGGTAGGATTGTAAGTTTAATTTAGTCTTTACATTTCTATGGTGAAGAAAAATGTATGCAATGATGACTAAATTCAACTTACATTCCTACCAAAGATATTTCTGTCAACTAAATAAAACTTACTTATATTTAAAATTTAAATAGAACTTGAACAGATACGATAGTTCATAATGCCCACGCAACACTATGTTTTAACAAGCAGCGTATTGCACTGATACAAAATAGCCTGGCCATTTAATTATTTAGGAATGGATAGATAAATAAAGAATTTGCACAAATAATGTTTTTCTGTTTTCTTCCTCGATGGATTCTGGCACGCCCAGCAACAGCTGCTCACACCCCAAAGGGTGTAAAATATATATACAACAGTGACAAAACAATTACATTGACAATCATGTTACATTATTTTCAAAATGTTTCCTTTTCTTTTTCATTACTTCTTTAACACTCGGGTGGGTATTATGTTAGTATTTACTATATTTGCTGTTTCTTCTTCTTTAAGCGGTTACTATATTGAAGTCATTTTACTGTTTTATAAGCATGCACTTTTCTCACTTTTTTGATTATTAGTTTTGTTCACTGTTTTTGTTTATTATGTCACTTTATTTGTTTGTACAGTATATGCTGTTTGATTCAAAACTTTTTTCACATTTAATGCTACTATTACATTTTTCATCCATCCATCCCACTATATCCCAACTACAAGGTCATGGGGGTCTGCTGGAGCCAATCCCAGCCAACACAGGGCACAAGGCTGGAAACAAACTCCAGGCAGGGCGCCAGCCCACCACAGGGCACACACACACACATTAAGCACACACTAGGGACAATTTAGAATCACCAATACACCTAACCTGCATGTCTTTGGAC
Organism: Polypterus senegalus; assembly: GCF_016835505.1. Classification (NCBI taxonomy): domain Eukaryota; kingdom Metazoa; phylum Chordata; class Cladistia; order Polypteriformes; family Polypteridae; genus Polypterus; species Polypterus senegalus. The sequence goes on from NC_053155.1 coordinate 156,715,669, forward strand.
TGTGGGAGGAAACTGGAGCACCTGGAGGAAACCCACGCAGACACAGGGAGAACATGCAAACTGCACACAGGGAGGACCTGTGAAGTGAACCCAGGTCTCCTAACTGCGAGGCAGCAGCGCTACCGCTGCGCCACCGTGACGCCCATAATTACATTTTTTTATTCAAAATTAACTACATATTAACTGCAATTCATCATGTTTCCTTCAAGCATTTTAAATATTTTTATAAAGCACATAAGTGCCAGGCAGGTTTATCTGGCATCCCGTCAAGGATGAGTATGGGACCCATACTCAGATAGGAGGACAAAATAAAGTATCAGTCATGGAAAGCTCCAGATTCTGAATATTTCTATCTCCCATCTGTTAGATGGCAGCATCCAAGTACCTCAGTAACCAAATGGAACCCTTCAGGGCATAATGGGAGTTGTATTGCCCTGTTTCAGCCCTGCAGGCTCCTATGGGTACTCTGCAGGGGAGCTGTAGGGATTCATGATCCCTGCTTTTTGGGACTTCCACTTGACCCGGTAGTGCTTCATTCAGGCTATGCTCTGGCACAAGAAATAAATTAGTTATTGAATATCTCAGTTATTAATTTCCTAATAAAAAAAACTTTTAATAATTGCTTGCCTCTGCAAATTAAATTATTTCGGTTAGTTTCAGTTAGTTTATTGAACAGTTTTGTGTAACATAAACAACACCCAATGACCACAAAACACCCCGAGTTTGCTATAATATGTGGAATAACCAACACATACTGTTTAATCTATTATATTCTAAGAGAGCATATTAAAAGCACTAACAATTACACAAATAATTATTAAATATTAAAAAAACAAATATCAAATCAGCTTTTGTGCAAAATCAGCAATGTTATTTAGTTCAGATTGTGCTTAACTGCCTGATACACACATAACTTACATGGACAAGAGGACTCAGATTGAAAATGTGCACAGATGCATTTATATGCCAAAAAAAAAGACTGATAAAACATCTAAATATGTATCTGATAGGGTTATTTATTTACATGATTTAAATTGCACATCGTTATAGAATGTATGATTTATGAATTATAAAATAAATTATCCATCTTAACCTTCAGCCCAAATGGATGGAAATATTAGCATGATCAATTTGCACTGATTATTGCCTGGTTTTATTGGTTCCATTATAATATAGGCTAATGTAAGCTAAAATGTAGACTATAGTAGGTAGCATGCAATTAATTAAATAACAATATAACATGTCTGCTTTGGAGGAAGTGTGAGTGAGGTGTAAGGAATGAATTATGTGCACCCTGTTTTATCTGCTCTTTAGCCACTCAGACATAGGTACTACCTGCACAGTGCTGCTTTAGGTCAGCTATCCAAGGGCAACCAAAAAGCTCCATGGCAAATATATTTGGCTGACATTCTGTTTTGCACTCAGACTAATACTTTGGCAGCATCTTATGTTTCACGGGTGGACTTGCATTAACAAACATCACTGTGTGCAGCGTCTTGTTCTGGAGGTTCCACTACACTGTATAATGTGAATTTTTTTTAATCGTCAATATGTGAATGCAGCATAATGGCAAGGATGATGCTGATGTACAGTTTCTCTTAGTGCACAGAGCGTGTCCGTCTGCAGCGCTAGCAGGGCATGAAAATGAAACTCATTCACTACACTTGTATAACTGGTTTGATTGTAATTGTTTTCATGTTATTCTCTGTACTTTTGAAGAGTCAGTGTTTATTTGAAACAATGTGTACGAAAATACAGGTCAAATTGTAAACCTTACTGATTTAGTAAAGACAATCCTATAGTACAAGGACGAGTGACGACTCTACTGGGGTATGTGGATGAAGACCATTATCAAGAAACAATACAGGAAATGATCAAGAGCTATTTTAATAGACTCCAATTCATTTGGTGCTGTTTTATTAAGTGTACTAGAATAACTAGAAGAAATTAACGCATTTAAGGATTGCTTTAAATTGCAAAGCTTTTTGATATACATCCCTGCTTTTACCCAAGCCTTACTAATGTATTGTACAATTGTCACTAATTTGAGGGAGACATAATAAGTAAGAATCTACTGATGACAGTGATGACTAGAACATGAGCTTTGTAAAGACAAAATTAACTGAACAGTATAATTTGTACTGTAGGTATTGCTTAAAAAAAGATTTCAGATACGTTTGTTCATGTACAAATAGCCAAAAAAAATCAATCTTGATGTGGCTTCAGTATGTTTCATGGGATTCTGACAAAAAGATTGACGTGTTGAAATGATTCCACAGACAATATCTTCGTTTTAAAAACTTTAGTAAAAATTTAAAGTAAAACAGTTCACACAAAAATAGAGAAAAGATTGGTATTGCAAGAAAAGAAAAGTTCTGATGAAGGCCTATATCTTGTTTGTTTCTTTAAGTCCTCTGATACAGTTGATCCATTTCCAAACGGTCAGAAAATTGTATGCCTATCCCATTGTCATGCTGTAAATGGGTCTTTCAGTTCCTGCTAGCAATGGGACCTATTAAAAAGAAAACAACTAATGACTCAATTAACACACTGTATCTCAGGTATAGCAAGAAAGTTCTATTTCATATTAACTTACAGGGGGTAAAAGACTACACTATTGTCAAAGTCTATGAAAGAAAATTATATTCTATTTAAATTGAGCACAAACTAATATGAGTTTAACTTAAAGCATTACATTTCTAAGACTGGCTGTTACACCACCTTTGATGTGTATTCCTCACAACATGGAGGAGTCCAACACCCTCTTAGTCTCTTTAAACACTATCTAGTTGGGGAGATGATTTGTTTGCTAGAACATCTATTTCTCAAAACAAATACAGTAATCCCTCCTCGATCGCGGGGGTTGCGTTCCAGAACCCCCAGCGATAGGTGAAAATCTGCAAAGTAGAAACCATATGTTTGTATGGTTATTTTTATATATTTTAAGCTTTTAGAAACTCTTGCACACTGTTTATAAATATTCTTCGCACAGTTATAAAGTAAACCCTCCACGAAAAGCCACGAACCAGCGAAAAATCCGTAATATATATTTAGATATGCTTAGATTTAAAATCCGCGATGGAGTGAAGCCACGAAAGTCGAAGCACGATATAGCGAGGGATCACTGTAGTTTTGTGCTCCTGATGCCTTCTTTGATGTAACTAGGTCTGACATTTATAGGTCCTTTATGTAAAATTCTACTTTCTTTAGCATTAAACATTAGCCACATGCTTTCCAGTATGAGTCAATACTCTGTTATTCATTTTCCTCTGAACTTCTGTTCACTGGCTTTTTAATTTCCAGCTAAAAACTGTGATTGTGATTTTTGTTTAGGGACCTATTATGAGTCTTTGAAGAAAGCAGGTTCTTTTGTAAAAATTCCTCTCTACATGTGTTAGTGGCTTTCAGTGTGGTCAATTTTGTGGTTTGTTTAAGCTTTTTTTTTTATTCATTAAAAATAATTATTTCCATTTGTAATTTTTTAGATTGCTTTACTACTTTGCTTTATTTATATTCCTGTTATTTGTCTGGTGGATTTAGCACTGTGGATAAACAAATTTCAGCTTCCAAGTTATTACCTGCTAAGGGCGATTTTCTAATGCAGCACCCATCTCATAGGAGATTAAACAGCACAATAATAAATAATCATCACATCACTGTGATTTATACTTTAAAACAAGGGTGCCAACTCTTTTCCGGCTTGCGAGCTACTTTTAAAATGACCAGGTTGAAATGATCTACCTACATTAAAAATTATATATGCTGAGTATACTTTATACGTAAAATATATGTTGTTGTACCTTGCATATCTGAATAACCTTTATGACACAATAACAATTCAATGCATTTATGGTCACTACAGTATTTGGATTTAATAATCTTCATGTGGGAAAAGGCTGACTCGCATAAATAAGTAGAGCCAAATAATGCAGTCAAGGAGGCACAGCACATTTCCTCATGTCTGGGTACTTTTCCTCTGTGAGTAAGTTCCAAAACTGTCCAAGAGCCCCAGACTTCAGCTGAATGTCATCCTGTAGTGTCAAAATCTCATCCTCCTCTGTACAGGAGTTTTAGGTGAAACAGTGTTGCAATTTTTGATGCGGGTGAATCACCCTCAACATCTTCCCTAAATGGATAGCACTTAAATGTAGCGACTGGCTTAAGTAAAGTGGAGTCTTGAAACCGCCTGTCAAAGTCTGACAGGCAATTTTCAATCTGCTCTGTGTAGCATATACTGTCAAGTTGCGCACACACCTAACATTGCGTCTCCAGCTCTGTTTGAATGTTCCCCAAATCAAGGTGTTGCAGCTTTGAGGCATTTTTTGTCTGAAATCATTAACTGATCTAATCATATTGACCATGGAATTCTCTTTTCCTTGCAGCTGTAAATTAAGCTCATTCAACATGTTGGTCAGATTGGAAAAAAATGCCAAGTCTAGCGGCCATTGATCATTATTAAGTTGCCTGTATTCTGCATGTTTAATGACAAGGAGAAACTTCTTTTTCTCCGGCCAGGGGTCTTGAAATCTCAGCAGGAATTTCTCCCGAGCCATCTATCTCAACGAAGGCCTCTTTTATCATCCCTCCTTCTTAGAAGAACTTCTTATGCTTAATGATCAAGTGACTCACCTGGAACGATGCTTCAGTTTTTCTGCCTTTGCTTTTTAATTCAAAGTGAATTCCGAGTGAAAAATGACGGATGTCCGATTAACTGCGATTTTAGTTCCCTCTTCTTTCTCTTTCTCAGATTGTTTTTTGGAAGGAAGTCAGTTTTGTGCTTTTATGAACAGTTCGAAAGTGCCTTTCCACATTTTCCTTCTTTGGAATAGTAATGATAGATTGACAGATCAGACAAACGCACTTCAATAGTGACATTGCGAGAAAAAAAATCCTCTTCCATTTCCACATCCAGCCCATACTCTCCCCAAACAATTTTTCTTTAAATCCCTTCTTTAGTCGATATAAATTGGAAGGCTAACTAGATCATAGCCGGAGTATTGCAGTAGCTCACGTGTTTGATCGTGCGTGTGAGATGACCAGTGTGTTAGAAGAAAAGAAATCTCAGATTGGCCGCCCTGTATGTCAATCAAGTGGCAAATGCCATAGGGAGGATATATAGACTAATGTTTTAAAATTTTTTTTTTTTTAATACAACACGATCTACCTGCACTACCTTTCCGATCTACCGGTCGATTGCGATCGACGTATTGGGCACCCTTGCTTTAAAAGGTTATTCAAGTATACAAAACAAGGCAGAACCAAATGTTGTATTCTTTTATTATGCTAGAATGGTGTGTATGCATACAGAAGCAGATAGAAGGGGCTTATAGAGTATCATGTCTAATTCTTGTGAACGATACTTCAATAAAATGAAGAATGGGGAAGCTAACACACTCTTCTGTGGTTTCCTTTTTTTTTTTTTAAGCATCAACCTGCTAATCAGGAAATTCCACCCGACCTTTGCTCATTTTGTTCTCTAAACCAATCTAAATACTGTTTACCTACCGTTTTTTTTTCTGTCACCTTTTTTTCCCTTTACTTGTTTGTGTCTATTTCTGTTCTTTGAAGTGATTAAGCAATTAACAAAGACTGCAAGATAAAAAAACAAATTTTAGTGAGTGTATGACACCTGACATATAAATATACATCATGGCATTATCATATTACAATTAAAGTTAGGTGTACTTTCTTTAGTTGCTGTACTTTTCTTTCATTCTTTGTCATCATCTTATCTTGTGTTGTAAATCAGGGCTGCTGGGTATGTCTCTGTCTAAGTAATGTGCAACCCAAAGACAGCACTGATGCCTTGCACATGCAGCCTTTCTGTCTTCACAAATCTCAGTAAAGCTGTGGTTAAAGTCAAACTCTTTTTCCTCAAAACATTTGAGATTTCCATCTTAAATTTTCATTCAATTTCCTTTTCTTCATTAATAACAAATCAATAGAGCCTCAATTGACTCTAAACTAAGAGAATCCTTTATGACAAACACCAACTAAATTGAAGGAGCCATCTGTTTTTTCCCTACATTAAATGTAAAAAAAAAAGTGGATTTTATATTTAAATGGACATAATATTTGCAGTACTGATCATATATCATGTAGCAATCCTACTGTAGCACTCCCTTCCTTATTGGCATGCCACAATGTGCTGTTTTCTGAGGAACAAGGAAGCTGTTTTGTTGAGGTGGAAAATAGCATTAACAAATGGAATGTGAACAACAAAGTAATGAAATAAATCTAGATCAAATAACTTAAAGGGTCAAAAGACAGAAAAACAAATTAAGCCATTATGCCAAAGCTCAATATGTAACCCAAAGCACAAAGTCATGACCCCCTCAGCAGATTTTAAGCTAGCTGATGTCACAAAGCAATTCACACTTATCCAAAATCTTGAAACACTCACATGTTACAACTTCCAGCTTTCACAGAGTAGCAATTAGGAACAATGTTGCTAACAATAAAGTAGCCTAAAATATTCCAAAATGGTGCTGTCCATGTAAAACCAAATGGCTGTTTGAAAAAAATAAAATAACAATAAAAGTAATGACATATAAAAACCACAAAAAGAAACCCAAAACGAGCATAAAACTATTAGATTAGCAATAAAAATTCTCTAAAATCATAAAAGGCCTGCAAGACAAAGACACAGTCACAAATCTACAGGGAATAAAAAAAAAAACATTATTTACCTTTCTTTAAGCAAAAGATGCTCACAATCCATACAGCTTCAGCACCACAGTCTGGCAGCGATTCCACTGGCAAAAGCAAAACAAGAAGCCAAAGGATGTTTAGTAGTTTTACAAATGCAGCAGCTCTTGAGTTCTTGAGAAAATGCCAATAAAGTACTTCATGGTGATGGAAAACCACATCTAAAACATTTGTGTTCTGTATTAATTAGCTTGAAGATTTAATCAGCCTCCCAGAAACTATAAAAACTAAAGCATGTTGGCTCCACAATATTAAGAGATACCTTTTCAGACTGAAATGTAGAGTTACATTGCCCTAGTCTAACATCCATCTCAAGAGACTGCATCAGAAAATGGATCTTGCACTGATTGCTTTACTTTATTTCTGTTCACAGCAATATTTTCAAACATGATTCAACTGTCACAAATTTGATTTCTTATAATTTAGCTAGCCATGCAACAGCTTGAAGATGAAATCCACCTCTCAGAGTGCTGTCACAAGCAGATCATGGTGCATCTGTTCTGTACATGCCAGTCTGCTATCTTCTGCTGTCACTGCATGAGCATAGAAATAAACCCAATGGTACTTGGGCAGGAGTCTTCTGTGTACAAAAGGAGAGTACTATTTGTTTTACTGTGTTATTAGATCACCTGTGACATGCACACAACATGAAAGGTACTGCTGACATAACCTCTTATGTTCTTCTCTTAACTGGGGTGTGGAAGTGTTGAAAAGTACAATCTTTATTTTTTAAACTTGTTAGATATTTTTCTATCATTTCTGTATAAAATGATTCCCTGTTAGAAGCTGAAATAACAGGCAGATGGTTTCTGACCTTTGAAATGGCAGTTGATAACAACAAAAGAAGCTGCATCCATCTGGGACTGACAGCTGTAAAGGCTCACTCAGCAGAATTTGGAGATTAAGCCATGTGTAATTCAACTTTGATAGGGATATATCACAATATGAACTGGTGATTGTGTGGGTAGCCAGGTTGGTCAGAAAACCCTATAGAAATTTTCATGGTATGGGCAAGAAACTCCAGACACACAGACATAATTCAAGTTCTGACTGCATGTAGTATTACAAATAAATCCTTATTTCTGTGAGCTAAATTATTCATCCTATTGGTTTTTTTTTACATGGGATAGGAAAAAATGTCAAAACTACCTATCTAACAGTTATCCATCACCTCTTCTCTGTATCACTGTCCTTATTTTACCCAACATATTAAATGTTAGGGACCTCTAATGGCAGACTGCTTGCTGACTGGGACTATTATTTTCACTCCTTAACTTCAACCCAGTTATACCATCAATAGAGAAATTCACAATGCGTCCTTAATTTCCTTATGGGACCGCAGCTAAACAAAGAATGAACAATCACAGGCTCTCACAATTCTTATTTGAAATATCTGAACAGAGACATTTGGTTTAAACTTTTACTTAAAATCATATTTATTTGCATAATAACCAATAGGAGCAAATATAAACAATACAAAATTATTTTATAATTGGGTCATGCAGTCTTCATGCAGTCCCTGATGACATTTCCCGGACAGTTCAGTTCTTTCTTACTTGATTATAAATCCTTAATCAGAAAGTGTAAAGAAATAAAAAGAACGCCTTTTAAAGCATTCAGCAGTTAAGCAGATACCCAGCTCCATTTATCTGTCTAGGGCTCTTCTCAAATTAGAAAGACAGCACCCAAACACTTCATTTGGGCAACAAAGCACCAATTGAAGTAAACTAAAACTGAACGAAGACTTGTTAACAGAAAAGTTCTTATAAAAGACAACCAAAGTTTCCCTCTTTGTTGCCCAAGGAGGAAAGCAAATGGTTTTCTTCTGCTAGATGAGCAAGCAGATTCTCAAAACACAAAAGCATTATCATACAACCTTAAGGTTGAATCCAATGGAAACCAAAACTGCACTGAACTGCTTGACAAGCTTCTCAGATTTCAGCCATTTACCTGAGATCTGTTAGCTAAAAAGGTTAAAGGAATTGAGCTTATGTTAAAGCAGCTATTGATGTTGTGCTCATATGAAATACACATATTCAAAACACAATTACCTATCCTATGATTATGTTGATCAAAGAGAATTGTTGCTGCTCCCAGTACCCAGATCTGTGAATGGCTATTGCTGTTCATCAATATGTGTTCTGAATGTTCTGCAGCATTGACAGAAAAAAATGTATAAGGGGCCACTGCTGATCTCTTTTTACATGCTTTGCAGTGGGGCCAGGATATTGGCTGGAAACTAATTACATTCTGTAGAAACCCACTTAAGCATTGATCTATGTTATTTCAAAAGACATCAGAAAGGATCACAAGAAGGAAGAATTCAAAGCAGAAAAGAAAAGAACATAAGCAAAGTAGATACTACCCATCAGGGGCCTGCCTTTACAATTAAATTATTTGTTTGACATGTGGGGTGCCACTTGACAAAAAATCAACACCCTACAACCCTTTCCCTTCCCTGCCACAGTCTGAAACAGTAAGAGTCATCCCCAAAGGTTGTCGTAAATCCCCAGAATTATTATTATTATCCCCATATCATTTTCCCTTTTGGATATGAGGCCATCAGGTTAAACCTTCCTCTAGCTGCCTGTGCTATACCACCACTAAAACTAATCTACAAAATTAAAAGATAGCAATATGCATTTATCTCTGATTCACTTCAGTTCTTGAGTGTTTGGAACAATTTAATAAAAAACACAAGGTTTATTGTTTCATGCAAGACTTTACATTGTGTTTTTCATTATTGTGTATTTATGCTACAATTACTCAGTAATTATCTTATAGACTTGCACAAGTTTACATAACTGTGGATTTCAGGATGGAACAACCTTTGGGCTGGAGACTGATGGGAATAATTTAGACTTTAAACTGAATAAGACTATGTTAAAAGGTAGGAAATTCACACTGGGTAAAGAAAATGTAGCATGATGAAAGAGTTCAAACTAAATTTTTCAAACCTGGAAATTAAGTTTTCACATTATTTCTGACCTAAATGCCTTTTAACAAGAACAATTTTCTATATATTATATGAGTGAGAGTGAAGTTATCAAGGTCAGTTATATGGCAAATATTTTTGAAATGAGAAAACAGAAAAGGTTGCCTTACTTTCATATTGCATACCGGCAAAACACCATACAAGAGAAATAGAACGAAAACCTACAGTCTCCAGAGTACAACAAAGCCAATAGTCAAGACTTTACTATTATTTCTTGACATTTTTTCTTGTTATATTATTGAAGGCATATATTTTTAGGGAGCAATTTTTGTGAAAATAAAAATTTTGCTTCAAAAATATTGCAATGGTTTCTTATTTAGTTTAGAAAAATTGCACCTTTTTGCTGTTTTCCACACATTTATTCAATTCATTAGTTGCTTCCAACTTTAATTTGTAAAGTACATCGATTTATTTCCATAGTTTGGTTTTGGCAAATAAAGTAGATTCAGAAAAGTATTCAGTATTCAGATTAATTTTCTGTAGACTTTAATGTGCTGAAGATTTATTTTTGCCCATCAATCTACACTTAACATATAGTGACAAAGTGAACAAATATGTTAAGAAAGCAAATTTATTAAAAATCAAAAACTGAAATCTCTCAGTTATATCAGTATCCAAGCCCTTGGCTCTGTCACTTCAAACTGTGGTCAGGTACATCCTGATTGATTTAAGTATCCTTGCGATGCATCTAGAACTTGATTGGAGTCAACCTGTGGCAACTGAATTGTTTGGAGATAGTTTAGAAAGGGACAGACCTGTGTATATAAGGTCCCACAATTTATAGTACATGTCAGGTCAAAAACCACAAGGTCTAAGAAACTCTCTGCAGCTTTCTGTGATTAGATTGTGGCAAAGGCATAGATCAGGGAATGGCATAAAACCATTTCTAAAGCTTTGCATGATCCCATTAGCAAAGTGGCCTCAGTAATTGCGAAATCAAAGATGGTTGGAATCAGCAAAACTATTCCAGTTAAACAGAGTAAATGGGCAACAAGGGCCTTGGTCAGGGAGGTGACCAAGAACCCAATTGTCAGAAGATGGGAAATGGGAGAACCAGTTAGAAGAGTGATCATTTCAGCAACACTTGATCAATCTGGCGTTTATGGTAGACGTATGCCACTTTTGAGTAAAAGGCATAAGTTTGCCAAACAGCATTTACAAGACTCTAAAGGAACAAGAAAAAGTGCTGCTGGGTGGATGAGGCAAAAACTGAGCACTTCGGGAAGAAGTTCAAGCACTAGGTCTGGCAATAATAACCTCTTTACAATGTGCATGCTTCTAAGCAACGTGGACAGAAAGATTGATCAGAGTTCAGGGACGTGTTAATGTAGCTAAATACAGAGAGGTTCTTGAGGAAAACCTGCTCCACAATGCATGCAACCTCAGACTGGGGTGGTGGCTCACCTTTCAGCAATGACCCAAAGCATACAGCCAAGACTACGCTGAAGTATCTTTGGCACAGGTTTGTAACTGCCTATGAGTGACTGACCAAAGCCCAGATTTAAACACCCCATAGAACATCTAAGGAGAGACCTAAAGATGCCAGTTTACAGACTCCTGTTGTCCAGTCTAATGGAGTTTGAGGTGATTTGCCTGGAAAAATGACATAAACTGCCCAAACCTAAGCAAAGCTTGTAGAGTCTTACCCAGGTAGACTCAAAGTTGTAATTGCTGATAAAGGGGCTTCTGAAAAGTACGAAGGTTAAAGATCTGAATACCTATATGAATAAAACATTTCAGTTTATGATTTTTAATAAATTTGCACACCTTTCTGAAAATATGCTTTCACTTTGTCAGTATGAGATATTGTGTGTAGATTAATGGGCAAAACTGTCAAATATCTTCATTTAGGATTATATTTTTAACACAACTGTATAGAATTATAAGGTCAGATTTACTGGGAAATGTGTATTTTTTAGTTTTTCCCCTGAGGATGTTTTCTTATACACTCTCTGAATGTGCACCATTACTCACGAGGATCATCCAAGACCAGGGAGTTAGTTATAAAAAACACTGTGCATATGCAGAAGAAATAAAAAAAGAGTATATTTATGCCATATCCCCATAACATGAATATAAATGAGAGATAATGTATATAAATAAGTCAGTTGGGTGTGACTATGGTAAATTGAAAAATTAAGACAATTTTCCTCCTAGATTATTTAATGTTAAATCTCCACTGCTGAGCCACAGTTTGATCATTTCTAACTCCAGATAACACCTCACTGTCCTGTTCCAAAAAAAAAAAAATATGGACCACAGAATGTGTGGTTCAGGCAGTCTAAATTAAATGACCAATTTTTTTTAGCAGCTAGACAAAGAAACTGATAAATTACATTCTTAGTAGCACAATCTAACCTAAGCCCCCTGAAAAGATCATTAGTGATAACATCTCCCCTGTGTGCAGTATGGCAGCAGCCACAGGGGGAAAAGTGTCCTAATTTGCTGATCACATCTTTTCTGATCAATTTTTCATGCAATAAGTAGGACCATAAAAAATCGGATGAAAAAAAATACAATAAAAAATAGAAACATCGGAGACTCTAGTCCCCAATGTTATATACAGTATACAGCAACTAATACAGACAATGAGGACTGACAAAACAATCCACATTCTCATACATGTTTAATCCACACATACAGTCAGGTCCATAAATACAGTATTTGGACAGTGACACGATTTTCATACTTTTGGCTATGTACACCATCACAATAGATTTGTGACAAAGTAGAAACAAAGTAATCAAGATGTGATTGAAGTATAGACTTTCAGCTTTAATTCAAGGGGATTAACAAAAATATTGTATAAGCTGTTTAGAAAAGACACACGTTTATACATGGTCCCCCTGTTTACAAGGGCTTAAAAGTATTTGGACAAACTTACATAATCATATATATAAGGATTGTTTTTGATATTTGGTTGAAAATCCTTTACATACAATGACTGTCTGAGGTCTGGAACCCATGGCTGGCAAGTGCTGGGTTTCCACCCTAGAGATACTTTGCCAGGTCTTTACTGCAGCTGTCTTCAGTTGCTGCTTGTTCGTTGGACTTTCTGCCATCAGTTTTGTCTTCAGCAAGTGAAATGTATGTCCAGTTGGGTTGAGGTCAGTTAATGATTTATCCATTGAACAATATTCCACTTCTTTGCCTTGAAAAGCACTTAGTTTGCTTTTGCAGTATTTTTTGGCTCATTGTCCTGTACAATATTATTGTACTGTGAAGCATTATCCTGTCAGTTTTGTAGCATTTTGCTGTATCTGAGCTGATAGTATAGCTCTATACACAGAATTCAACCTGGTACTTCTGCCAGCAGTCATATCATCAATAAACTCTAGTGACTGACTTCCATTCGTAGCTATGCATTATCATACCATAAGATTCCCTGCACCATGTTTCACGGCTTATGTGGTATTTTTCAGATCATGACCCATTTCGTTTCTTGTCCATATTCTTCACTTTCCAACCTCCTGGTATATATTGATCTTAATTTCCATTGTCCAAAGAAAACTGTTCCAGAACTGGATAGGCTTTTTAAAAAATGTTTTCTGGTAAAGTCTTATCTGTCCTTCCTCTGCTTGATGTTTACCAGTGTTTTGCACCTTGTATTAATCCCTCTGTCTTTACTTTCATGAAGTCTTCTCTTGAATTTAGACGTTGGCAATGATAGGTTTTTGGTTTGGCTAAATGTTGTGAAGGGGCTTTATCTCTTCCATGGCTCTGAGACTGTGCTGGGAGATACAGCAAACCTTCCTGAATGGCAAGTATGGCTGTAGCATCCTGGAGGAGCAGCACTACCTGTGCAACCTGAATCGGCTATAGGTACCATCTTGTGCTACCAGTAGTGACAATGACACTAGCAAAACACAAAACTAGAGAAGAATTAGTCAGAAGGATAAGGAGGGAGCAATTGTCTGTGACCACCACCTGCAAAACCATTCCCTTTTTGTGTCTTTCTGTTGCCTCTCTGGTGCACCTGTTGTCACTTTCTTTTCACAATCGCTTATGCTTCCTAACTGGACAGACTGCTTAAGCTTCTCTAAATTCTCTTAAGATTCTCTAAATTTTTCGTATTTATACATAGGTGATTGAATACCTGTAAAATAATACAAAGATTACATGACACGTGTTTTGCTCATCATGGACCTCATGCATAACACCAGTGCGTAGAATTCGCACTATAACATGACGTAAGCACAAAAGCCGAAATGTGCTTACGTACAGAAAATTCCAGATGCAGGAATCTGTGCCTACTCCAACTTCCACGTTCTTCTGCTCCATAAATCCCGATCAGAGTGAAAACTAACACACGTGAACGCGCCTTCTGTCCCCGCCCCGTCTCCTCCCAGAATTACGTCTCTTTGAATATGCAAATCAATATAAATAGACCTTAAGCTCAGCATTCTGTGAAAATGCAATGGCAAAAGCAACAGGAAAAATATAAGAATTTCAGCGAGTACCAAGTGGAGCCAAATTAAAACGTACTTATTTGTTGGTTTACACAGTGGTATAAACAACAAAAGGAAGTTGATCAAGTGACATAGGGTGTTGGAGTAACAAGCTCAAGTTCACAAAGTCGCACAGTTCCCAACATAAAAAAGAAGTTGTCACATATCAAAATCACCGTGAAAAGAGACGTAGCCCACTGTCTGAGTGTCATATGGAAGCTTATTAGGGTACAGTGAGAAAAAAAGGCACAGAGTAGGAAAAAAGCACGAAATGTTAACTTCAATCTCAAAATATCCACTTTAATCACGTAGTTTATTTTGTCATTAAAGTAGAACATAAACTTCATCTTAAAATCATTTAATTTACTAGTTTCTCAAATCCCATCGTAACTAAAGTAGCGCGTTAAATGCTTTGTTTTGTATTTGATCTTCAATGTGCTGTATGTGTGTGAATCACTACGTACTTCCATTCTTTCTCTTTCTCTGACAGGACACAGAATCTATTACATTCGTGATATTACAGCTCTCTGAATAATTAAAATACTGAGATGTATAAATGATATTTTCATGATGATTGGAATGAAAGCATGTTATTAAGAACACGATGGCGCAGTGATTGTTCACGTCTCATACAAAATGCTACTGCGCCATACGTGACCTTCGATGAAATAATTTATTGTAGCAGTACTGTCTCTTTCAAACGTACTAACCTTCAATTCTTGTCCTTACTTTTCTTTCCCCAAATACCCAATCGCCACACAATCAGCTCTGTAATAGATGTTAAGCCATCTGTAAGCTTACACTGACGATTCTTCAAAACTTTTAAGGAACATTGAAATATCTTCATAGTATGTGTTTAATTATTTTATCCATCTATCCTTCCAGTGTCGTACCAGTCTCAGCAAATATACAGCAAGAGGCAGGAACAATACGTGAACATGCAAGCGCTGCAGCACTGTGTCCTCACATTTTTAATTATTAACAATACAGATTTAAATTAAGTTAAAGTTTTATCTGTATAATATGATCAACAAACACTCACCTAAAGGATTGGTAGGAACACCTGTTCAATTTCTCATTAATGCAATTATCTAATCAACCAATCACATGGCAGTTGCTTCAATGCATTTAGGGGTGTGGTCCTGGTCAACACAATCTCCTGAACTCCAAACTGAATGTCAGAATGGGAAAGAAAGGTGATTTAAGCAATTTTGAGCGTGGCATGGTTGTTGGTGCCAGACGGGCCGGTCTGAGTATTTCACAATCTGCTCAGTTACTGGGATTTTCACGCACAACCATTTCTAGGGTTTACAAAGAATGGTGTGAAAAGGGAAAAACATTCAGTATGCAGCAGTCCTGTGAGTGAAAATGCCTTGTTGATGCTAGAGGTCAGAGGAGAATGGGCCGACTGATTCAAGCTGATAGAAGAGCAACTTTGACTGAAATAACCACTCATTACCGTTTTGCCGTGGCTGAGGCAGTGTGAGCTTGATGCTGTATACCAATGATTTTCTTTCCGATCAGCTGCTGCTGTGACTCCCAACTCAGATACAGTGATATAAATACTCCGAGTGGTGCAGTGAGAGTAATATGGAAAAAGATGATTCGCTGTGGCAACCCTTAAAGTGAGCAGCTGAAAGAAGAAAAAGAAGAAGGTGCAGTGAGAGTAACAACGCTAAAACAGTTATGTTATTTGGAATACTATTCCCTGGACCATTATATTGTTACAAGTTAATTACAATCAGATGCATTACACTAATAACAATATGCGGTTTATTTCAGTGTATTTATAAAAAGGAACAAAGGAACAGTAGTACTGCTTTGACGCTGGGTGCCGCCAGTCTGCAAAACTGGAGAACTTGCATACGACAAGGTATGAGGTACCATGGAAAAGTGCATGGCTTTACGCCAAGTCTAGGTTTTATACATCGCGATCTGAACATGGAAAAGTTCTTACGCAACATTTCTGTGCGTACGCACCGTTCATACGTGAGGCCCCTGGTGTAGGCATCTTTGCTACCCCCTGCGGGGATCAAACCTTAGACATAAGCCGCTGAGGCAAAGCCAGACATTGCACCATGTTGGCTGGTTCACTTACTTGACATGGTGTAGATTGGAGTATTATATCCATAGGTCTGAATCGAAACAGTAGCCCTATAAGAGTAAATTTGTCTAAAGGTAAAAAGCCTGCACCTCTGCATCAAGCCTAAATATTTCATTTTATGCATGCCCCCAAAGAACCTTGAGTAATATTAATGCTGCTTGACTGAACCAACTTTAACCTTGCTTTTTAAATATATAAGGCAAAGGTTGATTTGGGTAAGTGAATTCTCTGCATGTTTGCTGAGAACCTTATCAGGATAGATTTGGGGTCAACAAGGAATGCAGTGTGCTGTGCTGAAGATACAAAATATGAATTGTTTTTGACAAAGAATATTGAGAGAACAGTGCTAGTTTTAACAAATATAGAGGGGAGATGAGTGTATAGTGATAGATGGAGCAAGGTGCGCTTGATAAGTCTTGCAAGCATTCATGGCCCAAAGGATTGTATTTGATTTATACGGATTATGGAATGAGGCAGGGCGGCACGGTGGTGCAGTGGTAGTGCTGCTGCCTCGCAGTTATGTTCACTTCCCGGGTCCTCCTCTTTGTGGAGTTTGCATGTTCTCCCCGTGTCTGCATGGGTTTCCTCCCACAGTCCAAAGACATTCAGGTTAGGTGCATTGGTGATCCTAAATTGTCTAGTGTGTGCGTGTGTGCCCTGTGGTGGGCTGGCGTCCTGCCCAGGGTTTGTTTTCTGCCTTGCACTCCGTGCTGGCTGGGATTGGCTCCAGCAGACCCCCTGTAGTTAGGATATAGCGGGTTGGAAAATGACTGACTGACTGGAATGAGGCCACCAACAGCTTATGGCTTGCTGACTCTCTAAACAAATAAAACAGTTAAAAGGAAGAGGTGCAAGTACTGTGCACCAAAGGTTGTAGAAAAAATAGCATCATGTGCCAAAAATGTTGCAATATACACACCATCATTGCTACACATTGCCACTTATTTGCATAAACATACACACACAAATGAGACTGATCATTTTATCTGATAACCTGTATACACCTTTATAATGTTTCCAAAATAAATGGTCATTTGTACTTTTTTTTTTCCTTTGGTCTTTCTTTGCAGTCAAAAAACATATTGTCACTTTTTACCAGAAAGACAACATATAGAATGTAACTATTTCAAAATTTCAAATGGTTTCAAATCAAATGTCTTGGCTAAACATTGAGGCATGAAAGTCTTTGATAATCACTCAACCTCTTTCCTCTGGTTTTTATTATGGTCAAAATACCAGGTAAACTATATTTATGCAAAAACCAGTAGTAGACTTCATTTACCTGAAGTTATATGTGTCATAAAGCCAAAAGAAGTGCAGAACTTGTGATAATGGCTAGGAATGAAATTGGCAAAAAGATGTGGCTCAATATTAGGTGATAATAAATGTTTTAGAATTGCTTTATAAACAATTGCAATGGGCTGCCAAACAACAATAATCTATCCTAAATATGGAACTTCTGAATGTAGACTTGCTGATGATCTGGAGATTAGGGTCTTCTTTCACACTGAAGTGTACAGGTTTTACATGATCAGTTTCAATGAGGTGCAACAGTGGAAGCCACCTTTAATTAACAAAGATATCATAGATTAAGCATATTCATATGAATATTTTGAAGTATTGATTTTAATAAAAACACGTTTGAATTTGTTTGTGTAACCAGATGTTTATGCCTATAGTTGGGCTTCATAAAGTATAAACATGTTGGCTTATTAAAGAGGCATCTAATTAAACTTTAGCATATGTGCCTATTTTGAGGAATATGACAAAACATCTGTTTATCTAGATTTGAATGATTGTTGGCAATATTTGTTTGGACATGTGGTAGAGTGGGCCAGGTACCCATGGTGACCTGCATAAAATGTGTCTAATAGGTCTTGTAGGACTTATTTTTGAGGGTTTGGAGGTAATCTAAAATTTTTAAAATGAGAGTCAGGTCTGGGTAAATTAAATAAATAAAATACTATAAAACAGTGTACTTACCATTCTATACCGTAAAGCCGATCTTCGCTCTGTCACTATTGCAGAATATTTTAGCCCATAAAGGAAGCAATGTTCAACTTCTGCCTGTCCACACAGCATGGAGAAATGTAAGAAGGCCCATTAGGAAAGTAGCTCACCTGGTCAGTGCTCACATCATCACACTGTCAAAACAAAATACCTGAAGTTATGACGACAAATATAGCTAACTGAGAATATAAAATAACTGATATTCATTAAATTAGTTTGCCTTTGAACATTACCTATACAGCCAACCATTTATGACAGTTATGTAGTATAAGTGTAGAATTGATGAAGTACTGCTCAGTGGAGAATGCCTTTAACTTTCTTGTGACAGTAATTAAGTTTCACATATTTTTCAATTACTTTTATTGTACACTCATGTTTGATTTCACTCTCGTGCTCCTGTTTGACAGGGTACCACATTAAAATTCAAAACAGAGAATCATGTCATTCATCAAATGCAGTGTAGAATCTCATGCTTAAAAAAAGACAAAGGAAAAGACATGTTTGTGTGGGATATTGTGAACACCAAAAGAAAAAAGAAAGTTTTCAGAAATCTAAAATAAAAAGTGTAGGCTAACAGAGTTTGTAGACACTGTATAAATAAGTAGTAGTGGATAGGAAGAAAACAGAAGAACAGCAGCATTATGAGCGGATTGAGTTTGGTCATTTTGAGTAAATGACAGCATGGAACCCTAAATAATTCACACAGGTGTATCAGAATTTTTAGAGGAACACCAATTAGTTACAGCAAGACTGACGGCAAATACATTTGCAACACCAACCCTTAAGTACTTAAGGGATGACAAGGACAGAGTGTCAAAAGGTGTACCTTTCAGGTTTTTCATCTCTTTGCTTTCAAGCTGAAATTTTCTGATCTTCTACAAAAATGTAAGAAATGTGAGATCTGTGCATTAAGGAGCCAAGACTGTCTTTGCATATGTGTTCAAAACTAGAAAGTGACATGTCTTTTATGTTGTAAATGTGTATAGGAATAGGGTATATAAAAGCTATTTCATATGTTGTGGTTATACATATTTCATTTGTGTTATTGTGTTTTAGTACAGTATAATTATGCAATATTATTATTCATGATAAAGTTTGTGTTCATGAAATACACCATTCACAAAACTAAGCAGATATAAAGGAAGAGGGTACTTGGTTTCATAACACACATCCTCTTACATGGATGACAAAATGACTCCTAACTTTGTAGCATATGCTGCCTTACACCTTTAAATGTTTTGCTTCTGGCAATTTTATAATAGTACATTCAATGTTTTATAAATTTCCAAGTGGATATTTTGATGTTTATCACTTATACTGGTCCTTAATCCTGAAGGTATGCCATTATGAGTTGGATTTTTAATTAACACACCTGTTCAAGGTTATGGCATACTTTACATTGTTTGTGGTCTGTTGTTTTGAATGAGGTTTTTTGTTTTGGGGTTGGATGGATGCAATTTCTAACTATGCATTTTGTTAAACTAGTCACACAGAACTTTCTGATTTGGAAAATGATGAATGATTTTTTTTTCCTTTACATCAGCTTGTGTGCATTAACTTTTGATACTGTTATGAAAGTTTTTTTTTTGTGGGGGGGGGACTTGACCTTAATGTGAGATGGATGGCTGGCTATACCTTTAGCAGTGGTGTTATTTTACACATTTTTTGCTATCATCCATAGGTATACCGTATTTACATTATACGTGAGTATAAATAAGCATGAGCACCAAACTAAGGGTTTAGAAAGAAAAGGATAAAGGAACCTAAATGTTCATCAAAATCAAGACCGGCCTCAAGTTCATGGTACAGACTACTAGAAACTGACCTGGAACAGTCAGGCGAAGCAACTGATCTGCCAGGACCTCACACTGCAGCATTGCCTCCAGCTAAAAGTGAAATTAAGAGTGAAACTGTAAGAAAGGCAGGCATGGAGGATTCATCGATTACAGGAGGATTATTGGAACTGAGCATTGCCCTTTAATCCCTTCTGTCAACCAGAGCTCTTAAAAAGTTAGCCGCATCAACCCCATCCGGACTAACAACTGTGCCTACGGGGTGTAGAGAATACTGAAACGCACTTTTTAAGCTGAATGGAAATGACTGCTGCTCTCTTGGGTATAAATGATATAAACAGCAAAATAAAGATGGATATAAAGAAACAATGGACCTAAACAAGAAGAGTGACAAAGATCATCAAGATATAAAACACCTGGAAAAACATTTAAGTAATAAGTTTACTACTGCCTTTACAGAAATTCTAGGAAAAGTTGATGAAAAATAGAGGAAAATATGAGTAAATTAGAGAATAAAATTAGAGTACTCGCTTTTCAACTTAAAGATGTGAAAAACAAATGTTTATGACTTGTATTAAAACAGTTGAACATTTGATTGTTGCCATTGATGAAAAATCAATAGCTGCAAAATCAGAATGCAAAGTGCTCATTGACAAACTGGCTGTGCTGGAAGATAGGTATAGAAGGAACAACATCAGAATTGAAGGTATCCCTGTAAAACGTGAAAGTTCAAACCCAGTGAAATTCATAGCTGAACTATTCTCTAAAATAACTAAAGAGGAACACAAATCAGACACCAAAATCTTGGGAGCCTATCGTATACGTGGATCAAATGCCTCAAAACTGAGATGCCTTATTGTCTGTTTCACCAAACTAGGCCGAGCAAAATTTTATGTCCCTTCTCAGACAGAAATAGGAGATTATATTTAATAATAACTGCATTTCTGTTTTCCCAGATTTCTCCCCTGTAATAGCTGCTAAACACGACACCTGTTGCACTATTAAACAGTGTCTATTTAGTGCTGATATCAGATACAGCCTCTTGTACCATGTAAATTAATATTCAAAGTCAGTTTTACATTTTTAGCTCTTCGAATTTAGCAGAAGGAAGGATAAGCAGACTGATCTTGATATCCTTTTGAAACACCATTATGAGTGATACCGTGTTCTGGCAAGGCAAACATAATTTTGTTTGCGACTTGTAGCTTAGACCATTTAAAATGCAACATTTACTGTAACTATACAATCTATTTTCTTTTTGGCTACGATTCCCCTTTTTTTTATTTCAATTGTTATAGTGGAATCTCTTTCAATGACTATATGTACTTCTTGGCAACTACAAAGTAACTAGCTATTTACAGAGTGTTTTTTTCACTTCATATCCTTTATTTATTGTATTGGGAATGTCCTATCATATGCCATCTCAGTGTCCATGGGACATTCCTTAAGTTTATTGTATTGGAACTGTACTTTCAAGATACATGAATTTTAACCTTTTCTACACCGCTGCTGAAGGGTTTAATTTTGTTCCGGACATGCTCTCTCTCTCTCGGTGTGTTAGAGGACCAGGGACCTCATGCATAACACCGTGCGTAGAAATCACACTAAAATATGCCATACGGACAAAAGCAGAAATGTTCGTACGCACAAAAAAATCCAAATGCATCAATCTGTGTGTACGCCAACTTCCATGTTCTTTCACTACATAAATCCCAGTCAGCGTGAACAGTAATGCAAGTGCACACGCCTGCTGCCCCACCCCAACTCCTCCCAGGATTATGCCTCTATAAATATGCAAATCAATAAATAGCCCTTAAGCTCACACTGCAAAACATTTTTACTTAACAAGTAAAAAAAAAATGTATTTTAAGTTAATGTATCTAATATTTTGCCCCAAGAGATTAAATATCTCATGCTGCAATGATACTTGCTAGATTATTTTACTCAATTAAAGATAACTGATCTTAAGCTATCTGACTTAGATATAAAAGTATAATTCCAAGACAATTTCGACTTAAAAAAGCACAACTGTGAGAGAAAAACCTGTTAACTACAGCGATGAGCACAGCAGGTAATGTATCTTATTTCAAGAACCAAAACTTTCTAGGTTTTGTTTTGTTTTAAGAAATGAGTAAGACACAACCCGAAACTTAAATTAAACTCTTTTTATTCCAGAAAGGTTTTAGAATACAACCTTGATTTTGTTAACAACTACGACATTTCAGATTAACACTTGCCTAATTCAGTGGCCTTTCTCTGTAACTAGTATGATTTAACAGCTGGATTCCCTTCAAAGGGTAGTACTTTATTATATTCAAATGGTAATAGTTTTCTTCAAATCAAAATGGTTTCCACATTTTAAAATAAATGACCCTTGTATAAAAAATGTGTCTGGTGATTTGAAGCAACAGTTTTTTCACTGTGTCAAATAAATGGCTTAAACCAAACAGTGTTGCTGGAATTTATTAACATAAAAAGAAAAGTTCAACAATTAAGGAAAGTTTAAAAGTTTTATATAGTTCAATGATATCCCCATGATAGTACTTCACAAGAATATATATTTTCTTTTTAGTCATATAGTCTCACTGGAATTAAAATTAACCAGCTTCATAGCATCAACAAAAATGGTGGATTTATCCAGGTTAGGGATTTTAATTTCAAAAGACAAAACATCTCTATCAAAGACACAGCATCATGAACTTCAAACTCCAAACAATATAAAGTGCTGATATAGTTCAAAAGTCATTTTAAACTCAAAGCCACAAATGAGCAGCAAATAGAACAACGCCAAATCATCTTTGGTGTTTAAACAGCAAAAAGCACGAGTGCTGAGCGACTATAGCTGTTATGTGATGTAATATACAGGATCGTTCAATTATTTTAGGAAAAAAAGAATTATTTACGTCAATGACATTGTTGAGTATATGAAAAGCTAATAATTAGTTTACTTGCAGTGTCCAATTGTTTTTGTTTGTTTTTTTTTTTTTTCAAATAAGATATCCAGCCCTGTTTTTGACCCCCTTCTTTGTCATATAATGGAACATACCTTTCTTTGAGCATGCGTAAATGCGTTCCCTGTGAAGCGTCCTTAGCTTTCCCACGCATCAGATGTTACATTTTGAAACGTCCAGTCTGTAAGGTTATTAACAATGTTACATAGATAGCTAAAATACTGCTTTGCTCTTCGCAGCTGATAAGTAACATATTTACGCATATAAACCAATGGATTCACTTGACAAAGTCACACTGGAAATATTAAAAGGTAAGTTTCTAATTGACAGTTGCTGTTGCTGCATTGCATTCTGTTTTTATGAATCCACAAGAATTCACCTGTCCACGTTGATACCTATAATCATTACGACACAAAACAGAAGTAGTGGGTCAAGCTAGTTTCGTGTAACCATTATATCAAATTTTAAAAATAAATGAAGGTGTTTATGTTATAAATATTTATTTTTCCATTTCTGACTTTCACCTTAGGAATTAATCCAGCAAACACTGGCCTAATTTATAACTTCAAATGCACGCAGTTCTTGCATTCGAACATATTGGTACATTTAGCTTCTCGTGCCATTTTAGGTACTAATGAGTGGTTTGAGGCTGCACAGAAACACTGGACTCTTTTGATCAAACGCCATGATAGTTAGATTTCATATATAGAGAGTTATTATGAAATAAATAGTTAAATGTCGTTGATTTATTTGTTACAGTGATTTATTTAAAAAATGTTGTTAAAGACGTTCCGATACAGACTTCTACTTGCTTAAAAATAAATTGAAATGTATCTTTTAAAAAAAAAAAAAAAGTTCTAACTGCATTGCCCGCGCCTCATGTTATTACTGGTAGAAAAAGCGAACACGACCCAAGTCACTTCTATTTAAGATACCTTTAAAGAAAAACTTACAAATTTAGAGGACAGTATTTTTAAATTATTATCGATTTTGAGGTATCCACAATTGTAAGCTCATTGCTCGAATATAAAAAGATCGCTGCACTTGAAACTGCAATGGGAGCACCCATCCCCCTTAACTTCAATATCAATACCATACATGAGCGTGTCATATAAATATACATACTCTAGAATCAGCCCTGAGTGAGACAGTGCTCTTTATTACTTTAATGGCACAGATGAAGGCCCCAGTCTGAGTGAAATGTTAACACCCTGCTAATTTGATACACTCACAAATTAAGTTAGTAAGCCGTATGTATCGTGTCCTTGATCAGGCAACACGGTAAATACACCTCTGTAGGATATCTCTACTTGCCTAAAACCTCAGTATGATATACTTGTTCAAAAAGGAAACAAAATGTAAAACATTTATAAAATGGTATCATGATTTGCACTTGTACCATCTTTCAAGAAACTCTTAAACTTAAAAAAAATTGTATATTTAGCACTTAAACCCTAAAACCTGAGTTGGAAATGACTGCCGTTAATTCTGCAGATGACGTCCAAATATAAATGCATTACTGGTCTTCTCTGTTGCTTTCAAGTTGCAAATGTTACAGAAGTTCTTCTAGGGACTCTTTCCCGTGAATATCTGAACATTTCCTTCGAAGAAAACCTCATGGCCAGCAGTACATCAACAGGTCAGCATTATTTATTTATTTTTTTTTTAAGAAATATTGTTAAGCATGTGTAGTGTATCATCACTTTTGCTATGTTCTTTGTGTTGAGATTAAAGGGATCTGTAGCAACTTTTATGTCAGAAGTGTCCATGTCCTGATGATATTTGAGATCAAGCAGGGGAGAAATATAAATGATAATAGGGAAAAGAAGGATGTTTATGATATGAAAGTGATGACAACATAAATATATATTTATAGATGTGGAAATTTGAAGAGTAGAAACTTGGGCTTGGTCCTTCTCAATTAAATTTTTCCATAATTCAATAAAAGCAGTTTGAAATGTCACACCTGAGCACAGGATAACTGAGCACATATTGTTGCTGTGTTTTATCAGGAAGTAAAGATGATGACTACTATCTTGTTTTTAGTTACCTAAAAATTTTAACAATGAAAATATAAGCGGTCAAATATTTGAGCAATGCTGTCTTTGATTACTAATTTCATTTATGTTAAATAAAAGTAAATATTTCCATTCATGTCAGGCTTCATAAAATTTCATAAATCATAAACAGTTTATTGATAACTGGTGACTATTTTCAATGTCCTTTTCCTGTATTGTTTTTAACAGGAGCTGCAGTTTTCTGTGCAGCAAGATAACTTACAAGACAGCTGCACATCTCCCTCCTCTTCTGAATGCAATACTCTAAAAAATGCCAGTCTTTCACCTACCCCTCAATCCAGTGAACAAGGATGTTCCAGAAAACTTTTAAGAGAAGCCAGCCCCTCTAAAATCATTCAACTACCAAGCCCCAAATACATACTTCATAGTGACAGTCAGTTGGAGCAGGTCAGAAAACACTGCAGCGCATAGGGAAAGAGGAGCATTGTATTCTTTCAAAGGATCTGCGCTGTACATTATTTAGAAATACAGTAACCAACATGTGCCCATGCTGAGGACAAAAACAAAGGAAGACAAATATACCTCCAAACATGAGGTTTCTTCAATAGTAAAATGCATAGTCAAGTATTATCCAAAGCTATGTGCAGCTGAAGATCAAAATTCATGGGTGAGTGTAAGTAGCTACTTTTTATAGGGGTTTTAGACTGAGCAGTCACACCTTGTATTCACTTGCACACTTTTTAAAAGAGTGTAATCTCATTACAGGAACCTGTGTTGAAACAATTCTTGAAAATGCTACAGACTATCTGCACACCTCAGAAGCGACATGACTGTATGACTCAAATAAATAAAAAGATGTTTCGGCATCACCACTGACAAGCCTGATGCTGCTGAAGTCGAGAATTCAGGCGAGGCCGATTCCACTGCATCTTTGGGGAATTCTATTGCTTCAGCGACGCTTGTTAACGTGTCACCTTCTAGTCGTACCCAAGAAGTTACAACAGAGAGAATGTGAACCATCTGGTAAGTGCACAATAGAGATGGTGATATCCCATTTTAGTTCAGACTGTTTAGAAAACACAACTGATTTGATTATTCATTTATATGTTTTTGCAGCTGTAAACACAATAGTTGACAGCCACCAAATACAGGCCAGGCACTACAAAACACTACAGGACCTTTACAAGAAACCAAAACCAAATAAATTTGCAGTTACCCAGCTCTTTGATCATGAATTTAATGCACAGAGGTCATTTATAGATTGTATAAGAGGCTTACCCATGCTTTAAAGAACTGGATCACGTAATTACATAACACAGATAATTGACTGAAATATTTTTGAAAATGGTTTCTTATAACAAAATATGTGCGGACTTAAAGTGTACTTATTTTATAGGTAATGGATCAAATTCGTTGTATTCTTAGTTGGAATAATCTTAACTACATCACAAAAATTAAGAGCAGATGGACCAGTTTTTATGGAAAAGCACAGTTTTATGGTGCAATGAAGAAGATTATGAAGTCTCCACATATGCATGATGAGGGTAAAATTTGTCATGCATAGTTTATTCAGACTCATTTTATAGTTATGTCATGCACTTTACTCAGTGTTGCAGCGCGATAGGCCTAAACGAAAGTCAAATTGAAGTTGTTTAAAGTTATGATATTTTGCAGTTGATGCTCAAAAGGTTGCACTTTTTTATGCCATTTTTTCCATAAAATTCTTGGCTTTAAGGTAAAACTTTGCATTTTTATATTGCTTAAAGAAAAAATAAAGACAGTTACTGCAATTCTATTCATCTGTGACTGTTAGTAATTTTCATTGTTTTTTTTAATGTTAGCTACAGGAACGACATTATACATTAAACGGCTTGATTAAAAGGGCTCAACAGAATATAACAATCTTCAATTTTTAGCAATTTCTTTGCTATTTTAATTACAAGCTGTGTATAACTGCTTCGGTTAAAATTAGCACATTAATTCAGTATTATAAATAAGTAAATGTATAATAAATCTGTATAGGACTACAGAGGATAAAATAAATTCAGCCTATTTTCTTTATTAGTTTTTGTTTGTCTTGAAGACCTCAGAGAATCCCAATGCCTTTCTACAGCAAAGACTGACCACTGACTAGCCCTGCCCTTATTGTGGACCAAGATAACTGCATGCTAGTTATTGGAAGTGACCATTTGACAACTTTCCTTCAAGAAAAGTTGCAGGAAGGGATCACATACCTTATGGCATACTATTATGCACTACATCTAACATATCCTAAGTGCATTAGGTGGCATCAGCCCGGCCGGGACGCCCAGGAGGACCGGAGGAGGGCTTGTACCTCCCTCCAGACCGCGAGGGGGCGTCCGCCCTGGTTATGTTGGGGGCCACAGGTAAAGGGCTTGGAAGCCCAGCTCTGTAGGGACCCGTGGCCACCGCCAGGCGGCGCCCCGGTGCCTGAACAACCCTGGAGCCCAGCACTCCAGCCACACCAGGAAGTGCTGGGGGGAAGACGACAGGGGACACCCGGACGGCTTCCGGGTGCGCAGCCAGCACTTCCACCACACTGGGGCGTGTCTGCGGAGGAATGCCGGGGAGCAGCTGGAGCCCATCCGGGTTCCAATTTAAGGTGCCGCCTCCCTTCAGTCGAGAGCGGAAGTCGGGTGGAAGAGAGACGGAGCTGGAGAGAGGACTGGAGGCAGCCAGGAGAAAGAAAGGCACAAAGGACTGTGAGGCCTGGACATTGGGGGGAACGGTGCAAGAGGCACTGGGGAGTGCACTGTAAATATTGTACAATAAACGTGTGTGTGGTGAACCTAAGATGTCCGTCTGTCTGTGTCCGGGTTCAAGTCCACAATTGCCGCTGTCCTCTCTGCAATTCAAACTGAAATATTACTGGACACAATTTGAAGGGAAAATTCAAATTGTGTGAGCCAAATGTAGAACAGGACATGCAGGTCTATGATGTACTGTATATAATTACCATAATATTTGAAAATCAATTAGATAAATTGTAAATAATTTGATATTTTGTGGATTTTAACATGTTAGGTTGTATTTTCTTTGTCCTGTTTTTTGGCAAAGTTACCACTGTTAAAATTTAGTGTATGTAATTGTTTGTTATGCATTTCTGACTGTGACAAGATAAGACCGCCCTAAACTACAATGTACAATAATGATAAGGATAGGACGTTTGTGTTATATACAAGGTAATCTTCCTGTGTCAACTAATTTTTATGTGCTTATGTTTTTCTCTGTTTCTGTATTGTAAACACAGCAGTAGT
The DNA here is from genome assembly GCF_016835505.1 of Polypterus senegalus. Classification (NCBI taxonomy): domain Eukaryota; kingdom Metazoa; phylum Chordata; class Cladistia; order Polypteriformes; family Polypteridae; genus Polypterus; species Polypterus senegalus. The sequence continues at coordinate 156,743,974 of NC_053155.1, forward strand.
TCTGTTGTATACTGATGCAATACTTAAAGAGCAATGCTAATGATTATGTGTTTATTGTAAGTTATTTTATCTATTCACAAAGCCAACATATATCAGGAAATTATATATTAATTATGTGTCTTGAATGTAGAAATGAATTCCTAATTCAAACCTCTGCTAAAATATTTGGTTTCAATTTGAAAGACCATTGAAAATGAGAGCACGGTGCTACTTTTACGTTATTCTTTTGTAGGTGGACTGAAATTTGTTGTATATATCATGCAAATATAGCTTAGTATGTGTTGAAATTGACTTTCTTTCTCCACTGGTATTAAGAATTTTCCACTTATATTAGTGATTTATTCTCTTGTTCCTTGGCCTTCATTTTTCAAATAATTTATTGCAGCAGTACTGTCTCTTTCAAACGTACAAACCTCCAATTCCTGTCCTTCCTTTTCATTCTCCAAGTAACCAATCGCCACACGATCAGCTCTCTAATAGATGTCAAGCCATCTGTAGGCTTAGAAAGCCGATTCTTCAAAACTTTAAAGGAACATTGAAATATCTACATGTTTAATTATTCTAACCATCTATCCTTCCAGTGTCACGCCAGCCCCAGCAAGAGTACAGCGCGAAGCAGGATCAATCGCTGAATGGGCACCAACTCGTCGCTAATGCTGAGACACCGTGTCCTCACCTGTAGAAGTATTAACAATATACATTATTTAAATGTTAAAATTTTATCTGTATAATGTAATAAACATAGTTCTTGGGATGAAACTGTTTTTGAACCGCGATGTCCCTTTAGGAAAGGCTCTGAAGCATTTGTCGTATGAGAGCACTTCAAATGGCTGAGGCTGTGTGTGCTTGATGCTGTATACCAATAATTCTTCTGATCAGCTGCTGCACAGCTGTGATTCCACTCTCAAATAGACTGATATAAATACTCCGAGTAGTGCAGTGAGAGTAATATGGAAAAAGATGATCCACTGTGGCAACCCCTAAACTGCTGAAAGAAGAAGTTGCAATTAGAGTAACAATGCTAAAGCAGCTATGGTATTTGGAATAGTTTGACCATTCTGTGGACCATTATATTGTTACAAGTTAATTACAATCAGATGCCTTAAACTAAAAAACAATATACAATTAATTTCAGTGTATATGATAAACCACGTCAGGGATGTGGATTTAAAAAAAGAAAGGGAAACCACAGTGGAACAAAAGCACTGCTTGAACGCTGGGTGCCTCCAGTTTGCAAAACCCAGCGGTGAACTTGCGTACACCAGGATTTGAGCTACAGTGAAAATGTGTGTGGCTTTACACCAAGTTTAGGTTTTACACATTGCAATTTGAGCGTGGAAACAGTCGCCCCCACGTGGTCTGGGGGAGGCGTAAGCACTCCTCCGGTCATCCTGACCGGGTACCACACCCCAGCCACCTGTGACACCTGTAACAAAATCATGGTCCATGGAATGACCACACTATTATAAATACTATAGCTGCTTTAGCGTTGTTACTCTCACCTTCTTCTTTCAGCTGCTCCCGTTAGGGGCTGCCGCAGCAGATCATCTTTTTCCATATTACTCTCACTGCACCACTCGGAGTATTTATATCACTGTATCCGAGTGGGGAAATCACAGCTCTACGCAGCTGATTGGAAAGAGAACACTGCAAAAAAACTTAGCCTAGAAATGAGATATAAACACTGAATTTCAGGAGAAAATGACTTATTAGTGAAATTCTGTCCATGCAGCAAGATAATTTTACTTGCCAAGAAATCTTAAAATAAGTTGGTTCCAGTCTAGAAATAAGAAAGCTCCAATAGGTGTTCAAAAGTTTGAAATAAGTAGAAAATGCTGTTTTTTAGAACAAATTACTTGAGATTAGACTTTCTACAGTGGAAATACACTGAATATTAGAAAATAATTTTTAATTCAGTTGTTTTGCATTCTTAATTTTACCACACTGAAAAATGAAGGCCAAGGAACAAGAGAAAAAAATCACTAATAAGTGGAAAATTCTTAATACCAGTGGAGAAAGAAAGTCTTGTTATTTGAAACACATTAGCTCATCTTGAAATAGGTAGTCCAATACTTAATCTCAGAGCATATATCTTAAAAGGAAAATTTTACAAAAATCACAGAAGAAAAAATATATATACGATTATTAAGAAATAAATACTTGAAATAAGCAAAATTATATGCCAATGGGGTGAGATAAGACGCATAATTAAGATATAATTTCCTGATATATGTTGGCTTCCTGAATACATAAAATATCTTACAATAAAGACAATCATTAGCACTGCTCTTTATTCAAGTATTACATCAGTATCTAACAGCACTACTGCTGTGTTTACAATACACAAAGAGAAAAACATAAGCACATGAAAATAGTTGAAACAGGAAGGTTACCGTGTATATAACACAAACGTCATATCCATATTATTATTTTACATTGTAGTTAAGGACTGTCTCATCTGGTCACATTTAGAAATGCATAACAAACTTAATTACATAAACAAAATTTTAACAGTGGTAACTTTTCCAAAAAACAGGACAAAGAAAATACAACCTAACATGTTAAAATCCACAAAATATCAAATTATTTATAATTTATCTAACTGATTTTCAAATATTATGGTAATTATATACAGTACATCATAGACATGCATTTCCTGTTCCACATTTGGCTCACACAATTTTTCGTCTAGCATATTTGTATTTTCCCTTCAAATTGTGTCCAGCAATATTTTAGTTTGAATTGCAGAGAGGACAGCGGCAATGCACTTAGGATATGTTAGATGTAGTGCATTAAAAATAATACGCCATAACATTTCTTGAGGAAAAGTTGTCAAATGGTCACTTGCAATAGCTAGCATGCAGTTATCTTGGCCCACAATAAGATGGCAGAGCTCTAAACATGGCGATGGCATTTTTCACTAATGAGAAAAAAAAAAAACCAACAACATACAGCAAGCTTTAAATTAAGAATGATTTATAACAAAAATGATATGTCTGGTATTACTTTTACCTACTAATATGCTAGAACATGAACAAACAATTGAAATGAACCTTACATAGATCATATTTAAAGTTTTAAGTATTCTTTAAAATATTCCTTAATTATTTATACCTAATAAAGGATATTGTCAGTCAGTTTATTATTCTGTTGTGTCTTAAAAAGATGCTAGACAAAACTATTTACAACGCTAATAAAAGGCTTTTTAAAAACATAATTAAAGAGAAAACAATTTCAGAATAATACAGTACAACTTTCTAATATAATGAAAAGGGAACAGTATTAATATTTTGCATGAAAATTTCTCAAAATTTGGCTTACTATAATATAGACTTGGTCTTTATGGAAAAAATGGCATAAAAAAGGCAACCCTTTGAGCATTAAATGCAAAATATAACTTTAAACAACTTGAATTTGTCTTTCATTTAGGCCTGACATGTTACAACACTGAGTAAAGTTCATAACTAACTATAAAATGAGTTTGAATAAAACATGCATGACAAATTTTACCCTCATCATGCATATGTGGACACTTCAGGATCTTCTTCATTACACCATAAAACTGTGCTTTTCCATAAAAACTGGTCCATCTACTCTTAACTTCTGTGATGTAGTTAAGATTACTCCAACAAAGAATACAACACATTTGATCCATTACCTATAAAATAAGCACACTCTAAGTCAGCACATATTTTGTTTTAAGAAACCATTTTCAAATATATTTCAGTCAAATGTCTGTTTTATGTACTTACATGATCCAGTTCTTTAAAGCATGAGTAAGCCCCCCATAGAATCTATAAATGACCTCTGTGCTTTAAATTCATGATCAAGGAGCTGGGTAACTGCAAATTTATTTGGCTTTGGTTTCTTGTAAAGATCCTGTGATGTTTTGTAGTGCCTGGCCTGGATTTAGTGGCTGTCAACTATTGTGTCAACATCTGCAAAAACATAAATGAATAATCAAATCAGTTGTGTTTTCTAAACAGTCTGAACTAAGATGGGATATGACCATCTCTATTGTGCACTTACCAGATGGTTCACATTCTTTCTCTGCTGTAACTTCTTCGGTACCACTAGAAGGTGACAAGTTAACAAGCACTGCTGAAGCAACAGAATTCCCCGAAGATGCAGTGGAATCGGCCTCGCCTGAATTCTCGAATTCAGCAGCATCAGGCTTGTCAGTGGTGACGCCGACATGTCTCTTTATTTGTTTGAGGCATACAGTCCTGTCGTTTCTGAGGTGTGCAGATATTCTGTAGCCTTTTCAGGAATTGTTTCAACACAGGTTCCTGTAATGAGATTACACTCTTTTAAAAAGTGTGCAAGTGAATACAAGGTGTGACTGTTCAGTCTAAAACCCCTATAAAAACAAAACTAGTTACTTACACTCACCCATGAAATTTGATCTTCAGCTGCACATAGCTTTGGATAATACTTGACTATGCGTTTTGCCATTGAAGAAACCTCATTTTTGGAGGTATATTTGTCTTCCTTTGTTGTTGTCCTCAGTATGAGGACCATGTTGGTTACTGTATTTCTAATTAATCTACAGCGCAGATCCTTTGAAAGAACACAATGCTCCTCTTTCCCTATGTGCTGCAGTGTTTTCTGACCTGCTCCAACTCACTGTCACTATGAAGTATGTATTCGGGGCTTGGTAGTTGAATGATTTTAGAGGGGCTGGCTTCTCTTAAACGTTTTCTGGAACATCCTTGTTCACTGGATTGAGGGATAGGTGAAAGACTGGCATTTTTTAGAGTATTGCATTCAGAAGAGGAGGGAGATGAGCAGCTGTCTTGTAAGTTATCTTGCTACACAGAAAACTGCAGCTCCTGTTAAAAAGAAAAAACAACAGAAAAAGTACGTTGAAAATAGTCACCAGTTATCAATAAACTGTTTATGAAGTATGAAATTTGATGACGCCTGACATAAATGGAAATATTTACTTTTATTTAACGTAAATGAAATTAGTTATCAAAGACAGCATTGCTCAAATATCTGACCGTTTATATTTTCATTGTTAAAATTTTTAGGTAACTAAAAACAAGATAGTAGTCATCATCTTTACTTCCTGATAAAACACAGAAACGATATGTGCTCAGTTATCTATTGAAATGGAGTATTTTCATACTATGTTGCATTGAACTAAATAAGTGCTACATGAGTACTGTGAAATTCTTACTTGTGTCTGCTAATTAACATGTAACATGCTATCATTCTCTGGTGCCATGATAAAGTTTATCAAAACATTTGTAAATTAATATAGACTTTGTAAAAATTACAAACATACATAAATACATGTTTACACAAAGATTCATATGGTGAGGTGAACATGTTGGGGCAACAGCCTTGATGGATGCATGAGCTGTCCTCTGCTCAGGTGTGATTTTTCAAACTGCTTTTATTGAATTATGGAAAATTTAAATTTAGAAGGACCAAGCCCAAGTTTGCACTCTTCAAATTTCCACATCTATATATATTTATGTTGTCATCACTTTCATATCATAAACGTCCTCCTTTTCCCTATTATCATTTATATTTCTCCCCTGCTTGATCTCAAATATCATCAGGACATGGACATTTCTGACATAATAGTTGCTACAAGAGTCTTTAATCTCAAAAAAAAAAAAAGAACAAAGCAAAAGTGATAACTACATTGCTCAACAATATTTCTTAAAAAAATGAATAAAATAAATAAATAATGCTGACCTCTTGATGTACTGCTGGCCATGAGGTTTTCTTCGAAGGAAATGTTTAGATATTCACGTGAAAGAATCCCTAGAAGATCATCTGTAACATTTGCAACTTGAAACCACAGAGAAGACTAGTAATTCATCCATATTTGAACGTCATCTGCACAATTACCGGCAGTCATTTCCAACTCAGTTTTTAAGCTTTAAGTGCTAAAATTTATATAAGTTTAAGAGCTTCTTGAAAGATGGTACAAGTGCAAATCATGATACCTTTGTATAAGTGTTTTATGTTTTGTTTCCTTTCTGAACAAGTATGTCATACTGAGGTTTTAGGCAAGTAGAGATATCCTACATTTACCATGTTGCCTGATCAAGGACACGATACATACGACTTACTAACTTAATTTGTGAGTGTATAAAATTAGCAGGGCTTTAACATTTCACTCAGACTGGGGCCTTCACCTATGCCATTAAAGTCATAAAGAGCACTGTCTCACTCAGGGCCGGCTCTAGAATATAGGCAAAGGTGTACAAGTATGGCATTGATATCGAAGTTAAGGGGGATGGGCGCTCCCATTGCATTTTCAAATGCAGCGATATTTTTATATTCGAGCAGTGAGCTTACAATTGTGAATACGTCAAAATCGATAATAATTTTAAAATACTGTCCTCTAAATTTGTAAGTTTTTCTTTACAGGTATCTCAAATAGAAGCGACTTGGGTCGTGTTAGCTTTTACTACCGGTAATAACATGAGGCGCATGCAATGCAGTTAGAACTTGGCACATTTTTTAAAAAGATACATTTCAATTTATTTTTAAGCAAGCAGAAGTCTGTATCAGATCGTCTTTAACAACTTTTTTAATAAATCATTGTTACAAATAAATCAACGACATTTAACTAACAGTTATTTCATAATAACTCTCTGTATGTATGACATCTAACAATCATGGCGCTCGATAAAAAAGTCTGGTGTTGCTGTGCTGCCTCAAACCACTCATTAATGCCTAAAATGGCAAGAGAAGTACTAAATGTACCAATATGTTCGAATGCAAGAACTGTGTGCAGTGGAAGTTATAATTCAGGCCAGCGTTTGCTATATAAACGTGAAAACCAAAAATGAAAAAATAAATATTTATAACATAAACACCTGCATTTATTTTTTTAAATTTGATGTAATGGTTACACAAAACTAGCTTGCCCCACTACTTCTTTTTTGTGTCGTAATGATTATAGGTATCAACGTGAACAGGTGAATTCTTGTGGATTCATTAAAACAGAATGCACTGCAACAACAGTAACTGTCAATTAGAAACTTACCTTTTAATATTTCCAGTGTGACTTCGTCAAGTGAATCCATACGCGGGAATATGTTACTTCTTGAAGCTGTGATGAGCAAATCAGTATTTTAGCTATCTATGTAACGTTGTTAATAATCTTATGGTGAGAACGTTTCAAAATGTAGCGTCTGATGCGCGGGAAAGCTAAGGACGCTTCACAGGGAACGCGTTTACGCATGCTCAAAGAAAGGTATGTTCCATTACGTGACAAAGAAGGGGTCAAAAACAGCGCTGGATATTATATTTGAAATAAATAAATAACCGCATTTGTAAAAAAAAAAAAAAAAACAATTGGACACTGCAAAGAAACTGTAATTATAGTTAGCTTTTCATATACTCAACAATGTCATTGACGTAAATATTTTTTTTCCTAAAATAATGGAACGATCCTGTATGTTATACCACATAAACGAGTTCAGTCGCTAGCACTCATGCTTCTTGCTGTTTTAACACCAAAGATGATTTGGCGTTGTTTTATTTGCTGCTCGTTTGTGGCTTTGAGTTTAAAACGACTTTTGAAACAAATCAGCACTACACATTATATTGTTTGGAGTTTCAAGTTCATGATGCTGTGTCTTTGATAGAGATGTTTTGTCATTTAATATTAAAATCCCTAACCTGGATAAATCCACCCGTTTTGCTGATGCTATGAACTGGTTAATTTTAATTCCTAACAGACTATATGACTGAAAAACAAAATATATGTTCTTGTGATGTACTACCATGGGGATATCATTGAACTATATAAAACTTTTAAAGATTCCTAAATTCTTGAACTTTCCTTTCTATGTTAATAAATTCCAGCAACACTGTTTGGATTAAGCCATTTATTTGACACAGTGACAAAACTCTTGCATCAAACCACCAGACACATTTTTTATACAAGGATCATTTATTTTAAAAGGTGGAAACCATTTTGATTTGAAGAAAAATCTTACCATTTGAATATAATAAAATACTACCCTTTGCAGGGAATGTAGCTGTTAAATCATCCTAGTTACAGAGAAAGGCCAATGGATTAGGCAAGTGTTAATCTGAAATGTCGTAGTTGTTAACAAAATCAAGGTTGTATTCTAAAACCTTTCTGGAATAAAAAAAGTTTAATTGAAGTCTCGAGGTTGTGTCTTACTCATTTCTTTAAACAAAACCTAGAAAGTTTTGGTTCTTGAAATAAGATACATGTCCTGCTATGCTCATCGCTATAGTTGATAACAAGCTTTTCTCTCACAGTTGTGCTTTTTTTAACTCAAAATTGTCTTGGAATTACACTTTTATATCTAATTTAGACAGCTTAAGACCAGTTATCTTGAATTGAGCAAAATAATCTAGCAAGTATCATTGCAACATAGAGATATTTAATCTCTTGGGACAAAATATTAGATATATTACCTAAAAATAAGAATTTTTTACTTGTTAAGAAAAAATGTTTTGCAGTGAGTTATCAGTATACAGCATCAAGCACACGCTGCTTTAGCCATGTGCTATTTGAACTGCTCTCATATGACGAACACTTCAGAGCCTTTCCAGTACGGACTTTGTGGTTTAGAAACAGTTTCATCCCAAGAACTATGAAGGCACTCAATCAGTCCATCAAGTGCTCCTTGTAGAACTGTTTGTACTTATTAGTACAATCACCTCGCTGTAAACTTACGATACAGTTATAATATTTCACAACCTGAGCCACTTTATAAAGCGTGCGTATTTGTATTTACATATGATGACGATATCATTTATAAGATGAAATGCAGCAAAATAAGTTTATTATATTATATGGATAAAACTTTAACTTCATTTAAATAATCTATATTGTTAATAATTGAACATGTGAGGACACGGTGCTGCAGCGCTGGAGCAAGGAGCTGGAGATCCGTTCACGGATTGTTCCTGCCTCACGCTGTATTCTTGCTGGGGCTGGCACAACACTGGAAGGATATAATAATTAATCATGTACTACAAAGATATTTCAATGTTCCTTAAAAATTTTGAAGAATCGGCGTTCTAAACTTACAGATGGCTTAACGTCTATTAAAGAGCTGATTGTGTGCCGATTGGTTATTTGGAGAAAGAAAAGTAAGGGCAGGGATTGGGAGTTAGTACGTTTGAAAGAGACAGCATTGCTGCAATAAATTATTTCATTGAAGGTCGCGCATGGCACAGCAAGCATCTTGCGTGAGACATGAACAATCACTGCACCACCGTTTTCCCATGTTTAATAACATGCTTCAACTCAAATTTAACTTCTCTTCAACACAATTTTTCCACTGCTTTGAAGATAGAAAGTTTACTAAAATAAACCTACAGAATTTTCTTCACCTTCCACCAATTTCTATTCCAGAAGAAATAATGATCAGTCTTGAAAACTCACATAGCCTCTCTCCAATTTATAAAAACATTTTAAAGTCTCTTCCTTTCAAAGATCACAGTGCAAAATGGGAAAAGGATCTTTGACTTAACATTTTAGAAAAGGAGTTTGAGGCAGCCAAGCACAGAATACACTCTAGCTCCATAGGCACAAAGCACTCAATTATTCAACTTAAAATGTCAACTGGATTTATCTTGATTAAAACTACCCAAAATATTTCCAAGGCAAGATTCAACCTGTGAACATTGCAGCCTAGCTCCAGCCTCACTGGACCATATGTTTTGAGTGTGCACCGAATTAACATCCTTTTGACAAAATTCATTGAATGCCTTTCAGATAGCTTTGGTGTTACATTCACTCCTAACCCATTAACAGCTGTGTTTGGTGTAATCCAAGATGGGCTTAAAGTGTAGAAGGACAATCGTAAGTGCCTTTACCTACTGTAACTACTAGTATGTAAATGTATCTTGCTCAACTGAAAGAATGACAAACCCACCACCTTTTAGTCATTGGGCAAGTGATGTCCTATACTATCTGAAATCAGAAAAAATCAAATTCTTACTCAGAGGATCTGTTCAAAACGTTTTTAAAATATGGCAGGATCTAATCAGCAGAGGTGGGTAGTAAAAAGTTACATTTACTCTGTTACATTTACTTGAGTAACTTTTTTTAAAAAAAAATTATTTCTAAGAGTAGTTTTATGGCACCATACATTTTACTTTTACTTGAGTACATTTGTGAAGAAGAAACGCTACTCTTACTTCACAACACTGGGCAACACTCGTCTTGTTACTTTTTTCCATTTACACATTACACTATATTTTGCCAGAGAGAAGTCGCCAGTGGATCTACTGCATGACTGTTTCACCAATCAGACGTAGCAACAATAATCACATGACTACGGTTTATCAATCAGACTTGGCAACAATAATCACATGACTCCATTTCACCAATCATACGTAGCCATGCAGTCACATGACCAGACACAAACTTCCTGTGTCTGTAGCCTGTGAGAGACTTTTTAGTCATGCAGCGCTCCTGTTTACTGTTAAACGGTCACAGGTTCACTGCAAGAACCTTGAGAGCCAACTCCTGCTGAAGCTGAACCATCTCTTCACTGAGTGAAGAACAAGCACGTTTTAACCAAACATGCACAGACAGTCATGGTAAAGTGAGACTTCATGTACGTGCACAAGCTGCCTTGTAGCCGGTGGATACTCAGCAGCCACGAGCTCCTTTCGGCCAACCTCCGTCTTGGCTGCCTCCAGGCATCACAGCCAGAAAGTCCGAGATCGGCTCTCCTCTCTTCTTCCTTCGCGCTCATGTTGTCGCACCTCAGAAGCCTAGGGAGGGCACCTGCCTTGCTCACTACACTCCACCCGAATGGTTCAGTGGGGCAAACTAGCCCCTAGAGCGCCACAGCTAATGCTCTTTCATGGCAGCCCTAGCTTGCACTGTTTCCTCCTGCCAGGTGGCCAGATCGTCATTCCCAAGCCTGCCTTTCATGTCTTTTAACCTCTTTTCTTTTATCATCCCTTCTATTTTTGTGCAGACCCGTATATATACACTCCCTTCTCAACGGGCCTTAATCACACTCTGCTGGAAGCCAATGAAGTAATTGAGAATGATTAAACCCACACGTGCAGGTTCGACTGGCTCCAGCTACCTCATTAACTCCCCGCGGTCAATCAATTGCACCCACGGAGAGTGACACGGCTTTATGTATTTGAAACTGGCCTTTTTTTTTTGTTTTGAAGCCGCGGATCTGCTACACCACAAAGTGAATATGCAGTATTATACTGTCAGTATACAGTATATCTTGTGGCACAGTGGTAGCACTGCTGCCTCACAGTTAGGAGACCTGGGTTCGCTTCCTGGGTCCTCCCTGTGTGGAGTTTGCATATTCTCCCCGTGCCTGCGTGGGTTTCCTCCGGGTGCTCCGGTTTCCTCCCACAGTCCAAAGACATGCAGGTTAAGTGAATTGGCAATCCTAAATTGTCCCAAGTGTGTACTTGGTGTGTGTGTGCTGCCCAAGGTTTGTTTCCTGCCTTGCGCCCTGTGTTGGCTGGGACTGGCTCCAGCAGACCCCCGTGGCCCTGTAGTTAGGATATAGTGGGTTGGATAATGGATGGATGTGTTATTTGTGCATCTTTATTTTGTAAAGATGTTATTTTTTTTACTCATTTTTTATTTTATTATTTGGAAACAGCAGAATTTGCACATTATATTATGTTTTTGTCTGTCTTATTACAACATTTCTAAAAAATAAATCATTTATTATATTCAAACAGTTACTCAGTGCTTGAGTAGTTTTTTCACCAAATATTTTTTTACTCTTACTTGAGTAATTTCTTGGATGACTACTTTTTACTTCTACTTGAGTAACATTATTTTGAAGTAACGCTATTCTTTCTTGAGAACAACTTTTGGCTACTCTACCCACCTCTGCTAATCAGTAACATTTTTAAATAATCTTCTTTGCTGCTTCAAAGATTTGCTTTGTTGGCTGGCTCTCCTCTCTCTTTCTTTTGGGTAGATGTTGATTTGATTTGATTGTATGGATTGTTATTTGCTTTTAATTACGATTAATAAAAATAAATAAAAAAACGAAAATTAAATTTTGATAGAAAGAGTGGTCCATCACCAACAGTATAATAAACATTTACTTCATGCAGGAAATGGAGAAGACAAAATAATTGGCAAAGGCAGTTCTGGAATAACTTGTTTCATACATATGATATTTGGATACTAAAATGCTTAGTTTCTTTATGATTACATGTTACAATTCCTTCCATCCATTATCCACCGCTTATTCGAGGTTGAGTTGCGGGGGCAGCATCCTAAGCAGGGAATCCCAGACCTCCCTCTCACCGGCCACCTCCTCCAGCTCCTCTGGGAGGACCCTGAGGCATTCCCAGGGCAGCCAGGAGATATAATCCCTCCAGCATGTCCTGAGTCTGCCCCATGGCCTTGTCCCAGTGGGGCATGCCGAGAATACCCCCCCAGGGAGGCGTCCAGGGGGCATCCTGACCAGATGCCTGAACCACCTCAACTAACTCCTCTCAATGCAGAGAAGCAGTGACTACTCCGAGTCTCTCCCGGATAACTGAACTCCTCACCCTATCTCCAAGGGAAAGTCTAGCCACCCTGCGGAGAAAACTCATTTTGGCCGCTTGTATCCGCGACCTTGCTCTTTTGGTCACTACCCAAACCTCATGGCCATAGGTGAGGGTAGGAACGTAGATCGACTGGTAAATCGACAGCCTCTCCTTTTGTCTCAGCTCTCTCTTCACCATGACAGACCGTTGCAGAGCCCGCATTACTGCAGATGCCGAAACAATCCGTCTGTCAGCCTCCCGCTCCATTCTTCCCTCACTCGTTAACAAGACTCCGAGATACTTGAACTCCTCTACTTGAGGCAGTAATGTGTTCCCAGCCTCGAGAGAGCATTCCACCCTTTTCTGGTTGAGAACCATGGCCTCGGATTTAGAGGTGCTGACTCTCATCCCCACGGCGTCACACTCGACAGCGAACTGCTCCTGTGAGAACTGGAGGTCACTGTCCAATGAAGCCAAAAGTGGTCATTGAACCAGACCCCCTTCACTCCTTGGCTGCGCCTAGAAATTCTGTCCATAAAACTTATGAACAGAATCGGCGACAACAGGCAGCCCTGGCGGAGTCCAACCTCAACAGGAAACGAGTCCGACTTATTACCGACAATGCGGACCAAGCTAATGCTCCTCCTGTATAGGGACTGAATGGCTCATAACAACGAGCCTTGTACCCCGTACTCTTAGAGCGCACTCCACAGGATGCTTTGAGGGACACAGTCGAATGCTTTCTCCAAATCCACAAAAACATGTGGACTGATTGGGCAAACTCCCACGCCCCCTCCAGGATTCTGGCCAGGGTGTAGAGCTGGTCCAGTGTTCCACGGCTCTGGAATCGGAATCTGCATTGCTCCTCTTGAATCTGAGATTCGACCACCGACCGAACTCTGTTCTCCAGCACCCCTGAATAGACCTTACCGGGGAGGCTGAGAAGTGTGATCCCCCTATAGTTGGAGCACATCCTCCAGTCACCCTTCTTAAGAAGGGGGACCACCAGCACGGTTTGCAAATCCAGAGGCACTGCATCCGATATCCATGTGATGTTGCCGAGACACATCAACCATAAAAGCCCCACAACATCCAGAGCCTTGAGGAACCCAGAGTGATCCTCGGAGTTTTTTAACTAGCTCGGTGACCTTGGCCCCTGACATGGACGTTCCCCATAAGGAGTCCCCTAGCTCTGATTCCTCTAAGGAAGACATGCTGGTGGAATTGAGAAGATCCTTGAAGTATCCCTTCCACCGGTCAATAATGTTTACAGTTGAAGTTAGCAGGGCCCCATCTCCACTGTACACAGTGTTGGTGGAACACCGCTTTCCCCTCCTGAGGCGCCTGATGGTTTGCCAGAACCTTCTCTGTGCCGACCGAAAGTCGTTTTCCATGGCTTCCCCAAACTCCTCCCATGCCTGAATTTTTGCCTCCGCAACAGCCGAAACCGCCACACGCTTGGGCTACCGGTACCCCTCAGCTGCCTCTAGAGTCCCACTGGTCAACCAGACCTGATAGGACTCTTTGTTCAACTTGAAAGCCTCTCGAACCTTAGGTGTTCACCACTGGGTTCATGGATTTCCACCACAAGAGGCACTGATAACCTTGTGGCCACAGCTCCGTTCTTCTGCTTCGACAATGGAGGCTCGGAACATAGCCCATTCAGACTCAATGTCCTTCACCTCCCTTGGAATGAGGTTGAAGTTCTGCCGGAGGTGGCAGTTAAAGATCTTTCTGACCAGTTCCTCCGCCAGATGTTCCCAGCAGACCCTCATTATACATTTGGGTCTGCCTGGTCTGTCCGGCAGCCTCTCCAGCCATCTGATCCAACTTACCACCAGGTGGTGATCAGTTGACAGCTTAGCCCCTCTCTTCACCCGATTGTCCAAGACATAAGGTCACAGATCTGATGACACGATTACAAAGTCGATCATCAAGCTGCGACCTCCGGCATTCTGGCGCCAAGTGCACTTATGGACACCCTTATGCTTGAACATGGTGTTCGTTGTGGACAATCCATGGCCAGTACAGACATCCAACAACTGAGCACCACTCAAGTTTAGATCAGGGAGGCTGTTCCTCCCAATCACACCTCTCCAGGTTTTACTGTCATTGCCAATGTGAGCGTTTAAGTCTCCCAGTCGGACGATAGAGTCCCCAGTAGCTGCGCCTCACAGCACTTCTTCCAGGGACTCCAAGAAGGCCGGGTACTCTGAACTGCTGTTCAGCACATAAGCATAAGTTATAATTCCTAAGAACATTTTTATAACTAAATGAAAATGTAACAGCTATCAGGACTGTGTTGCTTTTTTTTTGGTTATTAATTTCCACTCCCTTGATTTCATTTTGTATATTTTATTTTATGTTTGTTGTTTTCCCTTGATCCCTCATCACTTTTTCTTATTTGTCTGCAAGGGAACAATCTCCTGAATTTTTATATTGTGGATTATTATTAACAAAAAGAAATATATCAGGAAAGAAAAATAATCAATGCAGAAGTAGTCAGTGGATTTTTAAATGAGACTTACAGTAAATAAAGTGCCAGAAAAAAAAGATGCAGTGTGACCTCCTCTTGTAGTATTTTATGCATGTGCTACCGTATTATGAGCTTGTATAGAAAAAATGACTGAAAAGTAGTGCTCAAAATCATTATTTGTTTGTAGATAAACTGATAAACTCTCACACTATACAAGTTTAAATCCATTTAATTAAATATTTTACAGATACTACAGTGAACAATTTGCTTTTTAGGAAAACCTTTTGAAGTGTACAGTATGTTCTGACTGTTGATTTTAAATATTTATACTTTGTGAGCAATTTTAATTTCTTGTTGCTATTTAACTAATATCATCTGACAATTATGGAAACTAGGCAGTATAGTGAAGTAAGAAACAGTGAAAACAAGTATTTCATCATATGGGGACGTTTATTTTCATGTAAAATTGCAAAATTTACATCAAGTAACAAAAGGGTATCCAGTGTGCATCAAACTGTCATTTTCAGTGTAGAAACCATGCAATGCAAAAACATACTATCACTAAAACTACAATCTGTGCATGTAATAATACACTGCAAACAAAAACAACTTATTCAAAGGAAGAATCAAAAATTGGAAAGTTATACTTTTATAGTTTAAAGAAGAATAATGTAATCACTCAAAAGCACAAACAATCTCAACTTCATAGTGTAAACAAAAACTAAATGTATGGCTCAGCCATTGCTGTGCAAAACTCAAGGAAATGCATTTTGTCTTTTCTTAGTGTACCAAACTCAATTCTATCTTGGCATTACAATAACCAGCTGTTGACTGAAGCTGGATCAGTGAAGTGTATCGGCACCCATATTGTCCACGTTTTGTGCAGACACTCAGTCGTTAGGAACTCATCATTCTGGCTGCCAAGTCTACCGTGTACATCTTTTATGATCTTAAATTATAATCTTACTACTGTATATTATCTACTAGAAAAGGATAATACATTATACAACACAATATGATGCATAATAAATTTATGAAAAGGATGGAATTCAGTTGTTTACATTTTTATAAAATATTATTCTCCAGTGTTGGTTCCATTTTATGGTATTATGGGATTAAAGGTGCATTCTGAGACAGTAATTACAATTTGAATTTCTCTCACTAGAATACATTTTTTTGTTTTCACAGGTTAGGTGGACTGATAATGTTAACTTGGCCCCCTATATGTGTATATTCGAGCTGATGCCCTGTCTAAGGGTCTTTTTTGCCTTGTGCCCAATGCCTGCCAAAATAGGCTCCAGCTTCCCTGCAACCCTGTTCTGGATAATCTAAAACTGTAGTTTTATCAGAGTACATACTTTTACTCAAGAATGTTAAGATGCAACCAGTACTTCATCTAAATATTGTGAGAAACATCTTTTATTATACAGTATTAAGAAAAGTTCAGTTCACAACAAAATCAGATGTAAGCCTGGACCCAACCCTTAAATGGGGACATGGGGAGACCCTACAAAATCTCTGTTGACAATGATTGAATTTGTGAGATACCAACACTAATCACTGTGGCAGTGTGTTGCTTTTAATACTTAATACTGTATATATGTAGCATATTGCAGCTGCCCTATATACAGCATATGTTCAAAAATATGTTGTGCCACTACATTTTGAAAGTCTGTAAAGCCCATGGGAAAGTTAGCATTCTAAATCCTAATTCTGTCCCCAAAGCTACACTCCTGTTGTGTTATTTTTTGAAATGTGTCATGGAGGACTGATTTTTCTTATGAGATGTTATTTTATACAGGCCATGCATGTACTGTATATGCTAGACAAGTGTTATTATTTACAATTAGGTGTTACAATGCTTAAAGGTGTGCTAGATCAATGTAATAGACTGAGGTGACACATGTGACATCAGTGTTTACCAACATTCATGATAGCAGTGTACAGTCATGACTTGTATCATGAGATGTAAAATGTACATTGATGAAGATGCTTAATGGACAAAAGTACTGAGGGTAAAGGTAAATACAGCATTGCACTTGTCATCTTGGATGACATTTGCAATTTATCAAAGGTGAGATATTCAGCTTCAGAAATTGGTTATTTTCTATGTAACAAATTATACAGCATTAAACTGCATTTCCACAGTTTATAGTTTACGTTTACTATGTTCTAAACTCAATAAGGCTTAAATATACCTTTTGTTCAATACATTTAGTGTTAAATGTTTTAATTTTGTTTTGCTTAAACTATCCAGTTGTACTATTACTACTACTGCTGCTGCTACTGTTACAGAAAAAAATGACTAATTGACTCTCAAGGAGTGTGAGTGCCATAGCCGAAAACAGAGCGACAATCTCACGGCCTTCTAAAGCAGCCCAAAGAGTCATTTGTAGCCAGTGCATAGCCCTGGAGACGGAGGTCAGTAGTTATATTGTAGTGTCTAGTTTGACAGATAAAATGAATTATCTTGGGAAAGATTTGTTCAAAATGTTTTCAAAACTA
Organism: Polypterus senegalus; assembly: GCF_016835505.1. Taxonomy (NCBI): domain Eukaryota; kingdom Metazoa; phylum Chordata; class Cladistia; order Polypteriformes; family Polypteridae; genus Polypterus; species Polypterus senegalus. The sequence continues at coordinate 156,761,447 of NC_053155.1, forward strand.
GAAATTTATTTCTGAAGTGAGATAAATGAGTTGCTATTAAAACACTCCCAATGGTATGAGTACTCGCTGATATCTAGTGACCTGGAAGGCACACAATAAATACATTTAGAATAAAATGAAGTGATATTGCTTCAGAAACATTTACAGATACAAAGAACATTGCTATAAAACAAACCATGACATTTTCCTTACCACAGAAATGTCGACATTCCTCAACTTTCAAATTGCTCCACTTTACGAAACATTTAAATCTTTACAATTATATATAATATTGATCTATGGGACATGGTCGATGATGGATTTCTGTGGGGTCACATTTAAATGTTTGCCACATGTATTTATATTTTAAGCCACAGATACAATTGTATGTTCTGGCATGATTGTTGATAGTAGCGCTTAGGTCTGCTTGCCTTTAAATTTGATTGCAAGTGCTGTATTTGTTGATAGACCATCATAATATGTGCATATGGTACAGGCCAAGCTTAGTAGTTATTTTGTCCAGATGTCAAGTTAATTATACTATTTACCTATAAATTAGAGCAGAATTTAAACAACAGATGTCCAATTTTGTGCCTATTTAAATGGTTTTGACTTAATAGGTTATATTTACTTCATATTAGTTTTCACAACTTTATTTCATCCCACCAAAGTACCAAAACCTACAGCATACAATAAAAGATTGTTTTTCATTCCATTTTTGATGTCTTTTGTTTAAGCAACTCAGGGTCAACAAATAAGCATTTTATAATAACTCATAAACTGACAAATTAAAAGTGATTTCGAGAAACACAGCAGAGTTGCAATTTATTGTTGGTTTCTGAGAAACTTGCCCCTGTTATAAAGTCAAATTATTTATCACTGTAGCCGCTGATGCATAAGGCGAAGTCAGGCACGAATAACACGCGTGTGAAAGAAATCTCACAGTCCAAAAGTTTGTTTCTGAGATATTCAGTGAAAATTAAAGGCAAATAATCCACGCTAGAATAAAAGGAAAAATAGTTACACATGTAGAATAAAGGCAAAAAAAAGGGAAAAAATGTATCTTCTATAAACTTAGCTTTTCTTGAGAAACTTTAGTTATTTCTATACTTAAACGTTCTTTACTTCTTTCTATACTTAAAGGTTGTTAATTTCTTCTTCTGTATGCCTTAAGCATACGATTCAACACTTAAATAAAAGTGCTATTTTACGAGTTACTTGACACTCAAAAGGCCCGTAGGCAGGTTGGCACATAGACATGTGCTCTGGCACGGTCACGTGCGCAAGCACGATCACGAGCACAAACACGAACATGGTTAAAAACCTTATAACTCTATACCTTACACAAGGCAAGGCTAGACACGAACTGGAGAACATTGTTCACTCAAAGCTGTTAGAAAATGACAGGAAAATACCAACACAATTCTGTTCACGGGGGTTATAGGAACCTCCCATATTTTATGCATTATCATCTAGTAAAATATTCATGAATTTTATAGAACTAGGAAAATGGCTCTTACAATCACTATCTGGAGAAACATTAATGCATGAAGTTAACCTGGCTTTAGCAATGGCACTCAGCCTTTTTTATTGTTCAAATCAATGAATGTACAGTAAAAGTAATACACCCGTTGTCAGCAAATGGACACTGGGGAGAAAAATGGTGGAAGAAAGAAAACTTTCAGTCATATAATTAACAATTTAAAAGAAACAAGAAGCATCTTTTAAAATGTGGAAGACCTGTAGGAAGAATAATTAAGTGGAACAAAAGAAGCCTTCTATAAATGCACAGCAATGCCAAAAGTGTCTTTGGAAATTGTTGCAAGCAAAGAAATCTGTGTGTAGGCAGCATCCACTGTATAAGGATAAACTGTGTACACCAAGACAATGTGTAGACCATAAATAAAGTTGGTAAAATTAGGACTGAAAGCTACTACACAGTTTTTGTCAACTTGAATCATACAAGACTAAAAGAACATACTGGTATAATATTTCTAAAGATACGACTTTTCAAAAACTTCAAACAAGTTGAAGAAATGGGTGCACAAACCGACAAAATAATTGCTTACAGATGAAATGTGCTGGATACCAATGTTTCAGTGAAGTGAATGGCAGCAGTGCAAGAGAAAAAATATTTTACACGGCTGAATGAACAGCCACACCTAGGTCTTGAAAACTGTCATCCCTTTTGATATGAAATGATAAATGGAGAAGTCTTTTATGATGATAGGTACAATTGATACAATTGTGACATTAAAATATAAAAAAAATATATTAAAGAGCATCTTATACAATATAATTCTGTTGGGGGATTTTAATATACATCCGGACAATATCAATATCCCTCTCACTAGAGACTTTTTTATCTTGCCTGGGGAGTTTTGGATACCAGCAGCACACTGATGTTCCCACCCATTGTAAAGGACATATCTTGGACCTGATCGGCTGCTCTGGTGTTGCCACTCTCGATTTTATAGCAGATGAACTCACTATAACTGATCGTTTTCTCCTTTCATTTAATGCTAAACTTACTTTTTCTATTACTAATCTCCCCCGTCTCATATCTTTTTGTAACATTAAGAATATTAGGTTGAATTCTCTGTCTTCTAGAATTGATTCCCAAATGGACCTTTATAATTTATCCACTCCCGAAGAATTGGTCTCATGTTATAACACTGGTCTCAATGGTATTCTTAATTTGATCTTTTTCTGCCCCCTGGTTTATGCCTGAAAGCAAAGGGCAGGCAACTTGAACAGTTATATAAAAAAACGGATTCTTTGTCCACAAAGAGATGCATAAAAATCATTTACTTTATTACAAGGACTGTATAGCACTAATCAAATCTAACTATTACACTCCGTTAATTTCTTGTAATAATGGTAACACCAAGTCTTTGTTTTCATTACTTAATAATGTTACAGAACCTCCAGATTTTTTACCATCTCACCTTTATTCGACTGCTTTCTGTAATTCTCTTATGTCCTTTTTTAATGAGAAAATCCAGAGGATACATCAGCACCTCGGTCCAGATTCTCTCTGTATTTCTTTTGAACTACACTTGCCTATTCACTCTTTTTCTTCTTTCCAGCTTCCCACTTCCTCAGACATCTCAGATCTCATCTGTAAATCTAAGTCATCTACTTGTCAACTGGACCCCCTCCCTACAGTTCTAGGTTAAAGCCTGCCTCCCCTCTTTGGTCCCTCTCATTTCTGCCATAATTCACTCTTCTCTCACTATTAGTATTGTTCCTTCATCTTTTAAAACTGCTGTAATAACCCCAATACTGAAGAAACCTGGTGCTGATCCTACTAACTTCAATAATTTTCACCCTATTTCTAATTTACCCTCTATCTCCAAAATTCTTGGAAAAAATAGTAGCTATCTAACTTCACTCCCACTTATCTCATAATAATCTATATGAAAAGTTCCAGTCTGGTTTTTGCCCCCTTCACAGTACAGAAATGGCACTCGTTAAAATTACCAATGACCTTCTTATGGCTGCTGGCTCCAGTTTAATTACTATTCTCATCCTTCTTGATCTGAGTGCAGCCTTTGATACTATTAGTCATACCACTCTCCTTAATAGATTATCTTTGATTGGAATTACCCACATTCCACTTGGTTGAGATCCTACCTCTCAGGCCACACTCAGTTCATTCAGCTTAAAACTTTCACATCCCAACCCACCGCTGTTACTTCAGGTGTGCCTCTTCTTTTTATTATTTACCTTCTTCCCCTTGGCAATACCTTTCATAAACATAACATTAATTTTCACTGTTATGCTGATGACACCCAGCAGTACCTTGCTAGTAAACCCCCCTCTGCCTTTCTACCATCTTTACTTATTGACTGTATTGCTGAAATTAAATCCTAGTCTTCTTCGAATTTTCTTAAATTATTATCATATTTTTTCTCCAGCAGTCTGGAGTTTTTTTGTTTTTACTGTCCCCCCTGGCCATTGAACCTTACTCTTATTCGATGTTAATTAATGTTGATTTATTTTGTTTTCTTATTGTGTCTTTTATTTTTCTATTCTTTATTATGTAAAGCACTTTGAGCTACTGTTTGTATGAAAATGTGCTATATAAATAAATGTTGTTGTTGTTGTTATTGGCTCAAAATCATTATTATCCAAAGCTGATAATCTTTCTCTTGTTATTGATAACTCCATTGTTTCCCCATCACCTCAGGTTAATAACATCACCCAGTCTGCTTATTTCCACTTACGTAATATTAATCACATCCGCCCCTCCCTCACTCCCCATTTCACTGCCATTCTTGTTCACAGTCTTGTTACTTCTTGTCCGGACTACTGCAATTCACTCCTCTTTGGTCTCTCTAATAAATCTCTTCATAAGCTTCAGGTAGTCCAGAATTCTGCAGCTCGCATCATTACTCGAACCTCATCTATTCACGATATTACTCCTGTCTTTTAGCAGCTTCTTTGGCTACCGATTAAGTTTCGAAATGATTTTAAAATTCTGCTATTAACATTTAAGGCCATTCATAACCTCGCCCCTCCATATCTGTCTGACCTTCTTTATGTTGCCATCTGACCTTCTTTATGTTGCCATTCCCTCCCGTAACCTTAGATCCTCTTCCTCTATCCACTTGACCGTCCCTCTCGCCCGTCTAACCACCATGGGGAGCAGAGCATTCAGACGTTCTGCTCCCAAGCTCTGGAATTCATTACATCCTGAGCTCAGAAATATTGAACCATTTTCAATCTTTAAATGTAAACTTAAAACACATTTGTTTAAAATGCCGTTTTCTTTATGATTACAGTGGCTTTGTTTGGTTTAAATTTTTATATCTTCTGTTTTTTTCTGATGTTTTAAGCTGTTTATAATGTGTCTTAGGCGCCGTGTATAAATAAAATGTATTATTATCTCGTTTGTAATTATGGCATAATTTCTGTCAACACCATTACACCTTTGAAGATGATGTTCATTGAACTAATTGAGAAAAAATAATAAAAGTTACAGTAAATAAATAGCAAGAGGGATTTTTTTTTTACCAGATATTGTCTAAATTGTGTTATTTTTTTGATGATATACATGGAAGACAGTCAAATGCAAACTCCTTGGAAATATCAATATCACACCTGTAGTGAAACCTCCAAATGGAATTCTTCTGTCAGTGTAGAAAATTGTGATGGCTGAATTAGCCAACATGACAAACCTGGACATCATGGCATCAGTGTCAGAGCCACTGCAATGGGTTTAATCATCAAAAATTATGTTATATCATTTATAGGCACTAATATAGGCCTTATTATTGTTATATATCTGCACTGTGATATTAATTGCAGGGTTCGATTATGCAGCCATGTGCGGTAGGTCTGTTGCTTGGTGAGATGAGCTTGATTGCTTTGGTGTGGGTGAGGAAAAGGAGAGGGAACATTAAAAAGGTTTTGAAGTCGTTGCACTTACCAGCTGTCAGCGTCTCTCTTTCCTAGACATAAAATTTGGCCACGAGAATGGCTGTTTTCCCTTTCACCACCGCCTCCCTTCCTGCTTTTACCCTGTGAGCCTCCGATTCCGTGAACTCGTTGGCTACAATCCTTTGAAGTCTATCTTACTGCCTTTGGGCTTGAGGATGTTTCAGCCACTCGCAAAAGGGCGCTACTCGTTCATTGCTTGGGAGCGGAAGGGCAGCGAGTGCTTGGGACTTTGGGACTAGCTGACACATACGATACTGCAGTTACACTTTTGAATGCCCACTTCTCTGCCCCACAAAGTGCTCTACTACGGAGATTTATTTTCAGACAGCGCCGTCAGCTTCCTGGGGAAACAGTGCATCAGTATGTCGCAAACTTAAGAGGACTAGCTAGCTCATGCAAGTTCGGGGCATTACAAGAGGAAATGATCCGTGACCAGCTGATCGAATGCACTAGCAATGATAAAGTTCGCGCAAGACTTTTGCTTGAAAGGGATGATTTGACATTTCCAAATGCAGTTGCAATAGCATTCAGTGTGGAATCTGCAGCTGTTTGTGCGGCGGAGCTTTCGAAATGCTTTGCTTCTGCCTCCCCATCAGACAGTTACGCGCAGCACTCGCAAACGGACGATTTCGCAGCATCCGAAGTCAACGCAACAGACCGAGAACAGAAAGTGCTGTTTGTGCAGCGCAGGCGTTCAAGACAATTTCAGCAGCACTGTGGAAACTGTGGATCACGATCACACGCGACCAGAGCTCAAAGCTGCCCAGCACACGGTCAGACCTGTCGTAGCTGTGGTAAACCGAACCACTTTGCTAAGGTATGTCGTTCTTCTCCAATCAGTGCGCACGGACAGACTGCAACTATAATTCACAATGTGATTTCAGGACCAGCAGCTTTCAAGTCATGCACAGTTAGTTTAAATGGTGTGAACATTTCCCCTCTTGTTGGACACTGGTGCTACAATGTCCCTCTTAAATATACACACATATAAACAGTTTTTCAGTTCTATGGCCTTGTCTTCACCTACCACTACTGCCAATGGTTATGGGGACTCTCGGATCTCCCTGATGGGTTCAGTCTACCTCACTGTTCAGTATGACAAAGATGTTCTGCCTAGTGTTTGTTTTCATGTTACAAAAAAAGGGGCAAATCTGATGGAGCTAGATCTGTTTCTTGCCCTGGGATTTTCTGTCTTAGATAAAAGTGGCATGCAAATCTTACAGGTAACCTCACTACAACAACAAAAATGGCCCGGACTCTTTACAGGTTTTTGTTGCGTCTCTGCCTACACTCACAAGCCTTTACTCAACCCCACTGTCACACCAGTTATACAGCCTTTACGACGTATCCTGCTGGCCTTTCGAGATGGGGTGTCCACCGAGCTGCGGCAGCTACTAGCAGCTGGCATCATTGAACCAGTCAACGCCTCCCCATGGGTCTCCAACATAGTAGTAGCTAAGAAGAAGTCTGGTGGCTTACACATCTGTGTCGATCTTCGTGCAGTAAATAAGGCAATAATTCCAGACAAATATCCACTTCCCACTTCAGAAGAACTCACAGCACAGTTATATGGTTCTATCTTATTTTCTAAATTGGATCTTAGGCAAGGCTATTTGCAAGTGCCCCTCCACCCCAGCAGTAGAGACGTCACAGCATTTGTGACACATGATGGCATGTTTCGTTATACAAGAGTACCATTTGGGTTATGTTCAGCACCAAGCAGCTTTCAAAAAGTCATGTCATCAATGTTTGCTGGCATCCCTGGAGTGGTCATATACTTAGATGACATTGTTGTACATGGGCCCACCGCTGCTGTTCATGACAAACGTCTTCACATGGTCTTTTCGGCTCTGTCTAAACACAAACTCACATTGAATGCGGAGAAGTGTGTCTTTGCAGTGCCAAAGATAGAATTTGTTGGATTTCAAGTATCAGCTGCTGGCATATCTCCACTCCAATCAAATGTTGATGCAATTCACGCCATTCCGGAGCCTACATCTGCTGCTGAGGTGGCTTCCTTTCTGGGCATGGCCAGTTACTATTTGAAGTTTTTGCCCCAGTATTCTGTTACTACAGCACCATTGCGCCAGCTTCTGCGGAAGGATGAGCCATGGATGTGGTCTCCTGATTGTGCCAAGGCTGTTCACCTCCTGAAATCACAGCTTACTTCACCTCCAATTCTAGCCCACTTTGACATCTCTAGTCCCACGTTTGTCACCTGTGATGCATCTGCTATAGCAGTGGGGGCCATGCTGTCACAAAGTCAGGGTCAAGTGGAGAAGCCCATAGCTTTTGCCTCTCGTGCCCTCACTGAAACAGAACGGAAATACTCGGTGGGTGAATGTGAGGCACTGGCATGTGTCTGGGCATGTGAAAGATGGCACCTTTACCTGTATGGCCGACATTTCACACTAAGACCATCAAGCTCTCACTACCCTGCTGTCGGCATCTGGCACTGGACATCGCCCATTGAGGTTACATCGTTGGTCTGACCGTCTTCACCAGTACCACTTTACTCTCCAGTTCACTCCGGGGCGTAAAAATGTTATTGCAGACCTCCTGTCTCACTCAGTTACGGCCTCAGCCCAGCCTCCTGACTCTGACCAAATGGAACATGAGATTGTCCAAATGATGCACATGCCTCTTCAGACTACTATATCTCTCCAAGAACTCAAGGCCTCTGCACATGACCCAGTACTGTCCCAGGTATGCCACTTTATCAGGAATGGTTGGCCTAGCATGGCACCTGAGGATCTGTTACCCTTTGCTAGAGTGAAAGAAGAGCTCTCCTGCTGGAATGGTTCTTGTGTGGCACGAGGGCTTCGTACTGTGGTTCCAAATGCGCTTCGTGCACGTGTGTTGTCAATGGCACATGAGGGCCACTTAGGTATATTGAAACTAAAACAGAGATGTTGTGACTTGGTGTGGTGGCCTAGCATAGATAGGGACATTGAGACTCTGGTTAAAGATTGTGTGGCCTGTCTGATAAGTGGCAAGACAGGTCTCCAGGCCCCTCCCCCATTGCAGCCTATTGCCTGGCCCACCCTACCCTGGGAACATATACAGATGGACATCTCGGGAGAAATCCATGGTGTCCCTCACCATCAGCAGTATTTGGTTGTTGTGTATGACTTACACTCAAAATGGCCAGAGGTTACTGCAGCTGGCACAGTCACATCCTGTGTCGTCATTAACATTCTGGAATCACTATTTTCTTGCTAGGGTCTCCCTAAGACCATTACTATGGATAATGGGCCTCAGTTCACCAGTAATCAATTTGCCTCATTTCTGGAATCAAAAGGCATTAAACATGTTCGCACTGCCTATTACCATCCACATGCTAATGGAGGGGTGGAACGTTTCAACAAAACACTAAAAAATGGCCTTAGGGCACACCAGGCACAAGGGTGTTCTTTTGATCAGGCTCTGCTTAATACCCTCTTGCACTACAGATCATCCCAGCATAGCACAACTGGAGTCTCGCCTGCCTTCCTCATGCCAGGTCGTGAGCTTACCCTACCTCTCGACAGACTTTGTCCTTTTTTCAGTCAGAGTATTCCCTGTGCAATTCCTTCAAGTCCTCATGTTAAGTACTCGGTCACCAGACAGCAACACAGAATGAAACAAAGGTTTGATCAATCAAAACGGGTCAAGGAGGTCAGCATAGCAGTCTCGGACTGGGTAAGAGTTCGGAAGCCTCATCGCAATAACAAAATGGCCTCTTTCTGGTCTTCACCAGTACAAGTCACCCGACAGCTTGGTCCAGCCACATTTGGTCTTGCTGATGGCTCTCGGTGGCATGCCACATGTCTTCGAAAGGTGTCACCACCATCATCTGTTGTAGAATTTCATCCTGCTGACAAACACAATGAAAATTCTTCGGCCATTCCAAACTCATGGCTGGGTGACTCTGTTATCCAGTCTGATGTACCACAAAATGAAACCGAGCCTGTTATTCAGCCCCAGGAGCCATCTCCACGTCCCACTCGGTTGCGTTTTCGCCCTGGACACTTGCAGGATTTTGTTACTACATTTCATGTTTAACTGTTCTGTTATATACTTGGATTTCTTTGCTGTTGGTGGAAGGGGGGAGAAATGTTATATATCTGCACTGTGATATTAATTGCAGGGTTCGATTATGCAGCCATGTGTGGTAGGTCTGTTGTTTGGTGAGATGAGCTTGATTGCTTTGGTCTGGGTGAGGAAAAGGAGAGGGAACATTAAAAAGGTTTTGAAGTTGTTGCACTTACCAGCTGTCAGCGTCTCTCTTTCCTAGACATAAAAATTATTTCATAAGGAGTTAAAAAATTTGCACCACAAACACATAAAGTTCAAGATTCTTAGTGAAACATATAAAGAACTCTTATTATTTAGAGTTTCTTCTCAAAAAGCTATACATCTATTTTAACCAAAATGAACAAAAAAGCAATTTGCTGTGAACACATTTAGTGGACTATAGTTAAATGTAGTGGAGTAAAGTTTTGCAAGTGTATGAACTCTATTTTGAAACATTCAGTTTCCAAGAAAGAAGACACGTTATTTTCCTATACCCTGTGCAAATCATAAACAAGACAACATTTACACAACAGCTCAAAACCCAGAATGAAGCAAAGAAGGCCAGATAAAATATACTGCAATGTCCTCCTGTGGTTATTGGTACTCATGGTTACTGCTCTTTCAGGTAAAGTCAGCACAGGTACACAGCATAATAATCCAATGTCTGTTTGCGATCCTTTATATCACACCACCTATCACAATACCAAAAATGCTTAAAAACCCAACATGTTCAAATGGAGAATTTATAGCATTTGCATTTGCTTATTTTAGTGGTCTCATCTCAAATGATATTGTTTTGAAGCCAGTAATGATGGAAATAATTTGTCAATATTTAGGCAGTGTTTTCCAGCACATCTATGGCACTTAGTGATTAAAAAATATTTGTCAAAAAATGAATTTAAATTGTAAAGTTCTTCTATAAACAGCACAATTCAGCACTACAGAGAGAAACAAGAATTTAACAGCAAAGTGCATTTTTGTTCATCTATTCAGAACAAAACGATTAGGCAAAAACTTCTTGGCAACATTTTCAAATGTGAATGCTCAAGTAAAGAATTTTACCTTAATGTGGTGAAAACCATCTCAATGAACCACAGTATAATATAATTGTTTAAAACATATTTTTTTACAATTCAAGCACAGGCAGGGTGAATTGCAGAACTGAACAGACAGCCATGAACTTTTCCATTTATACACTGCTACATTCCATCTTAAATAGATCAATAGAAATACATACATACAGAGCCAAGCTAAGGTGAAAAGAAATTGGAATAAGTCAAAATTGTCAGTTTGGGTTCTTCTCACTTTGCACTGATTCACACTAAAATGTAGTTTTTCACTACTTTGTGTAGGCATATTTGAAGATTAATAATATTCAGTGTGTCACTGTGGTCTCTGTACTTAGTTAAAGTCTATACACATATAAATGACCTGGAATCAATATCCAGTAGTTGTCTTTATTTCTGCATTTTTTATTATTTGTTTTTGTTTTCAGCCTTGTGCTATATAAAACTGTGAGACAGCATTTTTTTTGTCTGTTCCAGAAGAATTTTCTTTGTTTGGTGGGAATTTCTAGAAAGTGTCAGCGAAGCTCCTAGTTAGACATTCATGGTTGTATTTCACCAAATCCATATTATATTAAAGTAACAAAAAGTGTTACTACACCCTGCTGTAAAAGGTTAAGGCTGCTTAGTGTTTTCCCTGCTTTGATATAGCGGAAGTGAGGTGATTAAACCAGTTTACAACCAATAAAGGGTGACTGATCTGCTTGACAGCGTGAAGTGTAATCATAGCTACCAGACAAGTGATGGCCATTTTGATTTACATTACTGATTACCACACAAAGCATAATAAAACATTTAAGGCACAAAATTAAAATAAGACTTTTCATTGCAGAATCACAAATTAATGAGAACTATGCAACTCAAATTGTTTTTTTCATGAATCAAATGAACGAGAATTGTTAGATTGATTTCTTTGTAAATCCAATGAATGAGAATCATTTGACCGATTCTCGGGTAGGGTCTCATTCACGAATCAAATAAGTCGAATCTCCTGAGTCAGACGGTACTTGCTCATACACTTTAAACATCTGCCAGCAGCAGTGTAATGAAAGATAATGATGGCATCATGCCGGACATGTTTGTGCTTTTGCACTCCTATTGATCTCCACTGAACCGATCTGTTCATGCTACTGAATCGATTCATATGATTCACTGAAAAGTGTCGTTAAGAAAACTAAATCATTCATGAATTGGTTATCTCTATGCTAGACCGTTTCATGCACAATTAGTTTATTTTTAAAGTTGTTGTGAGTGAAAAAAGACTTGGGTGTGATTTTTCATTTTGAGTTTTTTTTTTAACTTGTGCTTGATTTAAATTATATATTTGAACAACCTCTTAGGCTGTGAAGTTGGCTCTTTTTATTTTCAAATTACAACAGTGGTATATCATACAACCCTTTTTATTTAAAGTTTAAATATGTTCATGTTACAGTTTGATACAGTTCATTGATCCGTTGACCTTACAGTTGTAGCTACTTTTAAACAGTTCATGATAAAATTAAGCATTACAGTAGGGAATCAACTAATTATGCCTGATTAACGCCTATTTAATGGATGAACCGTGAGGAATATATAAAGATGTTTAAAAAAAAAAGGAAAAAAATGTAATTGAAGGTATTCCCAACTTAAAATAAAGTCACTTGTGTTCTTTGAGAAAATATAAACACTAAAACATGTAGCATAATAAGTAAATAATCCCCTTCTTATTTGAATTCATCATTTATAATAACACATTAAATTAAATTTACCCCTCAACACTTACAGGATTAAATGTATATAAAATGAACATCTGTACAATTCTTTGAGTTGATTACCACTGTTTATGTTAATAAATAAATGTGGACTATATAATTATAGTCAGCAGAAGAATTGTGCAATCAGACCTTTAAACAGAGGAGGGAAAGAATAATAATGTTTAGGGGGTGACAAGAGAAAGTTTTTGGGTGTATGTGCACTGTAACAGAATAGTGATCTAGTGGAAGAGTCACCCCAAATACTGAAAAACAAGGTCTGAAGCACTATAATGGTGTACTTATTATTGGTTTTACAAGTTTGTGTTTCTCCTTTTTATTTTTTAAAAATTCTCTTTTGTTGTTATTAAATCTATGAAATTTGATAAAGATTTTTTTTGGCAAGAGCATTGGCGGCACTCAGGGATGTGCCCTGCCACAACATATCTTTATATACTGTATACAAATATATGGGAAGGAGCTCAAATCAAAATACAACATGTCAGGGTGTCTCACTGAAAGGATAAATGATAGTATTTGTCAGAGTGAAGTCAGGTGTAAGGTGGAAAGGCCTTTACTGTTAGTGCTGTTTTATTTAGCTTTGCAATCATCTGACAGAGTGGCATCTTTGGATTATGACGTTCTCTGGTATGTAGTTATGTCTTGATAAATTAAGATAAATAAGTAGTGTCATGTAATGCTATATATGTAAGAAGAAGGATCATTGAAGACTTTAAAGCAGAAGTTACATGTTTGTATCCCTTAAGTATAATAATGATCCTTTTAGCCACATTTTCACTTCAGTCAAAACTACAAATAGATTCTACTAGAAATAAATGTATGAATTGACTTCTCTCCATTAAATGTAATAAAGCAATAAAGCACTAAAGATACAGTATAAGGTTTTCCAAATTAATATTATAGCTCCTTGCACCTGTTACTGAAGATGATATTTATCTTTAAGCAAGAAAGTTAATATTTTCTTTTATGCAGAATTAACAAATGATATTATCTGTATACTTTTCAACTGAATTTTGAGATTTAAAATGGGCTGCAATATGAAATTACTTCCTCACCTTCCACCTACCTCTATGCCATAAAAAATATTGCTTAGTGTCGAGGACTCAAATATATAAAACTATTTTACAGCTCCTCCCTTTCAAAGATCCAAGAGAACAGTGGGAAAAGGATATCTCACTCAATATTTCAGAAAAGGAGTGGAAAGTAGCAATGCAAAGAATTCACTTGAGCTTCATATGCACAAAGCATAGAATTATTCAACTCAAAATTATATATTGAGTGAATCTCTCTCATTTAAAATTGTCCAAAATGTTTCCAAAGGCAAGATCCAACCTGCGAACGCTGCAATCAAGTTCTGGCCTCAGTGGCCTGCACCAAATTAACATCATTTTGAACCAAAATCTTTAAATGCCTTTCAGACAGCCTTGGTGTCACAATCCCTCCTAAAACAATACCAGCTGTGTTTGGTATACTTCCAGATGTGCTTAAAGTGGAGAAGGACAATCAAACTGTAATTGCCTTTACTACATACACTATTGGCATGTAGACTTATCATGCTCAACTGGAAGAATCCTAACTCTACTATTCTAAGTCAGTGGGTAACTGATATTATATACTATTTGAAACTGGAAAAAATCTAATTCTCACTTAGAGGATCTATACAAAACTTTTTCAAAACCTGGCAGGATCTAATAAATAACATTTAAATTGAGGAAGCAGTTTCTCTCCCCTCTTTTACTCCATTTATCTTTATTCATTTATTAATTTATCTATTCACTTGCTGTCCTTCTCATGGGTGGAGGTTGATTTATTGAGAACCTTTTTCTTTTATTTTTGTAAAACTTCAGATGTGTGTATGGAATGTAATTTGATTTTAATAAAATCAATAAAATGAAAAAAAAAAAAGTAATGACTTAGCTATAGCCAAAGGAATAAAGAAAATTGTATTTTATGTTTATAGATATACTGTACATCAAAACGTATTTAATAAGAATAACAAAATGGATTGGTTTATCATAGGTTTGTTTTATTTTCACACACTCAAGACATATGACCTAACCTCTCTCTCTCTCTCTCATTTCTCCTAGGGCACGAAGTAGAAAATGGCCGACAGTGGGGTAACTCGCGTTGAAATCGTAATTGAGGAACTCCAAGCACTTGATGAAAAGATTCAGAAACTCCTGTCCCGACGGAAATACCTGAGAAATCTGAAGGCCCGGCTGTTGGATAAACCGTCCTTGCCATCTGGAACCGGCGAAACATCAACCCCGCGTTGTGCCGACCTCACCCCCGCGTCTCGTAGGAGCGACGCCGCTGCTGACCTTGGTGGATTTCAGCTATGCAGGCGGGGGTTCAAGGCCAGAGCACCTCCATCGGCACAGGCGAGCATTTTATCTCAGAACCGGTTTGACCCTCTCCGCGTCCCCATTTCGCCTTCAGCACCTGGTGATGTATTAGTGGTAGGTGATTCCATCGTTAGAAACCTTAATGTCGCATGCCCTAATGCAAAATCGTTTGTTTCTTGTTTTCCCGGTGCTCGTGTCCGAGATGTAATGAAACGTGCGCCAGCAGTCTACGAGAAACACAAGGAGAGGGCAGTTGGATCAATCGTCTTGCATGCCGGCGTAAACGATATAAGGCACCGACAATCAGAAATCCTGAAGGCTGACTTCGCAGCTCTGATTAGAGACACGAAGGAGAGGACCCCATCGGCAAAGATCTTCGTTTCGGGTCCACTACCTCTCGTCAGACGATCCAACGAGTACTACAGTCGTCTGCTAGGGTTGAACAACTGGCTACAGGGTTTCTGCAAGAAGAAGGATGTCGGTTTCATCAACAATTGGAATCTCTTTTGGAAAGGCGCGTCTCTTCAAGCGTGATGGCCTGCATCCGAACAGTTTGCGCCGGGTCCTCTCCGAAAACATATCGAAGGTAATTCGTTTTCTTGACTATCTATCTCTGCTCTTAACCCCTTCCGAAATAATACTGCTGTGCCAGGACATGATGAATGTTTAATAGAGTCTTCCGTTAAAGTTCACACCATTAATACTGTAATAAGCAATCTCAATGCACGTAGAAAACCTAGGAAATACGGCATAAACTCCAATAATCTAATTAAAATCACTATTTTAGAGGAACAATGTATTAAAACTATAAAACAGATCACAGATTAAACAAAAATATACACAGAGCGCGCTAATAATAATAATTTAGTTCCTATTCCAAATAACAATAACGCACATAGTACTCATCTCTGCACCTCCGAAACATTAAATATGGCACTATTAAATGTCAGAGCTTTAACTAACAAAACGTTTTTATCAACGATCTTATTAGTGATAAAAAATAGATCTTATTGCACTAAATGAAACATGGCTGAATTCAGATGCGCGTCAGTTTTAATCGAATCTGCCTCCGGATTACAGTTTTACTCATTCAAACCGCCAGGGAAAAGGGGGGGATTGGCTAACATTTACTCGAGCGATTAAAATGTAAAGATGTCAGTTTTGGTAAGTTCAAGTCCTTTGAGTATCTCGCCGTTGTTATTCATGGAGATTCTCAAGTTCTAATACTATCCGTGTATAGACCTCCTAAATATAACGCGTCGTTTTTTGAGGAATTCTCTGACTTAATGTCAATTTTAATTACTAACTATGACACACTCCTAATAGTTGGCGACTTTAATTTTCATATAGATAATCAGTGTGATCTAAAAGTAAAAGAATTTATGAACCTCCTGGATTCTTTTGATTTGAGACAACTCATAAATCAGCCTACACATAAAGCAGGTCATACATTAGACTTAGTGATTACTAAAGGACTGAAAGTTGATATAAAACAGATCATTGATATTGGTCTATCAGACCATTTTCTTCTACTTTTTAATATAGAAATAATGATAAAAACACTCATGAGAAGCATATTGTTAAAAAACGCTTCTTTGATTCGGCAGCAGCTTTAAAACTTACAAACATTTTAAGCAATCAGTCCGTTTATAGTGCCAGCTATAATAGCGAGGACAATGTAAATAGTAAGGTGGAAAGATTTAATTCTAAAGTGAGAGCTGCTGTTGACATAGTTGCACCTGAAAAGACAGTGAAAAAATCTTCTAGCATTGGTATACCATGGAAGACCCAAAGAGTGTCTGATTTAAAGAGAACATGCCGTAGAGCTGAGCGTCAATGGAGGAAGACTAAACTTACTATCCACCACGAAATATTAAAAGTCAAAATAACAGAATACAATAACACTGTCCGTCTTGAGAGACGCTGCTATTTCTCTAAGATTATAAATAACAATGCTAGTAATCCTAGAGTCTTATTTTCAACAATTGATCACCTACTAAACCCAGGTAGCTCAAAGGAATGCCTCCTAAGTGCTTCCAGTGAAACCTGTGAGGCTGTCGCTGTATTTTCAATCAAAAATTAATGATATTAGAAATAACATAGTATATCTCCCCAACACTAAGGATCCCCTAAACCCCAACATCCTGTTATAAACAAATTAAACTCTTTCACTAGGATAGATTTACCTGATTTACAAAAATAATATCTCAATTAAAACCCTCCACCTCGTCCTTGACCCGATACCAACAAGGTTTTTCAAAGAAGTATCAGGCGTGCTAATTGATAATGTTCTTGACATAGTAAATTCGTCACTAGATACTGG
The DNA here is from genome assembly GCF_016835505.1 of Polypterus senegalus. Taxonomy (NCBI): domain Eukaryota; kingdom Metazoa; phylum Chordata; class Cladistia; order Polypteriformes; family Polypteridae; genus Polypterus; species Polypterus senegalus. Next base: position 156,778,410 of record NC_053155.1, read on the forward strand.
GGTCTTCCCAGACTGTCTTAAGACTGCTGTAGTTAAACCCCTACTTAAGAAACATAATCTTGACCCTCGCTCTTGAAAATTTTAGACCCATCTCTAACCTGCCCTTCTTAAGTAAAGTTCTAGAGAAGGCAGTCATTATGCAGTTAAATGACCACCTAAATAAACATGCTATTCTTGATAAATTTCAGTCAGGTTTTAGAACAAATCACAGCACAGAAACTGCACTCGTTAAAGTAGTAAATGACTTGCGGGTAAATGCAGACAGAGGCCATTTATCTGTTCTCATCCTCTTAGATCTGAGTGCTGCATTTGACACCATTGATCACAACATTCTTAGAAATCGCCTTAGTCAATGGGTGGGCCTCTCTGGCAGTGTCTTAAATTGGTTTGAATCCTACCTGACAGGGAGAAAATATTTTGTTAGTTGTGGGAATTACAACTCGAAGACACATGATATCCAATATGGTGTTCCACAAGGCTCTATCCTGGGTCCGCTGTTATTCTCAATCTACATGCTTCCGTTAGGTCAGATTATCTCAGGGCACAACGTGAGCTACCACAGCTATGCTGATGACACACAGCTGTACTTATCAATAGCACCTGATGACCCGATTCTATTGATTCACTAACACAATGTCTGACTAGTATCTCAGAATGGATGAATAGTAATTTTCTCAAGTTAAATAAAGAAAACTGAAATTTTAGTGATCAGCAATAATGGATACAATGAGGCTATTAGAAATAAACTGGATACATTAGGATTAAAAGTCAAGACGGAGGTAAAAAGCTTAGGGGTGATTGTTGACTGTAATCTGAATTTTAAATCACATATTAATCAGATCATTAGGACAGCATTTTTCACTTAAGAAACATAAGTAAAGTTAGACCTCTTTATCACTGAAAGATGCTGAGAAATTAGTTCACGCGTTTGTTTTCAGTCGACTAGATTACTGTAACGCACTCCTCTCAGGACTACCCAAAAAGATATAAATCGTTTGCAACTAGTGCAGAATGCAGCTGCTAGAATCCTAACTAGGAAAAGAAAATCAGAACACATTACTCCAGTTTTGATGTCACTACACTGGTTACCTGTGTCATTCAGAATTGACTTTAAAATTCTGCTTATGGTTTATAAAGCCTTAAATAATCTCGCCCCATCTTATATATCGGAATGTCTGACACCTTATATTCCAAATCGTAACCTCAGATCCTCAAATGAGTGTCTCCTTAGAATTCCAAGAACAAAACTTAAAAGAAGTGGTGAGGCGGCCTTCTGCTGTTATGCACCTAAAATCTGGAATAGCCTGCCAATAGGAATTCGCCAGGCTGATACAGTAGAGCACTTTAAAACACTGCTGAAAACACATTACTTTAACATGGCCTTTTATAACTTCATTTTAATCGTAATTTAACTTAATCCTGATACTCTGTATGTTCAATTCATCATAACAACTATTCATGGTGGCTCTAAAATCGGTACTGACCCCTACTCTCTTTTCTGTTTCTTTTTCCGGTTTCTTTGTGGTGGTGGCCTGCGCCACCTCCACCTACTCAAAGCTTCATGATGCTCCAACAATGATGGACGGATTAAAAGGAAGAAGTCTACGTGACCATCATCATCATCAAGCCCTTCCGTGAGAACCCTAAATCCAAAGAGGACTGTTTCATTTATGTTAGGTAGAATGCCCAGAGGGACTGGGCGGTCTCATGGTCTGGAATCCCTACAGATTTTATTTTTCTCCAGCCGTCTGGAGTTTTTGTTTTTCTGTCCCCTGGCCATTGAACCTTACTCTTATTCGATGTTAATGTTGATTTATTTTTTTATAATTATGTCTTTCATTTTTCTATTCTTTAATATGTAAAGCACTTTGAGCTACTGTTTGTATGAAAATGTGCTATATAAATAAATGTTGTTGTTGTTGTTGATATTCCTTTGAAACCCACTGTTAGTTTATTAATATTGGAACGTATAAAATTAAAATGAATGAACTATGACTTATGAGTCAAAAGATTTATGAAAAAATCAACTTATGTTTTTAACTGTGATTAATGAATTTTAACAAAATTCATCCCCAATCATTTAATGATATCAAAAACAAACTAAATGAAATTCATACACTTTAATTCCTGGTTGAAATAATTTGATATTTATTCATGTAAAATAAAAAAAATTAAAAATCAGCAGTCATTTGTTCAGATTGGGGACCTAGTGTAAAATTGTGCCAAATTCTGCAGACCATTTAAACCTTGAAACAGTGATCCATGCTTTTATAGCATTTCGCCTAGATTACTGCAATGCACTTCTTTTTGGAATTAGCCAGGCCTCCATTGCTCACCTACAGCTGGTGCAAAAAACTGCTGCTCGGTTTTTAACTGGCACAAGAAAGCATGAGCATGTTACCCCGATTTTGGCTTCCCTTCGCTGGCTTCCAATTCGTTTTCGAATCCATTTTAAGATCCTTGTATTTGTTTTTAAATCTTTTAAAGGTTTTGCCTCACTTTATTTGTCGGAACTGCTGCACCCTTACATACCGTCTCGCTCTCTCACGTCAGCAGACAAGATGCTTTTACGTGTTCCCAAGGCAAGATGCAAACTCCGAGGTGATCGAGCTTTTTTAGTTGCAGCCCCAAAACTCTGGAACGATTTGCCATTGCATGTTAGGCAGGCTCCTTCGCTAGCTGTCTTTAAATCCTATTTAAAAACACATTTTTACTCTCTGGCTTTTAACCCAATATGATATGTTGGCTATCTGTATACTTTTGCATTAAAAATCTTTTTAGTTCTTATGTGTTTATGTGTTTCGGTTTCATTTACCCTTCGGTTTTGTGTGTCTGATATGTTGGGTTTTTCTTTTTTTCTTTTTAATTTTACAGCATTTTGGTCAGCCTTGATGTTTTTAAAGTGCTTTATAAATAAATAAAATAAATACATTTAAATTTAGGTACCAAATATCATTGCAGAATCTGAGAATAATTATCAATATTTTCACAGTTTTACTTTGCTTTCATGTAAGTCTGTATATTATTTATATTATTCTTTAGGTTTAATTTTGCTCATTTGGTGTTGCACACCTATGATGACACAAGTTTCTTTATATTTGTAGCAGGTGCCTTTTGTTGCCAATGCGTCATAACAACAAAGTTATAAAAGGACTTGTGTGGACGCAGTAAAATGGGGAAGGAAAGATGTTAACTGGTTACCCACAAAATTTATATAATTGTTTCAAGTTTTTTGTTCTGATTTGTTTATAGTTTTAAAATCTGATTTGTCCTTATTTTGAGTCACTCATTTAAAGCATTTTTGAGTTTAGAACCCTGCTTGTTTATTTTGGCATTGATTCTTTTTAGGAACCAGAATATTCCCCCACTTGTGTAATTAAGCTGAACCATATTAGATTGCTTATTTAACACTGTCCATATAGGAGACAGCTGAGGCAACAGAAGATAGAGTTTGGAAGCCATCTGGGACTCCCCGTTTATTTTCCAGTACTGGATGAAAAAGACACATGAGCACACTGCCAAGAGTTACTGCTGCATGATCCATAATACAATGCAGAACCTTTTTATTGTAGAGCTGGTGACTGGCACTAAATCAGAATTTCCAGTTCCTCTTCTGTATCAGTGACCTCAAAGATTGGAAGGATTCATACAGGCAAGCTATAATTTAATCACTGCATCCACTTACAGCATATCTTATTTAAGATTGTAAGATTAAAATAGGATGCAGTTCAATATATTATAAAATGATTTCTAATCTGTTGAATTAATTACCGTATATACATATCTTTAAACATTAACAAAATAAGTACCCAAATCTGCAAAAACAAATCTTCCACTTCAAAGTTTACAAAAATGGAGCTGTAAGCACATGCATGTACAATAAAATCCACATTGCTTGGGGTTTTTAAAGGGAAAGTGCGTACAACTTTGCTTATGCAAAGTTTTATGCATCTGAATTTTTTTGCGTGTAAGCAGACCACTATTAGAAGATACAAAGTTGCAACTAGGAATATAAGGGGCTAGGCATTCCAAAAGAAAGGAGCAAGATTATTTAAAGCTTTATATAAAATTAGCAGTATTTTAAATCCAATTCTAAAAGACATGGGTAACCAATGTAACAATGCTAAAACTAGTGAGATGTGCTCAGTTTTTCTTTTTCTGGCTGCTTCATTCTGAACTAACTGCAACCGATTGATGTCTTTCCTAGGTAGACCAGCTAGAAGTGCATTGCAGCAATCCAGTAGACTAAAAACAAAAGTGTGAATTACTTTCTCAGTATCTTGTAGTGTTACAAGAGGTTTAACTTTTGCAGTATTCCTTCAATGGAAAATGCTTTCTTTGAAATGCCAGTATGGTTAATGTGTGATTTAAAGTTTAGGTCAGACTCTATGATTACACCTAAATTCTTTACTTCTGCCTTGACTTTAAATGTGATCAAGTTTGTTTCTAACACCCTCATTATTTCTATTTTTACTAACAACTAAGATTTCAGTTTTTTCCTTATTTTATAAGGAAAATATTCACCATCACAGCAGACAGTGTCACAAGCACCAAGTGAAAAACAATTCGAAAATTAAACTTCCTAAAGTCTATGAACCTCTGGCTACTGTTTTCTGTGCTGATAGAAGCAACAGGTTTCATTAATTGGGGTTAACAAGGAGGAATCCTTACCATTTTTTTTTTTTAAATTTCAGTTTTATTTCTGTTTCATGTTTGCAGCATAACTGCACTTGCACTGATGGTCGTATCACCCATGTAAAAAAGAAAAAGTCTGCATTAAGTGCAAATTAATGTTGCTCATTTTTATTTATTTTTTAATTTGTTTTTTTTTTTTTCTAATTTTATTGTAATCAATCCATAGAGGTAGATCAATTTTTACAAAAAATAGGATTGAAAACATGGCCAATGGAGTAAAACTTAAAGCTGGTCAAAATACATAAATTGATGAGCTTAGAAGGTGGATAAAAAAAAATAAAAGAAAAAAAAGAAATGTGAAGAGAATTATTTCCTCAAAAGCTTATTCTAAAATATTTTTGATTAGATCCTGCCAGGTTTTGAAAAAGTTCTGCACAGATCCTCCAATTTTTTCCAATTTCAAATAGTATAAAACCTCAGTTACCCACTGACTTAAAAGAGGAGAGTTAGTATTCTTCCAGTTAAGCAAAATAAGTCTGCATGCCTATAGTGTAGTAAAGGCAATCACAGTTTGTTTGTCCTTCTCTGCTTTAAGACCATCTGGAAGAACACCAGACACAGCTGTTAATGGGTTAGGAGGGATTGTGACACCAAGGCTGTCTGAAAGGCACTTCAATATTTTTGTCCAGAATGTTAGTAATTTAGTGCAGGCCCAAAACATGTGGCCCAATTAGGCTGGAACTTGATTGTAGCGTTCACGGGTTTGATCTTGCCCTGGAAACATTTTGAACAGTTTTAAGCGAGACAGATGTGCTCGATATATAATTTTAAGTTGAATAATTGTATGCTTTGCGTATATGGAGCTTGAGTGAATTCTCTGCATTGCTACCTTCCACTCCTTTTCTGATATGTTAGGTGATAGATCTTTTTCCCATTGTCTTCTTGGATCTTTGAAAGGGAGGGACTGTAAAATAATTTTATATATTGCAGAAATGCTGTCTGAGTCCTCCAAACTGAGCAATATTTTTCCAGCATAGAGGAAGGTGTGAGATGAGGGAAATTGGGCAGGTTCTGTTTGACAAAGTTTATAATTTGAAGATAGTTAAAGAAATGTGTTACTGGAAAGTTAAATTTGGAATGTAATTGTTCATAGGATGAAAATTTGTTGTCTATATAAAGATTTCTAAGCAAATTAATCCCAAATGTTTTCCAGATATTCAAAACTGCATATGTTTGCGAGGGTTGAAAAAGGTGGTTGTCATGTAGAGGTGCCACAGATAAAAGATTCTCCATCTTAAATTTTTTTCTACATTGGTTCCATATTCTGAGTGAGTGAAGCACAATTGGGTTATTAGTATATTGGTGATAACTTGCATTTATTGGGGCACAAAGCAGGGAATATAAAGAAGTACTGGAGGATTTTATTTCTATTGCTAAACAAGCCTGTATATGTTTATCTATTTGTTTCCAGGTTTTTATAGCTTGTATGTTTGTTGCCCAGTAATAAAACTGAACGTTGGGTAGAGCCATGCCGCCTTCTGCCTTAGGTCTTTGTAGGGTCACTCTTTGGATAAGTGGATGTTTTGAGTTCCAAATAAATGAGGTTATGGTTGAATCTAATTGCTTAAAAAAATATTTATTAATGTATATTGGAATGTTTTCAAATAAAAAGAGATTAGGAAGGATATTAATCTTAACAACGCTAATTCTTTCATCTAGAGTGAGATGAAGGGTTGACCGTTTATGCAAGTCTTGCTTAATTTTTTTCCATACAGACGGCAAAATTTTGTTGATAAACAGCTTAATATTTACTTGTGATACTTAACCCTAGGTATTTGAAATGATCTGCAATGATAAAAGGGAAGGTGTCCAATTTGATATTGGATGCTTGAGAATTCCCTGGAAACAGCACACTTTTGTTCAAATTAATTCTGAGACCAGAGATCTTTTGAAATTCTGTAAGTGCTGTTAAGACTGCTGGCACAGTATTTTATGGGTCTGATATATACAGTACCATATCATCTGCATATAGAGAAATTTTCTGTTCAATTCCTTCACTGATAATCCCCTTTACTTGATAAGCATTTCGACAGTGAACTGCCAGTGGTTCAATTGTGATTGTAGATAGCAGTGGTGACAAGGGGCACCCTTGTCTGGTATCACGTTCTAGTTTAAAGTAGTCTGAACAAATGTTGTTAATACAAAATGAAGCTTCTGGATTGGTATACAGTAGTTTGATCCATGCACAAATATTCAGGCCCAACTCAAATCTCTAATGTAGTAAAAAGGTAGTTCTATTCAATCATGTCGAATGCTTTTTCTGCATCCAACGATAATAATATCTCTGGGGTGTTTGACTTTGCTGGTGAATATATTACATTAAACAGGCGTCGGAGATTGGAAGCTAAGTAATAATAATAATACATTTTATTTATACAAGGCGCCTTTCAGAGAACTCAAGGACACCGAACAAACAATAAATAAATACAAAACACAATTTTAAACAACCTAAAACATCAGAAAATCTAAAAGTTAAAACCAAACAAAACCACTATAATTAGGAGGAAGCCATTTTAAACAAATGTGTTTTAAGTTTACATTTGAAAGATGAATATGATTTAATATTTCGGAGTTCCGCAGGTAATGAGTTCCAGTGCTTGGGAGCAGAACGGCTGAAAGCTCTGCTCCCCATGGTGGTTAGACGGGAGGGAGGAACGGTCAGATGGGTGGAGGAAGAGGATCTAAGGTTATGGGATGGAATGGCAACATGTAGAAGGTCAGACAGATATGGAGGTGTGAGGTTATGGATGGCCTTAAAAGTTAGTAGCAGAATCTTAAAATCAATACGAAACTTGATCGGGAGCCAATGAAGCTGCTGCAAGACCGGAGTAATATGGTGAAAAGATGGGATTCCAGTGATGATACGTGCTGCAGAATTCTGGACTAACTGAAGCTTGTGAAGAGATTTATTAGGGAGACCAAAGAGGAGTGAATTGCAGTAGTCCAGCCGAGAAGTGACAAGACTATGAACAAGAATGGCAGTAGTTTGAGGAGTGAGGGAGGGAGGGACGAATGCGATTAATATTACGTAAGTGGAAGTAAGCAGACCGGGTGATGTTATTAATGTGACATTGGAAAGATACTGAGTAAGAGTACTGTCGAGGATGACACCCAGACCCTTGACCTGAGATGATGGGGAAACAACAGAGTTATCAATAATAAAAGAAAAATTATTGGTTTTGGATAATGATGATTTTGAACCAATGAGGAGAACCTCAGTTTTGTCACTGTTTAATTTAAGAAAATTTGAAGAGAACCAGGATTTAATTTCAGAAATGCAATCAATAAGTGAGGGTGGTGGAAAAGAGGAGGTGGGTTTACCAGCAAGGTAGAGCTGGGTGTCATCAGCATAACAGTGATAATTAATGTTATATTTGCGAAAAATATTGCCAACGGGAAGAAGTTAAATAATAAAAAGAAGAGACCCTAGGACAGAGCCTTGGGGCACACCAGAAGTAACAGTGGTGGGTTGGGATGTGAAAGTTTTAAGCTGTATGAACTGAGTGCGGCCTGAAAGGTAAGATCTAAACCAATCAAGTGGAGTGTGAGTAATGCCAATCAAAGATAATCTATTAAGGAGAGTGGTATGACAAATAGTATCAAAGGCCGCACTCGGATCAAGAAGGATGAGAATAGTGATTAGACCAGAATCAGCAGCCATAAGGAGGTCATTAGTAATTTTAACAAGTGCTGTTTCTGTACTATGAAGGGGGCGAAGACCAGACTGGAACTTCTCATATAGATTATTGTGAGACAAGTAGGTGTGAAGTTGGATAGCTACTATTTTTTCAAGAATTTTGGAGATAAAGGGCAAATTAGAAATGGGGCGAAAATTATTGAACTTAGTAGGATCACAACCAGGTTTTTTTAATATTGGGGTTATAGCAGCAGTTTTGAAAGATGAGGGAATAATACCAGTAGTAAGAGAAGAGTGAATGATGGCAGAAATAAGAGGGACTAGAGAGGGGAGGCAGGCTTTAACCAAAACTGTAGGCAGGGGGTCCAGCTGACAAGTAGATGACTTGGATTTACAGATGAGATCTGAGATTTCAGAGGAAGTGGGAAGCTGGAAAGAACAGAAAGAGTGAATAGGTGAGTGTAGTTCAGAAGAAATACAGAAAGGATCTGGATCAAGGTGCTGATGTATCTTTTGGATTTTCTCGTTGAAAAAAGACATAAGAGAATTACAGAAGGCAGTTGAGTGAAGGTGAGATGGTAAAGAGTCTGGAGGTTGTGTAACATTATTAAGTAAAGAAAACAAAGACTTGGTGTTACCTGTATTACTAGTAATTAACTGAGTGTAATAATTAGATTTGGTTTGAGCTATACAATCCTTGTAATAAAGTAGATGATTTTTATACATCTCTTTGTGGACAAAGAGTCTGGTTTTTTTAGCTTTCAGAAGCCGAAGTTCAGGCGTAAACCAGGGGGCAGAAAAGGAAAAAGAAAGAAACAGATCTGGTTTTTAGCGGAGCCAGAGAATTAAGAATACCATTAAGACAAGTGTCATAATATGAGACCAGTTCTATGGGAGAGGATAAATTATAAAAGTCCATTTGCGAATCAATTCTAGAAGACAGCAAATTCAAGTTGATATTCTTAATGTTACGAAAGGCTATGAGACGTGGAAGCTTAGGAACAGAAAAGGTAAGTTTAGCGTTGAATGAGAGGAGAAAGTGGTCGGTTATAGTGAGCTCATCTGCTGTAAGATCAAAAGGAACAACACCAGAGCAGCAAATCAGGTCCAAGATATGTCCTTTACAATGGGTAGGAACATCAGTGTGCTGCTGGTATCCAAAACTCTCCAGGCAAGATAAAAAGTCTCTAGTGAGAGGGATATTGATATTGTCCAGATGTATGTTAAAATCCCCCAGCAGAATTATATTTGGAGTAATTACAGATAGATTTTTAAGGAAGGTAGCAAGATCGTTCAAAAAATTGTTGTTAGACTTAGGAGGACGGTAGACAGTTGCAATGATGGTTGGAACTGGCCCAGACAATTGACACACAGTCGATTCAAAAGAGCTAACAGCAGGAGCAGGCAACGGCAGGACTTTCCACTTCTCGCGATAAATTATCGCAACACCTCCTCCACGGCCAGATGCACGGGGTTGACAAGTGTAAACAAACCCCGGGGAGGTGCATTCATTAAGTTGTGAAAAGTCTTGAGGTTGCTGCCAAGTCTCAGTTAAACAGAGAAAGTCAAACTTACGGTCAATGAGGAGATCCTGAATGAGATGTCCCTTGCTCGTAAGTGAGCGGATGTTCAATAGACCAAAGCTGACAATGTTGCTGTCGCATTTGACAGGGGTGTTAGTCGACCGAGCTAAGCTGGCCAACACGCTATGGTCAGCGTTCCTATCTGTGTTATGTAGAGGGTGCCGAAAATCAGACCAAAAAGAGTTAATTCCTTTCGAGGCGTCCGTTCAGAATCTCCGGCGGGACCCACGATGGATGTATCTCCGACGAGGGAGAAGTATGACGTATAAGTGTCTGCCTTTAATAAATCCAGTTTGATCTTGTGATATTACTGAAGGCAGCACTTTCTCCATCCTTCTAGTTAAGACTTTGGAGAGTATCTTAATATCATTATTCAGAAGTGAAATTGGTCTGTATGATGCACATTGTAATAAGTCGTTATTTTGTTTAGGAAAAACGGTGAGTAATTCTTGGCGAAAAGTTTGAGGTAGAATTTGATTGTCTCTAGCTTCTGTAAATGTTGCTAATAAGAAGGAAACTAGCTGAGTGGAGAATTTCTTATAAAATTCTACAGGGTAGCCATCAGGGCCTGCTGCTTTCCCGCTTTGAAGTGACTTTATAGCATCTAGTAATTTTGACAGTGCCAAAGGTTTATCCAGTTCCTCTGCACTAAAAGTATCTTTTTGTGGTATCTGTAATGTATCTAGAAATGCATTAGATTGTGTGTTGTCTTCTTTACACTCAGTAGAATATAAGGATTTATAGTAGTCTCTGAATGTGTGCATTATATTTTTATGGTCAATGATTTTATCTCCACTCGTGTTGGTGATTGCTGGGATTTCATTGCAAAGTTCTTGCTTGTGAATTTGTTGAGCTAAGCACTTATTAGCTTTCTCTCTGTGTTCATAGTAATGATGTCTTGATTTAAAAATGAGTTGTTCAGTTTCTTTGGTTGTTAAGAGGTTGAGCTCTGAATGCAGAGCCTGCCTTTTCCTATGAAAAAAAAACTGAGCACACCTGGCATGCTCTTCATCAATTCTAGTAATTTTGCTGGTTAGCTCTGATACCTTATTGGTTTCTAATTTATTTCTGTGGCAAAGATATGAAATAATCTGCCCTCTTAAGAAGGCCTTTAGAGTTTCCCAGAGTATTCCTGCAGAGACCTCTGTGGATGTATTTGTCTCAAGGAAGAAACTGATTTATTTGGATATAAATTCTGTACAGTTCTCGTCTGCTAATAGAAGGGTCTATAGGGGGGGCCTAATGATTTTAGCTCCAAGATCAAAGGCACATGGTCGGAAATAACAATAGCGTCATACTTGCAAGATTTAATTGTAGGTGAAAAATTATTATCTATAAAGAAATAATCAATTCTTGAGTAGCAATGATGCAGTTGTGAGTAGAAGGAATATGTCCTTGAGTTTGGGTTTAGAAATCTCCAGGGGTCTGATAGGTTGTGGTCAGTTAAAAACTGTGTAATTGTCTTTGCAGTGTTAGATGTCATCCCCTCTGTGACAGGAGTCCTATCGAAGAGTGGATTTAAAACACAATTAAAGTCCCCAGCCATTATAATTTTATGAGTGTTCACATTGGGAATAGATGTTAGCACATTTTGCATGAATTCCCTATCATTGACATTGGGTGCATAAACATTTATCAAAATCACATTACAGTTAAAAGAAATTGCCCATGACAATCACATATCTCCCTTCAGGATCAGATGCTACAACTGATACCACAAATGAGACAGTTCTGTGTATGAGAATTCCCACACCTCTAGTTTTCTTTGTAAAGCTTGTAGCGGTGCCACATAGTGTTTAAATGTCAGTGCTGTGTGTGTCTCGTTTTCATTGTCCCATTGACTGCGTTGTGTGTATCAGTTAATGTTGTCCCCGTAAAGGAGGACGGATGATGGGAGGAGTTCACAATCACTTACCTGGAAAACACCTGTATATCAATTAATCAATTACTGCCGTCACGGATTATTTAAGGAGAAGAGGAGGAGACGAAAAGGGGAGACCAGCACGAGGAGAGAGGAGGAGAACAACCAATAACGCATTCACGATTACAACCTGCCTGCCGTTTCATTCCATTGCGCTATCATCCAGTTTGTATTTCATTCATCCGGACTGCCTTTCAACCTGCTTACGCTGAAGACCCGGGGTGAATCATCATTCGCCGCCGCCGAGGAATCACGGTGAGGTTATTCAAACGCCGGAAATACTGAACATTACTATCGTCATTAATCAGTACCCGTATTCAGGACATTTATTTCACGTGCCAGACTCAAGTTCATGATCATTCCGTTTGCCAGCCATTTGTCGTTTGTGTGGTGTGTGTCATATGTAACGTGGACAAGGGAGGGGATTTATATATATATATTGTCGGGTTTGCTGTGGGATTGTTGGGGTGGAGGAATATTTGAGTGTACATTTGTCTTGTGGCGTGTCTTGTCCCATTTAATACATTTATTCTTGTTTCCTTTTACATTCTGCTTATTGTCTTTGCTTTTCAAACCGTCGATTGTGGGGAAAGTTAATCTGTGTAGGAGTACGGCTTGACAGGAAAAGGTTTCTCAGTCAATTATCCAGGCCACAGGTCTTGGAGGTGTAGCTGCCGGCTGGGAATAAGGGGTCGGCCGTTACAAGCTGGAATGGAATATTTGGCCACCTAAGCAAGGATTAACTGATCCTTGCTTAGTAAGTTGGTCTCCTGTAAAAATACTATCTTAGCGTTTAAACCTGTTAGGTGAGAGAATACTTTTTTTCTCTTTCATTCGTTATTCAGGCCTTTAACATTACAGCTCACAAAGTTAACTGTCCCATCATGGAAACATTGATTCTGAATTATTGATGTCATTTTGTAGTCTTAACTGGAAGTGAGAGGGGCTTTAACCTTACTTTCCATTGCCGTGCAGCTTATTGTTACGTTGGTAGTTATCATTATAAGAATTAAAATAATAGATTAGATATAGCTTGCTCTCTTTCTCGCCCCCCCTTATCCCCCCACCCCACCATTTTGCCTCCCCACATCACAAAGTTCCAGTCCTCTGACATACCTAGAGACAGAGCACATCCAAAACAAAATAAGCCCCCCAGCAGCGGCATTTGGGGATTAAAAAGTAGAGATATTTATTGCAGATAAAGTGTAAATACTATAAGCATAAAATATAATATCAGTCTTGAAATATTAAGACAATAAACCCAGGGAGTGGTGTTTAAAAGTGGCCCTGGATAAGCATAGTAAACCCTAATGCAATAATAACAATAAACCAAGGGTATGATGTTAAACAGTCTCCTTTAGAATAGTTAAAAAAAAAACCTGCTTTAATTTCTTCCACACATACAGTACACCTACAGTTATAACTAAAACATAAACAAAAAGTGTCCGAGAAGAGAATAAGATGTATAATTATGGTACCTGTATCATTGCAAGCAAATCAGACAGTAGGTAATGTCTTCTTGCCATACCATGACGGGATGCGACTCACTTTCGTATTTTAAAAAAGAGTCGGGATCAGCTTTCTTAATTCCTTTTCTGCTTTATCTGTGGAAGAGAAGATGTGATGTTTGTCTTGAATTTCCACTTTCAGTTTGGCAGGATATAAGAGGCTTTATCTGATATAAAAGCAGGGTGAGAAATCAGGGAAAATACAAATGTGGCGTAGAAGATAGCCCGGCTACAGACAAACACACAGACCCAAAACTTCCAGAACACACACTTTTATTTATTTTCAATGTCCTGCACACAATACCATGCTCCAATACCCAACTCCACTCAATCCTTTTTCTGCCACCCCCACTCCTCACTCGCAACCTCGTCCTCCTCCACCCGACTCTGGCCTCTTGAAAGGGAATCCGGCTCCTCTACTGGTAGCACTTCCGGTTGTGGCAGAAGTGCTGTAGACCACGGCTCCGGAACTGTCCAGGCTCCCCCTGTTGGTGGGCAAGGGCCCACACAAGGTGGAGCATCTAAGCTCCCATCGTGTGGTCCCGATGTGTCCCGGGGAGGCTGCCCCCTCGTGTCCCAGGGGAGGTACTGCTGGTGATAGGTCCACTCCCCCGGTCCTCTCCTCAAAAGGGCATCCTGGCCAGGCAGGATCCCTGGTCGTCCATCACAGTGGTTATTTTCAAATGTAATCTCTTGTCTGTGTCTGAGAAGTGCCATTACATCAAGCTTAAATTGTAATCTCTCGAAGCAGACAATTAAAGACTTAGGTTTAAAGGTATTTGATCCATGTATGCGATAAGATGCCACTATCTCTGTAACTGATTTAAAGTCCTCTTCAATTATTTTTGAGAATATTTCAGCTACGAATTTCACTTGGTTTGGACTTTCACGATTCTCAGGTAGACCTTCGATTCTAATATTATTCCTTCTGCTTCCATTTTCCAGAGCTGCAAGTCTGTTTTTTGCATTTGGAATTTGCAGCTGTAGCTTTTCCATCGGTGTTAGATGCCAAATGATCCGCTGTTTCAATTTGAGCCGTGAATGTCTGCTTGTCTTCCAGCTGATCGGCAAGTTCTCTCAGTTTAGACGCATTTTCCTGAATGTGTTCCTCAATTTTTCTCAGCATATCTTTAAAGATTGCATCAAAACAATTATATATACATATAATATATGTATATTATATATATATAAGTATTATATATATATAAGTCTTTATGTTCCTGCCGCATCTCTTGCAGCTCCAGCCACAGCTTCTCGTTTGTCTTGAGCAAGCCATTTATTTCTTTCTTCATACTTCTCATTTTAAATTGCTATGCTCAAGAAATGATGCCAAGGAAGAAAAGAATAAAAAAAAAACAGAAAATAAAAGATGTTTATTTCAAGTCAAATGCAAAAAGTAGTCCATTATATTATGAGAAACTATCATATAACATAACTTTTTAATGTGGTTTAAGAGGACCAAATTTGATTCCCCAACAATCTACTTGGGATCATCGCCTCCACAATAATGAAAGCTTAATTAAAGCAGCCATTTACCCAACCAAATGGGGTACTGATATGCTTCCAAGAAAAAACAAAGCTGATTGCAGGGAACACATCTCCGGAAGTCAGGATCAGGTTGCTACTTTTCCTACAGCCACTCTAGCCTCTTTCTCAGCACCCTACAACCATTAATTGTGCTTTTTCTCAAACTAGCTCCAGTGACCTTTCATCCCCAACTCTGACTTCCTTCCTTCGTTGACAGCATGATTTAGTTCAATCCCCACCCAGTTAAATAGTGCAAACAATTACAAAGAACATGTGAAAAGTACCCACTCAAATAAATTGTTCAAGAAAATAATCAATTAACCAACTCCTTAACAGAAAAAACAACTAAATGTGTGACTCTACATAATCAAACTAAACAAACCCTCTGTTCATTAAATAGCCATGCCACTCACAGTGTTTTCAAACTAGACTGAACAAACTCATCAAAGAGTTATCCAGATTATCTAAAGAGCATGTGATTTGTACAGTACAGATGAGGAATCACTGCTGACTGAGGTAAGAGTGTTCCAGTCTTTGTCTTACCCATAAGCAATGAACAAATCCTGCTGGCAGCCTTAGGACAGAATGAGCTTGAAATTGACTTTCCCTGTTTAGATTAGATTAGATTAGATTAAATAAACTTTATTAATGCCATGGGGAGATTCAGATGCATACAGCAACAGAAACATGAAAAACAAGGATACAGACTTAGAGGACAGATAATACAGCAAATCAATCAATCAATAAAAATAAACTTAACAAGTACATTGAGTGGAACATTGAATTGCCTGATAGCAGAAGGCAGAAAAGACACCCTGAGGTGCTTCGTAGCACACTGTGGTGGAATGTGCTTGTGGCTAAAAGTGTTTCAAGATAGCACCTCCCAGATGGGATGAAGGGGATTTTTCATGATGGCATCCAATTTTGCCATCATCTTCTTTTTCAGGGTGGCACAGTGGTAGCGCTTCTGCCTTGCAGTAAGGAGACCTGGGTTCACTTCCCGGGTCCTCCCTGTGTGGAGTTTGCATGTTCACCCCATGTCTGCGTGGGTTTCCTCCTACAGTCCAAAGACATGCAGTTTAGATGCTTCTCCCCGTGTCTGCGTGGGTTTCCTCCGGGTGCTTTGGTTTCCTCCTACAGTCCAAAAACATCCAGTTTAGGTGCATTGGCAATCCTAAATTGTCCCTAGTGTGTGTATGTGTGTATGGTCCCCTGCCTATCTGCAAACTATTGTTCCTGCCTTGTGTCCTGTGTTGTCTGGAATTGGCTCCAGCAGATCCCCGTGACCTTGTTTTAAGATAGAGTGGGTTGGATAATGACTGACTGACTTCTTTTTCAGCTTCCAGTGTGTTCAGGGGTTGCCCTTTGTTGGAGCAGGCTTTCCAAGTAAGTTTGTTCAGGCATTTTGCTTCTTTTGAGCTCAGGTTGCTTCTCCAAGAGACTGCAGCATAGAACATCACACTGGCTACTACTGACTGATAGAACATTTCCAGCAGTTTGCTGCACACATCAAAAGACCTAAGTCTCCTTAGCAACTGCAGTCTGCTCTGGCCATTTTTGTACAGTGCCACTGTGTTTGTAGATAAATCCAGTTTGTTGTTTATGTGAACACACAGGTACTTGTAGCTCTGCACCACTTCCACATCCTTCCCCTGACTAATGACTGGTCACAACAGCCTCAGTTGAGTGCTCATTTTCAAAGCAGAAATTGATGAAATCTAAACTACATAACAGTGGTAGTGAGGAAAGGCTTTCTGACCTTCTCCTCTTATCCACTGAAAAATACATTGTCCTCAAGTAATCTAAAGTTATTGACATATGTATTCAAACAGATGTCTACAAAGAGAATTTTGTTATAAACTCAGAAACAGCTTAGAAAATGAACAGAAAATTAAAAAGAAATGTTATTTCCTTTGCACACTATTACATAGTATACGTAACAATTTGCTTTACATTTTGTAACCTCATATACTTTTTTCTTTATAGTTAGTGACAAGCTTTTAGATTAAAAAAAAAACCCTTTTGATGTCTTGAACTTTCAAGAATAAACAGTATAATATCAAGATTTATACATTACCTCATTAATATTCATTCCAGACACTGGGTACTGCAATGACCAGAATGATCTGATTAAAGTATAATTACATTATATTTCAAGAAATTGTTTTAGTATACACTTTAGTTAAATTTCCTGAATGTGCCTAAGAGTTTTGCCCCAGTCCCTCGATAGTCTACCTGCCACTGATTGTGCCTGTTGGACTAGACTTGTGCAGTTTCCATACTTCCACTCTGCCAATATATTTATGTAAAATTAAAAAAGAAAAATCAAAAACTATTTTGACGTATGAGCATTTGTGAGCTTGAACCAGCTTTGCAGTTTCTGTCTCCTGTCTCTCCATCAATGCTCTAGTTTCCATTAAAAAATTTGAAAGGACGATCACATTATATTTTTTCAAAGATGCTGAATAAGCCATGGAACTCATTTCTCACTTTAACTGTTTTCGCTGCAGTCCTAACTTGTATCTAACAGATTTATGAAGCAATAAAAGTGCCATACAAAACTACCACATCTACTAACTTACACACCACACACAGGTAAAATTAGTCAAGTGTATAAGATGAAGGTAAAAAAACTGAATATTAAGAGGCATAACTTGAATTTAAAGTCACAAACAATAGATTAAAGTGAAGATGGTAGCTTAAACATTTTATCTAGTGCCTTTATACGGGTAAAGGAGTTTCAGGAGCCACAAGTAATTCAGTGACACATTTATCTGCTTAAGCAAATTATTATAGAAAATGCAGAAGCATTGCTATAAAAGGAACAAGACTAATAATTAATTTCTTCCTGTGTTTTTCCACTTATTGTAAAGTACATAAGACTACAGTAAGCTTCGGAATCAGTCTAAATCGTTTAAGAAATCCAGCACCAATTGAGGACATTTTCCATATCACATAAAGTAAATGGTCTGAATGAAAATGTGTTTCATTTGTAATACAACATCCTGAAATGAAGAAAGACTTGTTTTGGTTTTAACTTGCTTAAAATTGATACATTTTTGTTAGTTTGTTCATCTGACTCGGAGGTGAAATATGAGGCTTATTTTATTTTTGCATTATTAAATGCCCGATAAAGATAGATGGGTAAGAGCAAATTCTTAAATTAAGATTGTGAAAGAAAACAATTTTTCTCAAGACTAAGACTGAATTTAGCATATTAACATAATTTTGTGCTTCAAAGTAAAACCCACAGAATGAAAAGTACACTTCAGTACCCCTCTTTAGCATTCATAAATCAATGTAATACTTCTGTGAAATACTGAAATACATGTTTTTTTGAGTAATGGGAATAAGCCTCCATAATTTTATGCTTAAGTTAAAACCATGTGAGGTTTTTAAATAGCTGTCATGATTCCTTGAGTCTTGCAGTGAAATTGAGGCCTCAATAAGCATACCTAATGAATGTATTACAAAAACAGTATCAAAGGCATACATACAGTATTAAAAGTCTTGTTTAATAAAAAGGCTTTGTAAAAATCAAATTACATTTAACTGTATATATGGAGGAATATTTTGGACAAAATTAAATAAATAAATAAATGCGTAAATAAATAAAAGTATTGTGAAATTTGAGCATAAATAAATAAATGTGTCATGAAATGAGAGCCTAAATAAATAAATATGTCATGAAATGAGAGCATAAATAAATGTGTCATGAAATATGATTTTCGTTGCTTATTTATTTATTTAATTTGGTCCGTAACATTCCTAAAAACCGTCATGAAATGCGACTTGAAATAAAACTGTCACTTTCACTCGTCAAACTTGAGAGGGTGGGCTCTAACACGCCCTCTAGTTACTGATTGGTGAATTGATAGCACAAGAATTAATTAGAAAATGCTTACTACTGCCGATGAAATGGATTCTGACGAAGATATTACGTATTTCAGAGAGAGAATTGAAGATTTATCGGAAGAAATTACAATGTTGGCGGCCCTTTTAGACTTCGATATAGATGAAACTATTTTTGAAATTATCGAAGAACAGGTGGAACGGACTCTACTTCACTCCAGTTCAGGTGATGCAGTACCCTGCTCTGGACATCCATCCTTTGACATTCCAGCCCACCCTCTCAACTTTGACGAGTGAAAGGAGAAGGGTCTGGCTGCAGACCGTGCACTCTCAGCCACATGCACACTCAGCCACTGACGTCAGATGCACGCTCAGCCACAACAGGAAGTGCAACTGGGAGTCGTTTCCTGATTGCTAAGTTGGTATGTTTGCTAGTTATAGTCTTACCATTTATGAACGATATGGAATACAGTAATCCCTCGCTATATCGTGCTTCGACTTTTGCGGATTCACTCTATCGCGGATTTTAAATGTAAGCATATCTAAATATAGGGTCTTTTAATTTATAGTACATGCTTCCTCAGTTTGTTTGCCCAGTTGATTTCATACAAGGGACGCTATTGGCGGATAGCTTAGAAGCTACCCAATCAGAGCATGTATTACATATTGACTAAAACTCCTCAATGATATAAGATATGCATCCCGCACGGTGCTTGATTGTTTGCTTGTCTCTGCCTCTGTCTCACCCTCTCTGACATTCTCTGCGCCTGACGGAGGGGGTGTGAGCAGAGGGGCTGTTTGCACAGAGGCTGTTTGCCTAGTGCATAAGGACACTCCTCTAAGAAATGCCGCTTTATCGCGGTGCTTCGGGATATTTAAAAGCACAAAAGCACACGTATTGATTTTTTGATTGTTTGCTTTAATCTCGCGCGCGTTCTCTCTCTTTCTGACGTTCTCTGCACCTGACGGAGGAGCTGTGAGCAGAGGGGCTGTTTGCACAGAGGCTGTTTGCTTAGAAGATACTTCGGAATACTTAAAAGCACATGTATTGATTTTTTGATTGTTTGCTTTTCTTTGCAAGCGCTTTCTCTCTCTCTGTCTCACTCTGAAATTCTCTGCTCCTGATGCGGGCACTCCTTTGAAGAGAAGATATATTTGCATTCTTTTAATTGTGAGAAAGAAGAAAGAAGATCTCTGTCTTGTCATGGAGCACAGTTTAAACTTTTGACTAAAGGGTGTTATTTCCTGTCTAGAGGGCTCTAATAATGTTAACAGTGTGGGAGAGTTTATAAGGGCTTAAAATATATAAAAATAACCATACAAACATATGGTTTCTGTTTCGTGGATTTTCATCTATTGCGGGGTGTTCTGGAACGCAACCCCCGCGATCGAGGAGGGATTACTGTATTCTTAATCATGTTAACATGTGCATATTCACGTTGTTTGACTGGCCTGTGTTGGTTTATTAACATGTTTACCATTTTAACAGATCAAGTTAACCAAGGTAAATGCTTGCCTGTTATTGTAATTACTAGCATCATGGCCGTGGTAGCGTAGCGAGAGCGCTGATTTTTTGAGCGTGCTAGTTTAGTGTTCCCACTGTTATCTCAAGGAAAAAACAATTATGCAACCATCATAAGTTGCTAACATTATTTAAATTTAATGTATACAGTATTTACGTGTGAATAAAGAGTAAAATGAAAATAAAACAAATAGAACAATTCTGTGTCGTTAATAATAATATATCAGAACTGTAATACGTACTATACTTTACATGTCATTAGGTACCAAACTGTGATTAATAAATGGTAGAGGGAAAAGGACATTAGACACATCAGTAATCAAACATTTATATATTAATATAAACATAGGGACCCCCCGCCCCCCCAAAAAAAATAACAACAACCAAACACATACCAATAAAAAAACATTAATTTAGTTAAGGAGGCAACAGTACATAGTTAACTTCCTGCAATCCACAATTTCTTCTAAAAATCTGTGCATGTCTTGCAAATGGCTAAACCCAAAACAAAATGGAGCCAGAACATCATGGAGGTATTTTTCGTATGCGGATTACTCGTTTAGCCGGATGTAATTGTTGACGATTTGGCATGATCCTGGATCTGTCGGTTTTTCAAAACTCTTGCTGGATGTGTTGTCATAGCAGCAGATCCAAATCCTCAAATCTATCGGAGCAGGTCTGTTCTATGTAAACAAGGATTAGCTCACACACTTAATCAGTGTCGGTGCATGGAATTCATTCAGTCATGGCTTTGTCGTTCATGGATGAGCAACCAATTGATATCGGTGTGCAAATTATATGAAGAGAATTTCATATAGAGAGGGTTTTGCGCGATCTGCATGATCCTTTATTGCTCCTGGAGGAAATTCTTTTCGAAAGATACCGCTTTAGCTGAGGGGGAATATTGTAACCCAAAGATTTATTAGCACCTTATATTCAAAGTCAAACTAGGTGAAGTCGGGCTCTCACAACCACAGAGACAGTATGCATTGCTTTGAGTTTTTTTGCAAGTGACACTTTTTTATATACTGTTGGCAATGCGGAAAATCTATCTAAAAGTGCAGTTTGCCAGGCAATTCGTAAAGTCTGTTTGGCTCTGAAATATTTCCTTTGGGTTTTCATAGTTCTTCATGGACACCTGTGTGTGCAGACAATAAAAGAGGCGTTTCATGCCATTGCAGGTACACAGACAAAAACACCCACAGTTCCATAAAGAATCTCACAATCAGCCTAACATTCTCATTACCCAGGGTTTCCAAATGTGATTGGGGCACATGGGACTGATCAGAGTGGAGTTTGATCAAACATTATTTGGAAAATGTACCTCCCCTCCTGATGAATAATCAGACACAGTGTCTTCATCAAATATTTGACCTTCATCAATATCTCGGTGGTCAGACACAAGTTCTAGGGATATGACATTCCCTGCAACTGACCCAACAAAAAAAAAAATGCCCTCAGAAACAGGGCGATGGGCATTTTACTGGAGAGCCAACTCTTCTGCAGGGGTTAGGTCTGGACCGCATGGACCTCCATCTGTTTTTTGCTTGTCTGCTTTCTTATCAGCTTTAAAATTAATGTTTATTATATCATATATGATTCTTTATGTTAACAATTCTTTAAATAGTTATATACTAATATTTGCCAGTTTGAACTATATTCTTGTACTTCACTTTAACCTGTTCCCATGTTCTCCTTGTGCGCACATCTGATCTGGAATTATGACATATTAAATAATAATTAACCTGACACATAGGAAATGAAACGCTGCATTCAGTAAGTACAATGCACACTACTTAGCGTTTAATTTGTCAGCCACTATTTGCCAGCTGTCTTTTCTGGTTTGGGCTGCTTTTGCAGCGTTATCCCTTGTGCATATTAAATCTTGAAATTCTTCATATCCTTCGAATAAAAGGTCTTGCTCGGCTTGTGTAAAAAAAAAATGCACCCGTTCTTTCGTTATTTTGTTGCAGCCTATCAAAGACTTGCTGATCATGTTTTCTAGACTCAATATATATGGCCTTTTCAATCAGCACGGGCGTGCGCATTCATCTCGGATGATTAGATCCAGCTCGACTAATCTACTACACGGCTGCGTTTGAAAAACTGACTTATCTCGGATGAGTTTCACTGGCATTAACTCATCCAAGATGAGGCATCTGATCTCGGATGATTTAGGTGACATAGAGAAAATATCCCCCAATCTCTATTAACTAATGAATTTTCCTCTGCAGTCATTGCTTCGTAATTCCTGCAGAGCGTTCCCGGGATCTTCCTCTTTCAAAGCCAGTATCTGGGGCAACTGGACCAGACCAATGAATTGGTGTTGGCTGTCACTGCAACACTGACTGGCTGTTTTTGCGTGTGCAAGGACAGATACCTTAGACAGGAATAAAAATTTGGTGTATTTATGTAAATGTGTTTTATGCAATTATTATTGATATATAAAAAACTGATGAAAACAATTTACTTGGACTTCTGGCGGTATTGATGCATCCTCACAGTAAAGTATAGTACGTATTACAGTTCTGATATATAAGATTATTAACGACACAGAATTGTTCTATTTGTTTTATTTTAATTTTACTCTTTATTCATACGTAAATACTGTATACATTAAATTTAAATAATGTTAGCAAGTTATGATGGTTGCATAATTGTTTTTTCCTTGGGATAACAGCGGGAACACTAAACTAGCACCCTCTAAACATCAGCGCTCTCGCTATGCTACCACGGCCATGATGCTAGTAATTACAATAACAGGCAAGCATTTACCTTGGTTAACTTGATCTGTTAAAATGGTAAACATGTTAATAAAGCAGCACAGGCCAGCCTGTATATTAAGAATATTCCATATTGTTCATAAATGGTGACTATAACCAGCAAACGTACCAATTTAGCAATCAGGAAACGACTCCCCGGTTGCACTTCCGGTTGTGGCTGAGCGTGCGTGTGGCTGAGATTGCACGGTCTGCAGCCAGACTCTTTTGGGTGAAAGTGACAGTTTTATTTCAAGTCGTATTTCATGACGGTTTGCAGGAATGTTACGGAAAAAATGAAATAAATAATCAACGAAAAACATATTTGTGACACATTTATTTATTTATGCTCTCATTTCATGATACATTTATTTATTTATGCTGTCATTTCATGACAAATTTATTTATTAAGGCTTCATTTCATGATACATTTATTTATTTATGCTCACATTTCACAGTACTTTTATTTATTTGCGCATTTATTTATTTTATTTTGTCCGAAATAGTCCTCCATACCTGTAATCTAGACAAGTGTTTTTCAACCACATTTGGGGTGTGGGTTGCCTTCATTGGTTTGCAAGTTGGTCACCTTAGCCACTGGTTCTCAACCTTTATAGTATCATGAACCAGTTTTATTTATTACATACACTAATGACCCTAAATTGAGGGAGGAGGTCCTCCTTGGTGAAACTACCATAATCAGAAAAGTGAGGAGTCCCCATCAGTGAAATGAGTGCATTCGTAAAAGCAGGGTGTGGGAGATTATGCAGCTATGTCAGTCACACTTATTTCACTGCAACCCACTCACACGTCCAAAGGTAATAGCCTGCAACCCAATGGCATCAAATTATTGCTTGAGAAACACTAGCCCAAGGGAGTGACAGTGCTGCAAAATATTTTCCTCATTTCTAAATGTGCTTGTTTCACCAAGGTACCAACCACTGCCCTCGTTTCACCAAGGCAATTTCTACTAGTGGGTCATCAATGAATTTAAAAAGGCAAAACTGGGTCATGGGACCATAAGAAATCTGATCAAGACTGTTGCTCAGTGGATAGCATTGCAGTTTAGATATCAAGGTTCGAGTTTCTACTAAAGTCACAGTGTGGAGTTTACATATTGTCATTGTGTGTGTGAGTTTTCTCCAGACACTCAAGTTTCTTTTCCCTAAAACAACAATGTAAATGTCCATGTGTTTATTGTTAGATCTTCATTTCAAATGTTAAGGATTCTTTCTATTTTCACAAGAATCTTTGCAGCTTTTGGTACACAAGCATCAAAACCTTTGCAAATTGTTTTTCTATCTAATAAAGCAGACCATGAACTCATTCAAGGTATATCTAAGGCCCAAAAATGCAAAGGAATACACTGCTTTTATAACATCTGTAAGTTACACTTTCTCTACTAAAGTCATCACCTTCCTTGCACAACTGTGTGCATGTTTAAGCCCCATACTTAATAAACGTCTGTATTATCGTGGTATTTCCCTCTAAATGTATTATCGTGGTATTTCCCTCTACTTGCCCTTTTACCTGTTTCCTCAAGGGTAAGTGTTCTCGTCAAGTTCGTTATCGGGTTGGTCTACTGTTGCACTTTAAGATGAACACACACACACACAGATAAATACACACACAGACCCTAACCACAACTGTGCTCCATGAATGACACACACACGCTGATTAACCCTTAGCACTTTAAACCACACAAGTGCTATAGGAATAACAGCCTGTCATTCAGCACTTCAAGAGACTTACTTATTTTCGGCACGAACAACAATACGATGTTTTAGTGATATCTCAGACCTAAATATTACTTTTGGTCTACAAGAATACATTTAAACATACAAAGACTCAGCACTCTTGACTATAGGCCATTCATCAGCCAAGAATACCTTCTTTATCGTATCTGTCCCTTCTGTTGAGTATAGCGCTCTTCACTCTCAGCCATATAAACCTCGCAGCACGGAAATAATGGCAAAAATCCGGCTGTCACCAGGTGCTCAAAGAAATCTAACTTATTACTTCAATCACTCTAGACATTAAGACAAAGCACTGAAAGTTAAAAGCAGCATGGTATTTATTACAAGAATAATAATAATACCACAAGAACAAAGAATACTAAAAAATAGGTAGTGATAGGAAAGTCTGAATATATATAGTCTTTAGAAAAAGCTTACGAAAAAGTTACAGATGACAAGGATGAATGTCCCAGGGAGGCGTTTGATTTAGCAGTCGGTGTTCATGATGCCTTTCTGACGACCAGGGCCGTCTTCGTCCGTTCCTCTTCTTCTTTCTTCTCCCTTTGCTTCTCTCTCTTCTCCCTTTGCTTCTCTCCTCTTCTTTTTCCAAACCAAGGCATATTTATTATGAAATGTCAAGCCTTGGTTTCACAACACATGCACCTGATTGGCTGGCTGTCAAAATGATTGATGAATTAATTCAATGTCCGTTTTCCCACACAACAAAACCTTTGATGTACTTTGAGGTAGCACTCCCAGGCTATAAACTAAACTTTGTTGTTCCAGATGTCCATCCATAATAGCCTGAGGTACCACCTCAGCATCCTTTCCCGGGCTATAAAACCAAATTAGCACGAAGCTATGAACAAGTGTTATAAAAGTAAGGAGTAAGGGAAGAAAACCTGCTTTAATTTGTTAATTTCATCTGTTGTCTTGTCTTGAACAAAATATAATGGAAACCAAAATGTACAGATTTTATACACCATAACAACGTCACAAATAAATAAATAAAAAACAACAGCATAAAACGAAGAGTTCTACCTAATGCAAGCAGCCAGAGTGTAAACAGGCACTGAGAATAATGGGAATAGAGCCTGGACGGCAAGATTAACCCCACTAGACACTGAAGGTGTGTTGGACAATTACACCTATTTATGTCTGACAATAGGTCTAAATGTAACTAACTACAGTACATGAAACATTTTGTCATATCAAAAATATTTTAAAGAACCAACACCAATGGGCAATTACATGTACTTAATAAGTCAAACCACACCATTAAAAAAAATTCTAAGGAAACAAAAACACGGTTGAGCTTTAGATGTCTCAGAAATGCAGAATATGCAATATAATGACAGTAAGCTGCTGTTGTCAAGGATATTGTAGAGAAAAAGAGAACGACTGAAGACATTGTCATTAAGTAAATAAATCTCATTAATAACTTTAATGATTTTTTGTCGGTAGAAATTAATTAATCCCATAATATGATGGTATGATTCACAGGAACTTTAAATCAACTTTGAATGATTGTTTAACATTATTACTGAATACCAATCACAAACTTCCTGCAATGTATCTTGAAGTAGCTGTAATCTCAGTGTGTTATGCTACCTGTGACTTGTGACTGCAGATGTTTTTCCTTGGAATGGAGGAAGTTGTTTATGCATTTCAGGTTAACCTACAAAGAGTTGGGGAGTCATGCATATGTGTATGGAGAATAACTATTAGACCAAGATTAAAAAAAACATGTATACAGGCAAAACGCTAATCACAATCCTGTTCAATTGCATTCTGACAGCACAGTACCATGTATGCTCTTCTGCACCTGGCACAGACTGAAAATATACAAAACAGATCACATTTTTTCTGTTTTTTTTTTTC
The DNA here is from genome assembly GCF_016835505.1 of Polypterus senegalus. Classification (NCBI taxonomy): domain Eukaryota; kingdom Metazoa; phylum Chordata; class Cladistia; order Polypteriformes; family Polypteridae; genus Polypterus; species Polypterus senegalus. The sequence goes on from NC_053155.1 coordinate 156,805,031, forward strand.
ACAAGTAACCTAATTTTTTAGTGAAGTTGGATTTTTTGGGGGCCTTAGGGCCATGAAATGAATCCATTTGTGAGTCATGTTTTTTCTTAGGTTGTCTGTGAGTTAATTAGGAAATGTAGTTTGAGGTGCTGTTCCAGAAAAGAGATTGGTAAATAATTTGGTTCATACAGTCTTCCTTTGTCATGGGAATTATCACCACTGCACAGTGCCCTCAATGTCCAGTTTGTCCTGTCCAGGGCATCTTCAGAGCGTTGGCATGTTTCATATCCTCCTTCATATGGTGTGGGCATCCTTTTCCTTCTGGGGCACATTAGCCACTGTTTGGTTATTGATGCAGAACACGTGACTGTACCATTATAGGCGTGTCTCTCATATCTTCTCGGTTACTGGTGTAACTCCCATTTTTTTGAGCACATCATTGTTCATCATATGGTCAAAGTGAGATAGGCCATGTGTCCTGCGGAGCATTCACATCTCATTATGTGGAGCACCTGTTTGTTGCATAAAGTCCAACTGGACGAACCACAGATTTATAGATCTTTGCCTTGTGGTACTTGGAAATCTTGAAGTAGCACAAGACTCCAGTGAGCTGGTGCCATTTTAGCCAGGGTATTCTCATGCTCTGGTATCAGAGGTCATGTATATGTCAGACAAGATAAGTGATCTGCAATACTTGAATTTCATAGCCTTGGTAACATTTTGACTGGATGCTGCCCTAAGTCTGCTCACAATATTCCAAGTATTTTGTCTTCCTGATGTTGAGGCGGAATTTTGTGAGAAGTGAGAAGTTCAAGGACCCGGCACGTCATCGGCATACCGAAGTTTATACAGAGATCCCTGTTTGTATATTTGCCATCACCAAGTCCATACACAGGATGAGGAAAAGAGGTTAGAGAGCTGATCCTAGATGTACTCCAACTTAGATAAGGAGGTGAGGTTCCAATTAGGCACTGTGCAACACTGGTGGTGTTGGCATATGGGAGTCGAATCCACTGCACATGGGCTTCAAGTACATCATTGAGTCAAAGGGCATTCCATATGAGGGCATGTTTGACCTTATCAAAAGCATTCTCCAAGTCGAAGGCCATGGGTAACATCTTTTTCTTTTCCATGTACCTGTCCATCAACAGGTGGACAGCAAAGATAGCATTTGTTATTAACTTTTGTAAGTAAGCTGTAAGGTATGAGCCTGCCAAATTTCAGCCTTCTACCTACACGGGAAGTTGGAGAATTAGTGACGTTGGAAAAGTTCAATATGGCGGCCGACAGTGGCGTCATACCACCGAAATAAGCACGTACATCGGTTTTGGTTAGCGCAGGGAAGCCGCCTACCAAATTTCGTGAAGATGGGGCCATAAATAAGAAAGTTCAAAATGGCGGACGTTGATGACCGTTATGATCATTATGCGTAGAATTTCGAAATGAAATCGGCTTAACTTTTGTAAGTAAGCTGTAAGGAATGAGCCTGCCAAAATTCAGCGTTCTACCTACATGGGAAGTTGGAGAATTAGTGATGAGTGAGTCAGTGAGTGAGTGAGTTATTTAGTCAGTGAGGGCTTTGCCTTTTATTAGTATAGACTAGCAAAATACCCGCGCTTCGCAGCGGAGAAGTAGTGTGTTAAAGAAGCAATGAAAAAGAAAAGGAAACATTTTGAAAATAACGTAACATGATTGTCAATGTTATTGTTTTGTCACTGTTGTGAGTGATGAGTGTTGCTGTCATATATATATATATATAAATATAAATATAAATATATCTATATATATTTACACACACACACAAACATATATATATACATATCTATACATATACACATACATACACACACATATATACACACAAATACATATATATATATACATACACACCCACATATATAAACATATATATACATATACATACATATCTACATATATACACACACAGCTATTTCAGTATCAGTGCAATACGCTGTTTGTTAAAACGGATGACACCCGCTCTTACGTGCAAGTCTGCGTGGATATTATGAACTATCGATTTGTTCAAGTTCTATTTAAATTTTAAATAGAAGGAATTTTTATTTAGTCGACAGAAATATCTTTGGTAGGAATGGTAAAAACAGACAGGAATATTATTCCTGAATAAATCAACTCAAACCTTAAACAACTTATAATATTTTGCTCTCCATAAAAATATATCCTGTCTAAATTATACAAGTTAGAAATAAAGTAAACATTAAAAGAACAAACATTCAAATTTCTTTACTCTTATGTAATTTTATATTTTATAAAAATAAACTTAGATTTTAAATATCCCAAAAGATTTTGCTCTCCATAAAAATATATCCTGTCAAAATTATACAAATTCAAATATGAACATGCTGCATAACAAAACCTAGAAATATAAATAAAATGTGTTCCTTTCAGCAATAACAAATCAAATCATTCAGTTGTCTTTGCTCATATGTCATTTTAGAGCTGGACGCCTGGCATCTTTTTTTGGCAACAGGTTCGTTTCTGTTTGGTGTGAGGTTCTGTGTTGTGGAGATTCTCAGGATGGATTGCAGGTGCTCATCAGTGAGGCGACTCCTGTGTGCTGTTTTGTTAGTCTTTATCACTGAGAAGAGCTTCTCACACAGATATGTGCTACCAAACATGCACAAGGTTCGAGCCGCATGTAGACGGACTTTTTTTGTTCTTCAAAGTCACCAAAGCGCCGTGCAAACTCAGTGCGCTCAGTTTATCAGCAAAGTGCGTATTTGGGAACACCGTAGTGACGACTTGGTTTAACATTACTTGGTAATAGGGAAAGTGGGGCAAGTGGTTGTGTCTCCCATAAAAGCAGCCTCAATTGAAATCACTTTGTGATTGTGCATGGGTAAAAACGTCCGCTGAAGTGTCAGATTCTTATTTAATTCTTCTGCTTTCTGTATCTTCTGCATTGCATTCAGGTCTTTCAGGTTACCCTGATGTTTTGTTTTATAGTGCCGTCTTAGATTAAATTCTGTAATTACAGCCACATTAGCTCCACAAATGAGACACACGGGTTCAGTAAACATATACTCAGCCTCCCATCGGTTTTAAAGGCTCTATTTTCAGAATCAACTTTTCTCTTCAGCATCGTGTGAGCTAGCTTCACAATAACTTGCAGCATCTTAAGGTAGACTTGATTAACGCGGTAACTGTTCGGCAAGGCAGCTGAAGCGCTGCATTATGGGATCTGTAGTTTATTGTGTTACCAGCGCTTCATATACCCGGCTTTAATAACAATAATACAGTATATAAAATGATCTTGCGGGCGGATATAATTACACGCCGGGCGGATGTGGCCCGCGCCCTTGAGTTTGACACATATGGACTAAATAGAACTTGAAAAGATATATTTTTTCAAATGTGATCGCAATTCAGATAGAGTTGACGCACTACAGCCTGCATGCCTCAATAAGTCATCCTCCCTTGCCCTTACTTTTTACCGTTCATCTAATGAATACACTGAGTATGGCTTTACCAAAACAATCACTGATGGCGAATAAAGTATCCATTATTCGAGTATGTAGATCGGGTTATATATATATATACATATATATATACCCGCGTATCGCAGCGGAGAAGTAGTGTGTTAAAAAAGCTAGAAAAAGAAAAGGGAACATTTTAAAAATAACGTAACATGACTGTCAATATACAGTATTTGTTTTGTGAGTGTTACTGAGTGTTGCTGTCATCAAGGATTTGATTATCATTATTTCTTTCAATCAGGTTCGTATTTGTAGGATGTGTTGTGTTCAAGTTACATTCCGTGTTTGTCAATCGTTGTAAAGATGACAGGTTTCATTCATCGATTCGTTTCTTACTGCATCAATAAACAGCTCGTCTTCTTCTTTATCTGAGACCTGACACACTGCATGCACGGGTTTTTTACACTGTCTTCCTTTAGCGGACATTGACTTTTTCCAACGTGTGCTTTGTTTCCGCAGTAGTTGGATTTATGAATATGCTTGTATGTATGAGACGCTTCATATTTTTTGCTGCCTTTTCAATTGTGTAATTCGGTTTTTGTTCAGCTCTTTGGAACTGTTGCCTTTTATCTGTGCACTGAGTTAGTTCACGTGAGCCACTCGGTGTACATGCATAGAAGGTTCCCAGCTGTGCTGGTGCCATCTTGTGCTATGTCCATGGCTGTATTTAATGTTACCTTAGTCCTGGCACTTAAAACTTTCTCTCGCAGTTTCGCTGAGTTTGTGTCAAACACCACCCTGACCATCTCATCTTCCTCTCCATAAGCACAGTCCTTCACCCGTGAATATTTACCCGTGGCAGTTTGCTATTGGATTGCCGCTGACGGACGGCCTTATATGGGCAGGCACTAAATTACAAACGCCAGCGGCAGCCTGTCTATGAACTTAATTTAAAGTGTAGGTTTACATCGTGTTTTGTTTCCGAAGTAGCAGAACTCATGAATATGGTTGTATATGTCACTCGCTCGCTTCTTATTGTTTCGCTGCCTTCTCAATTATATAATGCATGTTTTCTTAAGCGCTTTTTGAGGTCTTCCTGGTTTTCTATGTACTGCGTGATTACGTGGGAGGCGTGATGATGTCACACGAAACTCCGCCCCCACGGCGTTGAAGCTCATCTCCATTACAGTAAATGGAGAAAAACTGCTTCCAGTTATGACCATTACGCATAGAATTTCGATATAAAACCTGCCCAACTTTTGTAAGGAAGCTGTAAGGAATGAACCTGCCAAATTTCAGCCTTCCACCCACACGGGAAGTTGGAGAATTAGTGATGAGTCAGTGAGTGAGTGAGTGAGTGAGGGCTTTGCCTTTTATTAGTATAGATATATACATACATACACAGGTGGAACCATAAAATGTTTTGTTATAATGGAAATTCCATTATAACGAATATGGGAAAAATATGTATAGTATTGTGACTGGTGCCACAGGCAATTTGCCATGTCTAATGGCAGCGGCACAAGGACAGCTCCTCAGATAAACAGTAAACCTAGGGCAAAACAATTGGTTGTCCTCTGTAGGATCAAGCTTACCATGTACCATGCTTGTCGCACAATGTTTAACATTTAATACTGGGCTTTGATCTGCTTTTCCTCACACTCTCCTGATCTGTCTTTTCCAGACCATGTTTGCCACAGTGATGATTCCGAGCCACTGGCATTCTAATCTGGAGATGGGAGATAAAGCGAGACGATCGCCTGTGCTGCAGGTCCTAACAGCTCCTATTCTGAATTAAGTCATGAGGCTGTACCTACCTTCACCATACAGTAATAAAGTACCTTTATTTTCCTTGAAAACCTGGACTCATCTTCCTATCTCTTGTGCAACTCTGTGACCCAAGTTTGACAATACCTATATAAAAAAACACTTCTTAAACTACAAAAAATATTTTATTTGAAAATGAGACATTAGATGTAACTTTTCTTTCATAGAATTACAGGTATGAAAATGCAGGATGAAAACGAGACATCAGATGCAACTGTTTTTATTAATATACTGTATTTTTAATCCCATTTTGACTCCAGAAAACTGATAGACTTTCTCCATGGGCTATGGAGCTTTCATTTAGACCTATCTGTAATTAGTTGAGAGTAAGTGAGATTACAATCATGGATACTTTTATTTCATTTTAAAGATATCTTAAATATTTATCTAATCAAAACATAATTGACCATATATGTCTCTATTTAGTTGAAGTTACAGATATTTATAATGAAATTTTGTCAGTAAAATTTTAAATACAGATAACTGTATTTCAAATTTCATGTCTATGAGAAAAGTTCCTCGGTCGTATACAGTATATGACAAGGAACATTATAGATGCAGTGCCTTTACTTTGCATTCTGATTAGTCGATATTGAACTGTACAGTATATATCTGCAATGTATAATGTAGACTTGTTAGATTTAATACAGAAATGCAAACAACTTATGTACTGTAACTTTCCAAAACAAAATCAAAATCAGAAACCAGCCTTGCTACCCTTTCAGTCTCTATTCTTTAATCTTGTTCTTCTTAAACTCTCTGCTTTCCATTTACAATTCTTCCAGCTCTACTATCCAAATAAACCTGGAACTGTTCAGTCAGTCAAGGCTTTGGTCCATAATGTGGTTTCTCCTTTTTCATTATTTTTCTTTTACTTCTTGTTCCTTTCCTATCCACTCCCCTTGGTGAATTCTGTTTTTTATCTTATTGTGTAAATTTAATCATAAAAAATTGGAGATAACCACAACAAAATTTTGTATTAAATAACTGGAAAGGGCAAGCTTAGTGCTAGAATACAGTGACTGCAGAATACTGCAGATGGTAGCAATTCCCGGTGGAGGTTGGCAGCATTGTGGTTTGACTCCCGCTTGTTTCATTATTTTTTCAGTTTAATCTTATTTATGTTTCATATACAAAAAAACAGCACATACAGAAGAATAAATATAATCATTACATGAGTGATATCAAAAATGAATTGCTTATTACTATAAAATGATGTTATCATAGAAAAAATACTGTCCTACATTGTTCTAAAAAAAGTAAAATATTCACAATTGTTGTGTCTATGAAGTACACGGTTTCTCACTTGCTAAAACGCTCTTTATTTATGCACTCACTTTCCATGCATAATTATTATTACAAACATTATGTTATCCAACATCCCCATAAAAAGTCAAATATCAAAGGATGTAACAAAATCCTTTAAATAATCTGGGAATTGACACTGGAGTCATTGCTGCTGAGCAACTGATGGTTGGGAGATCTGGGGTGCCACTTCAGATGCATTGGTATGGCTATGATCTGATGGAGGTGCTGACCTAATATGGGTACAATGAAACTGAGACCCTGGTATGGTAAGATCAGGTGGTGACACTTTATACAGATGATGGGCATGCCAGCTAGAGCCATCCTGTAACAGAAATGTGACTGGCGCCAATTGCCTAGAATAGGTGAAGAAAGAGTGCAGCTTATCAGCATGATGTAACTTCCATACTCTCAGCCAGTCACCAGCACTGATATTAGACAATTTCATTCTGTAGCGCTGATCAAATTGCTGTTTCATTTTCTTTTGCCCTTGTTTAATTTTGGCAATTGCTGAGGGTGCAAAATGGCTTAAAGCCACTGGGCCAAGACGATCTAGAGAAAGTAGGATTTCCCTACCTATAATTAACTTAGTTGGTGATTTCCGAGTGGTTGAGAGTTGAGCTACCTGGTAGTGAAGTAGGGTTTGATTGAGGGTAGTATAAAAATTGCAACCTTGAGCAAGATGTGCCCAGATGCCATTTTTAAGTGACTGATTAAATCTCTCTACTCCTCCATTTGCCTGTGGAATATAATAAGCTGTCTTGCGGTGTTCAATACCATGATTCTTTAGGAATGATGTGTATTTTGCTGAGAAGAATTGAGGCCCATTGTCAGTTGTGATTACACATGGAAGTCTGAAATGGGCTATCAGAACTTCTAGTACGTTGAGCACAGTCTTTGAAGTGACTGTGCCCACCGGGACAATTTCAGACCACTTAGAGACAGATCATATATGACCAGAAGAAAATGATGATGGGGAGGAGCACTGTGAAGTTCACCACAAATGTCCAGCTGCAGGTGCTCCCATAGGTGTGCTGGCCACTGAAGGGGCTGAAGTGGTGGAGGAATAGGTAACCCCATCTTTCCACTAACCAGACAAGCAGAGCAATGTCAGTACCTGGCCACCAAACCCGATCTTGGCACCTATTTAATCTTCACAATTTCTAGGTGACCCTCATAAGCCATTGCCAAACTATGAGACCGCAAACTTTGTGGTACCACAGCACAATAACCCCGAGCAATGCAGGTACCATTCCAACATGTCAGTTTCTCTTTCACATGTGCAAATGGGATCAGCTCATTGGATACATTTTTGGGCCAGCCCTCTCTAATATAAGTGCGTAATAATTCAAAAAATGTATCCTCTTCTGAATCTTGCTGGAGCTCTGTAAGTGATACAACCAGCGAGTCCAAGGCACAGAAGGGTCATCAAGTAAAGGTAAGAAAGGAGGTGGTGGTGACAGAGAATGTTCACAAAGCAAAAGGTTGTTGTGAAATTCAGCCATTTTAAAAGGAGACTGTGTACTTTACTCTGCTGCAACTCTTCGTCCACAGCATATTTCAGGGTCAGGGGTATGAATTCACCTTGAAAAGTTATTATCACGCTGCTATTGACACTGAATATTGATGCCAGGATGTGAATTACTCCCTGTGTTTTGTAGACAACTAGGCAAAAATAATTGAAACAGTTACACTTCCGATTGCTTATAGTATTTCACTATACAAAGGCTTATTTTATAATTATAATATCCAGTGACACATGGTTATAATAACCATGTGCCACTTCCTCAATAGGTTCACCCAGGATCAGAGGCAACCCATATGCCACTCTTTCCTCCAGAACCTTGCCAATAGCTACACATCAAGAACACAATCACAGTAGACATTGTTCTACCAAACATGCAACCTTTACTAGTAATCTGCCATGCTAGGTATGGCTAAAAGAGCTTCTAAACATGGAGTTCATTTTCAGGCTTAGCAAGTGCTGTATTTACAGTCTATACTTCCATCCCACAGTCATCTGCACTCGCTCCTTCTATTATAGTTTCTGTAGTTAGTGCAGGGCTGTCGTTCCTGTATTATTGCATCAGTGTGTATGTCAGAGGGGGACATTTTTTGTACACGGAGTCATTCCATTTCTCTCTTAGGAAAAGAAACATCAATATTACATTTAAAATCCAGCAGATGAACAGGAAATAGGCACCCATTGTTGGCACTGGGGGTGAGAAGTTAAAAGGCTGTCTGCAGATTGTAGGTATTTTCTGTCTTGCAAAGGAGTCACCTCTTTGAAGTCTGGCTGGTTGAGTATACAAACAATACCAAGTTGTGATAACAGACCAGCTCCTTCCTTGGAGGATGTGTGTATTTACCTGACTTGGAGATCACATGTCTGACACTATGGGTTTTTAATCAGCATATTTGTACTTATTCATGATTGATAACAATACATTTTGTTAACTTGTATTTTCATTAATTGTTAAACCCAGGAAATTTAGATGTGCCATTGTTTAATCCGTTGGTCCAGAACTGATAATTGCAGGGACTGAAGGAGATTTAAGCTCTGGCCAGGAGAAGGCAGAGGGGAACGGTCCACTAAGAACGCTGCCAAGACACTCGGACAGAGCACAGGGGCTCGTAGGCAGACGTGAGGCACAAGGATGGCAACACTTACTTCCAGGGAGGAAGAGACGCTCCACAAGGAGATGCAGTTGTGGGTCCAGCGAGAGAGGGAAGCCGCATGAAAGGACCGAACAAAGCTGGCAGATGAGAAATGAGGCATGCCTAGGTGACAGCAACACAAGGAGCCCAGAGTGGAAAGAAAAAGGAACAACGAAGAGACGCTGACAGGGATTCAATGATTTGACACAACTTCTGTTGGGTAACGAGTGTCTGGTGAACAGAGTGCATCAGTGGACAGTTGAACGATTAAGTGTTGGGGTAACACAGTGTGCAAACTGGACTCTGCACCACTAAAGGTTGTATCCTCCAATTCTTGTTTTTAATGGACTTTTAGAGTATGGACTGTGTGTTTTCCTTTTAAAAAAAGGAAATTCGTTCCTGATATTGTTAGTTTTTGTTTATGTTCATTTATGTTTTTAATGTACTTATTATTGTCTGGTGTAATAGAAGTTACTGTTGCTTTTCCTGAAATTACTGTTGTGTCTTTCATTGTGTATTTACTCACCACCCAATTTAAAGAAACCTGTGTGCTATTATTGGTAAATTTCAGGAGTTCCCAGTCTCTTAATAAAATTAGGTGGCGTAGTCGGATATTTGAATGGTGTCTAAGTTAGATTACCTGTAAGTGGGACCAGACACCTGTCACATGTACATGAGTTTTACATGTTCTCCCTAAGTATTTATTGATTAACTGGTATGGTTAAGTGTCAGTGAGCTCACTCAATCCAAAACTTTGTCTTAAGATCTTTTACTGCCATATACTATAGTAAGAGCAACTCATTGTCAATAATTGCTTTGTGTTCTGTAACAAACTCTGCCTTTTTCTCTGTTTGTATTATGTCCATGCAGAACACTCCTGGAAACTGCAAAGTGCAGGCAGTTTAAATCTTTAAATAATCTCCTAATAAAAATGCAATATAGTGACTTCCACGTTTCTCATCTGCCTTTTTTTTTTTTTTCTTTCTCAAGGTTGTCTTTGGTGGTAGTTGCTTGTTTGTGATTTTTTTTTCTGTCTTCCTGTCATAGTGTTTTTTTTTTTTGTTCCAGCTTTTTCTGTAGGTCAAATGTGCTTGAAAAGTGGACTCTGATGAACAGCTGGTGAAGTGGCATGGTGGGCAGTTGGAGAAGTGGAGTGGGTGGATCAATATGATATGAAGGATTAAACTCTGATTTCTGAAATACTGTATGCCTGGCTTATATGGAAAAATTCCACTGTACTGGAATCAACCCTGTATGTTCCTTGGTATATTGCTGCTTGAAGTGCTATTTTCACGATCCCCGGATTGTCATAAATTTTCATAGTCTTTCCTGGATTCATTTTTATCTAGTATATATAATACAATTCAGCCACAGATCTGATGGACCTTCCCTGCTCTTTGACATCAACTAAGGCGTTTTTCAAAATATCAAAAGGCACTCCCCAGTCAATTGTGCTTTTCCTAGAACTAGGCATGTTGAAATGCAAAGAAATAAAGACAGGCAAATAATAATTTACAAAGCGAAAATAAAAATGTGCCTGAGGTAAATTGTAGCATTTCCTCAAACACTGTTACAACTATGCCAGACTGCAGTAGACATGAACAAATTTACCTTGCAGCTAACAGCAACAATATTAGCACTTCCAATTTGCATACAAGGTATTTAAAAAGACACATAATAAAAATGATTCAAGTTTGAATGTTTTAAGTACAAAGCAGACAGTGCTATTACAGAAGTAAATTAAGTAAAAAAAGAGATATATGCAAACCAATATGTATCAATGTACAGTATGTGAGATAGTTTAACCAGGAGGCCAAAAATTGCCTGAAAGTCTTGTCAGGCTGAAAATGAGTTAAGTGTATTCTTGGAAAGCTGAAAGGCAAAGCAGGATTCACAGTATTTTGCTTGGTAAGTAGTGCAGCTTTTGATTCTGTTAAGAGTTCAGTTTATAGATACAGGGACACGGACTGAGTGAGGAATACCACATTATTCTGCATTATGCTGCCTGTACTGAACAAGCAAATGTACTACAGTTTCAGATATTTTATGAACTGTGAGCTTGAAAAGCCACAAAGAGCAATGAAATGTTTAACTGGTTTGCTACCAGTGAAAATCCACACTGTGAAACAGTGAAAGATTGAAAGGGAGTATATATGCAATGAACCTGCATTTAAATCAAGATCTAAACTTAGCAAGAATCTTTTCTTAAATTATGGAGTTTGAGTTGAATACTGAATTTTATTGATTGTAAACTTTTATTATGCTGTAGTGTATGAATGTCACTTTTAAAAAAATAGATGCAAGAATATATTGTAATAGAGTGCAGAAACAACTGAAACTGAAACTTGATTGTCTGTGAACACTTGATGGATTGGGCAGGATGAGACGTTTGAGTGGTAGGTGCTTGATCGTTGTAAAAATGAAATAACTTGTTGGTGAGCAAATATGGAGTGAAGCAGTTTACAGTAAAATGTAAGCAGGAGCAATGTTGCTACAAACTACTGAATAATATTTAATTGGTCATTTTTATTGATTTCATTTTTTGATAATGGCCATGAAAGCTATAACCTTTGATTCATCCATCCATTTTCTGATGTTGCATTAATCACTTATATTTTGCAGAGAACAGGAGCTCATTCTTGACATCACATGCAAATGAAGAAAGCAAGCAACCTTGAATAATGTGTTGGGCACAAGCGGATCTTACCTGTTTAAAATAATATGGGTGTTTTACAAATTTAAGAGTAGTTAGGACAATTGTTTCAAAAAAGACATTTAATAAGAGAGCAAACATTTTATCCATCCATCCATCGTCTAACCCGCTGAATCCGAATAGGGTCACGGGGGTCTGCTGGAGCCAATCCCAGGGCACAAGGCCGGAACCAATCCTGGGCAGGGTGCCAACCCACCACAGGACACACACAAACACACCAAGCACACACTAGGGCCAATGTAGAATCACCAATCCACCTAACCTGCATGTCTTTGGATTGTGGGAGGAAACCGGAGCACCCGGAGGAAACCCACGCAGACACGGGGAGAACATGCAAACTCCATGCAGGGAGGACCCGGGAAGTGAACCCGGGTCTCCTAACTGCAAGGCAGCAGCGCTACCACTGCGCCACCGTGCCGCCCACAAACATTTTACTTTTATTTTATTTTTATGAAATGCTCATTTGTTTACTTAATCTCATCTAAAAAATACTTCTATGCTAAGGGGAAAAAATAGCCACTGGCTTCATATGCTGTAATCAAACCCTGCTTTCTATAACACAAAACAGGAATTTAGACCACAATGCTGTCCAGTATATGTAGCTCAGTGCTTTTTGTTAACCTGTAGCAACTGCATGAGTCAAACTGTTGGTGATATTTGGAAAGGAAACAGAATATAGAAATACTTTCAGCTTCTACATTGTATAAATGAATACAAAATTTAGATTCTTGTGGATATAAATGTCTTTAGATTGGCAATTTGATATTTCCCATTCAGAGGATTATAAAAGGTTTAAGTGTATTTTTTTACTATAATAACAAGCAGAAAAATCCAGAGAAAGTGAAAAAACATTATAACAAACTGAAAATGGTCAGAATTTATAGCAAAACTATTTCCGGAGCAACACAAAGCACCTAGCTATAGCTGTATAGAACATTAGAACAATCTAGACGAGAACAGGCCATTCAGCCCAACAAAGCTCGCCAGTCCTATCCACTTGTTTCCTTCAAGAAAACATCAAGTCGAGTTTTGAAAGTCCCTAACGTCTTACTGTCTACCACACTACTTGGTAACTTATTCCAAGTGTCTATCGTTCTTTGTGTAAAGAAAAACTTCCTAATGTTTGTGCGAAATTTACCCTTAGCAAGTTTCAAACTGTGTCCCTGTGTTCTTGATGAACTCATTTTAAAATACAAGTCTCGAACCACTGTACTAATTCCCTTCAGAATTTTAAACACTTCAATCATGTTACCTCTTAATCTTCTTTTGCTTAAACTGTAGAGGCTCAGCTCTTTTAATCTTTCCTCATAATTCAACCCCTGTAGACCTGGAATCAGCCTAGTCGCTCTTCTCTGGACCTTTTCTAGTGCTGCTATGTCCTTTTTGTAGCCTGGAGACCAAAACTGCACACAGTACTCAAGATGAGGCCTCACCAGTGCATTATAAAGGTTGAGCATAACCTCCTTGGACTTGTACTCCACAGATCGTGCTATATAACCTAACATTCTGTTAGCCTTCTTAATGGCTTCTGAACACTGTTTGGAAGTTGATAGCTTGGAGTCCACTATGACTCCTAAATCCTTCTCATAAGGTGTACTCTCGATTTTCGACCGCCCATTGTGTATTCAAACCTAATATTTTTACTTCCTATGTGTAATACTTTACATTTACTGACATTAAATTTCATCTGCCACAAATCTGCCCAAGCCTGTATGCTATCCAAGTCCTTCTGTAATGATATAACGGATTCCAAATTATCTGCTAATCCACCTATCTTGGTATCATCTGCAAACTTAACCAGCTTGTTACTTATATTCCTATCTAAATCATTTATATATATTAAAAATAGCAGGCCCTAGCACTGACCCCTGTGGAACACCACTCTTAACATCGCCAGTTCTGATGAGGTTCCTCGCACCATCACCCTCTGCTTCCTGTGTCTGAGCCAATTCTGCACCCATCTAAAAACATCACCCTGAATTCCCACTTCTTTTAACTTGATGCCCAACCTCTCATGTGGCACCTTATCAAATGCTTTCTGAAAGTCCAGATAAATAATATCATAAGCTCCACTTTGATCGTATCCTTTTGTTGCCTCCTCATAGAATTCCAACATGTTAGTAAAACACGACCTCCCCTTCTGAACCCATGCTGACTGTTCAGAATAACTCCTGTCCTTGTCATGTGTTGCTCAATCTTATCCTTAATAATTCCTTCCATTAATTTTCCTGTGATGCTTGTTAAGCTTACTGGCCTATAGTTGCTTGGATCTGCCCTGTCACCCTTTTTATATAATGGGATGATATTTGCCATTTTCCAGTCCTTTGGAATCTCTCCAGTGCACAGTGACTTCCTAAAAATATGTGTCAAGGGTTTATATATGTACTCACTAGCCTCCTTAAGAACACGAGGATAAATATTATCTGGGCCTGGTGATTTGTTTGATTTCATCTTATTTAATCTGAGCAGCACTTCTCCCTCTACAATTTCCAAATCCCTCAGTACCTCCTTAGTAGTTGTGTTTACCTCTGGCAGGTTATCCACTTGCTCACTTGTAAACACCTCAGAAAAATGTAAGTTTAGGGCATCTGCTATTTCATTGTCTGTATCTTTTAATTCCCTTTACTATTCCTGATGAACTTGACCTCCTCCTTAACTGTTCTTTTACTACTAAAATACTGAAAGAATCTCTTGGGGTCTTCTTTGCCTTATCTGCTATATTCCTCTCCAACTGTCTTTTAGCCTCTCTGATATCCTTCTTAATGGTTGCCCTCATGTTCTCATACGCTACGGTTCTCTTTGCAGTCATTAGTCTTATATGCCTTATACAGCAGTTTTTCCTTTGCAACTTCTTTTTAAATCTTTATTAATCCATCGTGGAGTTTTTTAGTTTCCTATTACTTCCAAATTTAGGTATGTATCTGTCCTGCATTACATGTAAAACATTTTAAACCTGTTCCACTGCTCCTCGACTGTCTCCACATTTAAAAGCTTATCCCAGTCTATCCTACTTAGACTTTGTCGCATCTGCTCAAAATTAGCCCTACTAAAGTTCAACTTAACAATTTTAGTCTTTGCATCTGTACTCTTACAAAATACTGAGAATTGTATTACATTATGGTCACTTGACCCTAGTGGTTCAATCACCTCTACACCCTCAATTCTATCCTGATTATTACAGAATACTAAATCCAGATAGGCTTCACCCCTTGTTGGTGCTTTAACATGCTGTGTTAAAAACAGTCGCTGATTACTTCTAAAACTCCTGCTCTTGTGCTCCTCCATCTGTAAGGTTATCCCAGTTAATATTTGGATAATTAAAGTCCCCATGACTATAATATCCCCTGTAAACTTGCCTTTTGATATTACTAAAAGATGTGTGTTGAAATTACTGTCTGAATTGGGTGGTCTATAACACACTCCTAAAATGAGACCTTTTTCCCTAATATTTTCCAGGCGAAGCCACATGTCCTCACTAAGATGGGGCTCATCATCCAACTGAAGATGACTTACATTTAATTCCTGTTTGGCATAAACAGCAACCCCACCTCCTTTTCTGTTCTGTCTATCCTTCCTAAAAATGTGTATCCCTCTATGTTACACTCATCCCCATCTTTGTTATTTAGCCAGGTTTCCGTTATTGCTATAATATCATAATTGTGCTCTGCTACATACAACTCCAACTCACTTACCTTATTTTTGATACTTCTAGCATTAAGGCAAGCTATTTTTAATGTGTTAATCCTTCTATCTTTACGTGTTTGCTTAAAATTTACATTACTATGCATTTTTATTTCTACACCATTGTTTGTTCTTCCATGTATAGATCTAAATCTGGCCTGTCCTAAACTCCCTGCCCCCCCATTCCCTAGTTTAGACAATCCTCGACTAGCCTACACATACGCCTCCCCAATACATTGGTGCCCCTCCGGTTCAGATGTAACCCGTCACGGCGAACAGGTCCCATCTGTTCCAAAAGGAGTCCCAATGCCCCATAAACCTATACCCTTCTACCCTGCACCAAGATTTGAGCCACGCGTTAAGCCTTCTAATCTCCTCAATCTTACCTGGACTGGCGTGGCACAGGCAGAACTGGAGAAGACTACCTTGTCAGTTCTGCTCCTCAGCTTGGTACCTAACTCTTTGAATTTGGATCGCAGAACTGACAGACTACCCTTATGTATGTCATTTGTTCCAACGTGGACAATGACAACTGGATCCACCCCGCTCTGGCCAAGAGCCTATCCACCCTTCCAGGAGGTCTCCCACCTGTGCTCCCGGAAGGCAACACACCGCGAGACTCTCTCTCTGGAGCACACCTGCGCTTCAATCCCCCTAATGATTGAGTCCCCAACTATCACTACCTCTCTCTTTTTGGGAACTGGTTTTGAGGTGGCCCGTTGGGGCTCCTCAACCCTGCCTACCACCTCAGAATTATCAGAGTCACCGTCCAGCTCCGCCAGGACATGATAACGGTTAGACACTTCTAATTCTGGGGTTGATGCCCCCGGACAGTGTGCACCCTTTACCTTACGCCTTGTGACCGTGACCCACCTATTCCTACCTGTCTGGTCTGGAATCTCCTCCGCGCCACCTTAGGGGTGCACACTATCTCTAAAGGACACCTGGGCCAAGTCCGCCAATTCTCTATTACAACGCAGGTCAGCCAACTCCTCCTCCAGTTCAGCGACCCTGAGCTCGAGGTGCTGGATCAGCTGGCATCTCTTGCAGATGTAGCCCTCATAGACAACTGGCTCTTCCAAACCATCATCTAAAAGTCCAATATCCAACAGGACTTGCATTGCACTGGCCTCATTATTAAAATTTGATTTGGGATTACTAAGCTGCCTTTAACTTAAAATTAAATTTCTTCTTCTTTCAGCTGCTCCTTAACTTAAATGGTAACACTAAGATCTGCTACAGATATTTTACACCTTTTCCCCTTAAGCTCCTGTACTGTTCTCCCTCTCAGCTGCCTGCTATTTGCCTTTCTATGAGGTTAACTTTACTTTTCTCTGTCTCTTCTAGCTTTGGCTCTTCTTACTTATAAGCTCTTCACTCGCACTGTTTGTATTCCCACGTATTAATGAACCAATACGCTGTCGCCCACTTACTTTTCTACCTCTGGAACGCTAAGGACTGTTTAATCTAAAATAAACAAATAAATAAAACTTTACTACCTTATTTGCTCCTGCTGCTCCTTGTGCCTGATCGACGTCTTAACGCAGGCCGCTTACCTGCGCACTACTGAGTTTCCACCTTTTACTGCTTTGAAGTCAGCCGCGGCCTTTTTTTCTTTTCCTTTAAACTAAGGAATCGCTGTTACGACGACGCGGTTATTTATTTACAAATGCCGATATCAGTTACTGCTGCTTTCTACCCTGCCACCTCGATGCTAATTCAAGAAGTAACAAGAACAAGTACGAGTACAAATAACTTTTCCAAGCGCACTTCCAAACACCCAGCTACTTTTGCTCTTGTGCGGCGAAAAAAGCAAAAAACCCTTCTAAAGGGAAAAAAGCTTTAAAATTCCCACACGGTTCCTTAGAGGCAACCAAAACCCAATTTTTAAGAGCAAAATATATTTATTTTATTTAAATCTCACACCACATAACAAACCAACAACTCTCAACAGACTCTAGCGTTTGCAAAGCTGTAAAATTCTCTATTAAGTGGATTCAATTGTGCACAGTAAAGAAAGTAAATGAAGCGATTTATATCTGCAACAAATGATTCATTATGAGCGCCACCTTTTGTCATTTTTTGCTAGCCAAGCACATAACACATTAGCTTGCCTGTGGGATACTGTGAGCACACCCCTCCTTTTCTCTGACTGGCATTGCAGTTCAGTTGTCTTTCCTACATGTTTGTAGGACAGATCTCAGCTCAGTTGCAAATATGGAGGACTGCTGCACACATGTTTTTCATTTTCAATTAAGGATATATATAACAGAGGGACAGGACCATCTGGGAAATGTTATCTGGGACGGAATGAAGACTACATGAACCCACCCAAGTGGTAGAATTCTTTGTATTGCTTACATTTGGTTGCTGTTGTGCAAATAAATATGATTCTTAAGTAAATTCTTAAACTCAGTGCCTCCATCTGACTAATTGCTAACAAGCTAAGAGATGCTGTAATACTGATAATTCCTTGCCTATATATAGTCCCTTAAGGGCACAGATGATGCTTTTATGAAATGGTGTATTGGTGGCAAAATGGGTTGAAGTAAATGAATGAATGTAAAAGAAAATGTCAGTCAGTGAACCTCCTATCATTGGTGGTCCCTAGGGATGAAAATATAGGTTGTATATAGGGTGCAACGGACAATGAGACAGGTAATAGGTTACAGGTAACAATTATTTAGCTTGTTTTGATATTTTTTCATTAAGAAAAGAACCTAAGAAGTTAACCGATACCTTTCATGTTATGTGCATGTCCCAGGTGATATAATAACATAATGAAACAATCAACCTATTTTTATATCCCAACCAATATATATATATATCTGAAAGAAGGTATTCAAACCAATATACAGTGGAACCTTGGTATACGTCCTTAATTCGTTCCAGACTCTTTGACATACCAAACAGGACGTATACCAAACAAATTTTTCCCATAAAAAATAATGGGAAAATGATTAATCCGTTCCCATGAAAAAAAAAATCTTATTGCTATTGGCATATTATACATTGATGGGTTGTATAAAATAATTTAAACACTGCTTAATACTAAAATACATAAATACAAAAGCAATTAGATGAAATAAATGAAAATTTTACCTCACTTTACTTTTTAATAACATCTTTGTTTTTCACAATCGTAGATACCGTCGTTCTCGGCAAACGGTATGCAAGAGCCATGTCCCGGATACGTCACCTTCATACTTTTCAACAATCAATTCAAATTTACATGAAAAAAACACAAAATCACGTTGTGACGATGCAGGTTTGCTGTATGCTCCCATCTGCTGCCGGGGAGCCCTTGAACCCTACACCGTCGGTAATGTGCCTCACTGCTAACCTCATCGGTAAAGTAAGGGGATGGTGAAAAAGTGCAAAGTGCTTTTATTAAAACAATTAACAAAACAAGGTGTTCAAATTAAAGTGCAGTCTCCAAAGTTCCAATAAATAATCCATAAAATCAGAAGTGAAATGTGGAGGTTAAAACAATAGAAAAAGTCTTCTTAAAACAACGAAGTTAAAATACAGCAGGAAGCATTCTTTAAAAATAAAAAAAAACAAGAAGAAGCCCGGTGCCTTTTTACCTGGTTGCGGCCCCCCCGCTTCTTTCTTTTTACTTCCCTTCAAGCCAACTCGCGCTTCTGTTTATAAAGATAAGCAGCCCTCTCTCTCTCACTCACTCACCCTCTCGTCCGTTCTTTCTTTTTACTGCCCTTCTAGCTGACTCGCGCTTCTGTTTATCAAGATAAGCAGCCCCAGGAACAATCATGAATGCGACGGTCCCTCACAAGTGCACTTTGGTGAGAAACGCCCACATTGCGAATCGCCCTGACAACCTTCAGCCACATAACCACCACGCCCCCTCACCAAGCTGCGAGTGCAGTGATTATTTATTTTAAAGCTGGACTTTGACAGGAGCTGTGGACCCGCTATATCACACACGTGAAAGTTCACAGAGAGTTAATAGCGCGGGTTGTTCACTGAATGCTAGCAACTGGCGCACTAACGCTCGTGGGCAGATGTGGCTTTGTCTCGAGAGAGGTAAACAAGGTTAGCACGCGAGTCGTATTCCAAACAAAGGTCGTATACCAAGCAAAATTTTTCGTGTCCAAACAGGACGTATACCAAGTTGGACTTATTCCAAAGCAGACGTATACCAAGGTACCACTGTATATATATTAAAACCAATATATATTCCACCAATGTATCTGCACTTGTGTGTACAAATATATTGTAAAAGCCCTGGGTGCGTACAGCTGCCCTAACCTCGACACAGACAGACAGACACAGAGACACACACAAGTGCAAACAACACACAATTTATTTCTCTTGTTTCCTTCATAGGACAGAGTGCACAAATCACCACAATAATGCAGCTCAGTCCTTCTTTTCTCTCTTTCTCTCTCACTCTTTCTCTCTTCTGCCACCACAACTCCTCTCCCGCAAGCTTTGTTCACCTTCCACCCAACTCTGGCTTCTCGAACGGAGTGAGTTGGTCTCCTTTATAGTTCACCTGGATGTGCTCCAGGTGCTCTGTGATCTTCTTCTGGCAGCACTCCCGGGTGTGGAGGAAGTGCTGCAGTCCTGGGCTCCAAAACTACCAAGAGCCCCCTGGCGGTGGCCACTTGGCCCAGATGCAATCCAGGGGGGTAGTCCTCTCATGTTCCTGTGGAGGTGTTGACATGAACATGTCCTCTCTCCCGGTCCTTCTATCACATGGGCGTCCCAGCCTGGTAAAGGGCCCAATCGCCCGCCTCCTATTATAGTAGATAGATAGATAGATAGATAGATAGATAGATAGATAGATAGATAGATAGATAGATAGATAGATTGATAGATTGATACTTTATTAAGAGATTATAAATGCCAAAATAACAGAATTTTCAAAATAACAAATACTTTTTGTGGGCCTGGACAAATGTTCATTGAACCTCATGTTAAACAAATATTGGTTAAACAAACCATTTTTTGAACAAAAATGGGCACCAAAGATAATAATACGATGTAAATAATATTTAATGCTGCTCCTTCACTTTCTGTGCTGTGTCTCGGGAACCCTGCCAGGTTGTCTCAAAGAGATAGACAGTCCATTGCAAAATTTCAGGTCTCAGGCAGTTTCAGCGAGTGTGTAGGCATGACATCATACACATAGCCGAATTCTGAGTCAGTGCTCCACCAAGCATCCGTATGGGTAGTTGTGTTGTGTGTGGATACCATGTTGTTTGAGTTTCATAGCGCTTCTCCAAGTTTTCTTTGAGATGAACAAAAAAAAGTGATAAATGGCGTCAATTTATGCTGAAAGAAAAATTAAAAATCCAAGAAAAAGCTGATTCTGGAATTAAGAAAAATGGCGTGACAAAAGCATTTTGGAATCGTGCCTTCATCTTCATCTAACAACTCATTTTCATTCTGTATTTTCATACCTGTATTTCTATTAAAAAAAGTTACATCTAACATCTCTTTTTCATTCTGTGTTCATACCTGTATTTCTATTTAAAACATCTAACATCTCCTTTTCATTCTGTGTTAATGCCTGTATTTCTATTTAAAAAAATATACATCTAACATTTCATTTGGATTCTGTGTCCATACTGTATTTCTATAAAAAAAAGTTATATATAATGTCTTGTTTAAATTCTGTATTCTGTAAATTCTATAAATTTACTGTATATCTGCAATTCCAATTCTGACTAGTCTAAAGGAATTTCAGCTATTGAAAATAAAAATAGCACAAGACATTAAATGTTGAAATGATTTACCATACACAAATCCACAAGGCTTCAACTTTAAAAGACCTTGATTTAATTCAAGAAATTGTTTACATTTTTTGAGTGTGGTTTTAAAGCATAAATACTATGATAACTACAAAATACAATTTTGATATTTGCCAGATTTATTTTGCAGAAAAGACTACTATGGACAACCTTTTTTATATTAACAGCCTGTCAGGCAACCTAAACCTTTATGTTAAACTTTAACCTAGAATTAGCTAAAGAACAATGATTGGCTTCTTATCAGTCACACCTCAACCTTAGTGTTAAAAAGACAAGACAATGAGCAACAAGAAGATTTGGGGTAGTCACCCCTATAATTTTCCCTGGCTGCAAAATGGTTACATCGTGTACAGTTGTGTACATGTTTGAGTCCAAAATGGAGCTCTATTGATGAAGGAAAGATGGTGGTTTTAAGGAAGAAGAGAGAAAGTGACCTCATCAGGCATGAA
This sequence comes from Polypterus senegalus, assembly GCF_016835505.1. Lineage (NCBI taxonomy): Eukaryota > Metazoa > Chordata > Cladistia > Polypteriformes > Polypteridae > Polypterus > Polypterus senegalus. Next base: position 156,826,875 of record NC_053155.1, read on the forward strand.
ACTGGCATGAAATTACCCTCATGCAGGGAATTTAGCTGCCTCCCATGTACATTTGTGTGAAAAAGCACACACTGTTTCCATTTACCCTAAATTTGGATATTGCACTTACCCCCCATCAGTCAGGAAGTATTCAAATCATATTACTCTTTATGAATATAGGGTTTAGCATCTATAGCACCAGTGTTGACTCCTACGGTAGTCTCTCCTGCTTACTCTTAGAAGGCCACACTCATTACACTGTAACTGTTTTTTTCTAAAAGCAAACTATTTTTGGGACCCAGCATAATAAATGCAGATTCCATTTGTCATTATTGTACTTTCTCTCATAGGATTTAGCACTGTTCCTTAATTGAGTGCCACCATTTTCCTTGACAACCAGGTAACTAATAACACTATACAACATATAATCTCTAGCTAACACTGAAAGAAACTGCCAGTGGATAAACTAAGCATTTAGAGAAAATGAAAGGCTGAGTATAACATGAAATTGTAGCAGTGCTACCGTGGGGAGAACTTCACTTCCCAGCATCCCAAGGGGGTTACTCAAAGTGTTGTCTGAAAAGTCAACTGTGCCCTGGATCGTTTCATGTTAGATGGATGGTCTTGTGCCTGCCTGTCTTTTTTATAGTAGTGGATTAATTGTTGTGAGTCTTCAAAAGGAGTGCTCCTGGAAATCTCATTTTTACGGAAGCTGTTCTCTGGATTCTCTTTCCACCATATCATTTCACCTGCTCTTGCTGTATTGGACTGTATAAGGACATTTTCTTCAGTGTTTATTGTACATTGCTGTAAGGGGACTGGAGTGGGATTATTTAAAATATAGTTATATTTCGTTTATTAGTGGTGTCAGGGATGGCGACCCGGCAGGGACGCCCAAGAGGACCGGAGGAGGGCTTGCACCTTCCCCAGACCATGTGGGGGCGACCACCCTGGTACCTTTGGGGGCCACGGGTACAGAGCTTTGAAGCTCCACCCTATATGGGCCAGTGGTTACCGCCAGGGGGCACCACAATGACTTGGAGACACTGGACTTCAGCACTTCCGCCACACCTGGAAGTGCTGGGTGGAAGAAGAGCAGGGACACCCGGAGTGCTTCCGAGGATACAGTCGGCACTTCCACAAGACTGGGGCGTGTCGGTGGAAGGTTGCCGGAACACACCTGGAGCACATCCGGGTGCTTATAAAAGGGACCACCTTCCTTCAGACGATGGCAAGAGTCGGGAGTGGAGTAGGACGGAGCTCTGTAGGAGAGAAAGAGGCAGCCTGAAGAAAAAGGCTTTGAGTTGTGGCCAGGACTTTGGGGACTTGTGGGGTTTATGTGCCACTTATGGACTTGCAAATAATGTATAATAAACATGTTGTGGGTGACGTGAACGTGTCCACCTGTCTGTGTCCGGGCCAGCCTCCACAGTGGTTAAATACATTCTTTAATTGTTTTATTACCTGTTGTTTTTTGTCTCTGCTTGCGAGTGTGTGCGGATTGGGGCAAGGCTGGTTGCGTCCCTGGAATCTCCACCAAAAAAATAAATAAATCACCATCTCTTCAACGGTGTGAATCTTAGCGGCACCAGACTGCTACAAAGTTATATGGATTACCAAGAAGAATATTTCTTTTGAGTTTGCAAGATGTATATTTTTTACAAATAAATAAATTAAGTTTGCCCTTTGACTAAGTGGAGCTGACTTCTGCAGACACTAAGGCCCATATTCATTCAACATCATTATCAAACCTTAACAAATAACAGAAGTCAGGATCTTCATGGAGCCCCCCACCTTATCCCCACATCCAGTACAGTGGAGTTTCTCCTAATGCTTGCACCAGAAGATTATGACAGAAAAAGAATAAGTAAGGACAGTGCACACAGCAATGGTCTTGGAAGACGTTTAAGACATGCAAGCACCTTAAAGTGCTCTGCATTACTCAGTAAAGTAAATTACTCAATAAAGTTTATTGTTTTGGTGAGGTCTCCTGAGGTCCTGACAACAGAAGTAGGAGGATTTGTAGCAAATGCTGCAGGTTAAGAAAAATATGTGTCTGGACACCTCAAACTAACTTAAATTACCTTCCATTGTCTTTGACTTTCAGCTTTATTGTACAGTATGATAAATTAGACAACCAGAATCTTAAATAAAAATTGTTCAAAATGTGTGATTTGTATAAAAAAAATTGTACAAAAAGTGTAATCTGTTAATAACACATCTCATATGTTCATCCTACTGATGATGAAAGTTATTATATACTTCAAGGGGGACTGTTATAGACACTAACAATAGAAACAATTTTTCTCCAGGTCCAAATATTCCTTTAGGAAAATCAGAATTGTTGTTTGCTTGATTTTAAGGCTATGGAGGTTAAATTAGGCGTTTTTATTTTCATATATGCCTTTTTAATGACTTAACAGGAGGTGGACAATTTTTCTCTTAACCTTCTTCAAGCAGAAGTCTGTTACCAGGTTGAGAATGTTATGCATGAAGCCTGAAGCTTGAAGTAAACAGATTTTGCCAGATGGTAGCATGCTCACTTTATGGACAGCCATGTACATAATTCTGACAGCTATCCCATTAAATAACTACAGTTTGCCAGCTCTTTTGGCAAATGAAATTCTTCTGAACAAATTATATTTGACCAGGCCTAAAAATTCACATTTCACAAAACATGCCAATTACAGACTAAACATTAACATCAAATTCTTTGAGCTTAAATGAAAAAGAGTAATTGAATGTATAAAATATGTTTAGACTCTGCAAAAATACGGCAAGATTCTATAATAGCCTTTTAAATGATGTAGGTTTAAAAATAAAAGATTGTACAAAAATATGAATTTAAGTTTCCTGTGTTTTAGACCATAATATGGTAACTTGAATATTCGTTATCCATCCTGATTAACCCAGTTCAGGGCTGCAGGGTCTGGAAACTGTCCCAGTAGCACTGGGTGAAAGGCAAGACATAAGAATGGATTGGACGCCAACCCATCATAAAGCCAACACACTAATACAAATCAGTTAATCAAATGGGTCTATCCTTGGAATGAGATAGAAAAATTTTAGTAGTCCCAAAAATAACAATACAGGCAAGGCAAAAATGTGCAAACTGTATTAGCCTATTCATCAGTGTGTCATTAAACCTTGAATATTATTCTTAATTTGAGGAACAGTGTGCATAAATCAAGCAAAGCTGATATGCTGGCATACTTAAAGTATAAATAAAATAAAGAGAGTTAAGGCCATGATTGTTCACACCTGTTTGACGAGAATCACAGGATGGGGTGGTAGGGGATGCCAGGGAATTCACCAGTCTTCCTTTTGCAAAATTTGCAAAATGTGAGTTACAAGATGGTGGTGCAGTGGTAGCGCTGCTGCCTTGAAGTTAGGAGACCCGGGTTCGCTTCTTGGGTCCTCCTTGTGTGGAGCTTGCATGTTCTTCCCATGTGTGCATGGGTTTCCTCTGGGTTTAGAATGATATGCTTGAAGTAAACAGATTTTACCCTCTGGGTACTCCAGTTTCCTCCCACAGTCCAAAGACATGCAGGTTAGGTGGAATGGCGATTCTAAATTGTCCCTGGTGTGTGTGTCCTGCGGTGGGTTGGCGCCCTGCCCTGGATTGGTTCCTGCCTTGCGCCCTGGGATTGGCTCCAGCAGACCCTGGTGTTCAGATTCAACGGGTTGGAAAATGGATGGAGTTACAAGATTGCAAAAACATATCTCTTTTATTATAATTGTGTTTGCCTCTCAAACACTTGGTTGTAGTTAATTGAATTTTTTTAATCTAGACAGCAATAAGCTGATTCAAAATGCACTTTTTTTTGTAATCATTTACATCTTGGTATAAAATGAACAACAACATTTATTTATATAGCACATTTTCATACAAAAAAAAATTGTAGCTCAAAGTGTTTTACATAATAAAGAATAGAAGAATAAACACAGTAAGAAAATAAAATAAGTCAACATTAATTAATATAGAATAAGAGTAAAATCCGATGGCCAGGGTGGACAGAAAAAAAAAAAAATTCTCCAGACGGCTGGAGAAAAAAATAAAATTTGTAGGGATTCCAGACCATGAGACTGCCCAGTCCCCTCTGGGCATTCTACCTAACATAAATGAAACAGTCCTCTTTGGATTTAGGGTTCTCACGGAAGGACTTGATGATGATGGTCACATAGACTTCTGGCTTTAAGTCCATCAATGTTGGAGAATCATGCTTTGAGTAGGTGGTGGTGACCACAAAGAAACCGGAAAAAGAAACAGAAGAGAGAGTAGGGGTTAGTATGGATTTTAGAGCCACCATAATTAGTTATTATGATGAAATGAACTTACAGAGTATCAGGATTAAGTTAAAGTGAAGTTATGAAAAGGCCATGTAATCTACAGCTGTATTGTATTTAACAGCTTGTTACGAGAAGGACAAAGGTCAGATTCAAAGTCAGATGGAAGGGACAATTAGTACAATAACTCACAAAGTCTTTGTATTTAAGGGCAAAGTTTCTTAAAAATCACAAAAAGAGTTCAAAGGTCAATTTTTAGAGTTTCAGAAGTATTAGTTAAATTCATTAAGGGCAAATTATTTTGTGAATTATGCATTTCCACCATTTCTAAAGCAGTTTAGACAGTTTTCGGTTCCTGAAATGAGGCTTCAACTCAAGTAAAATAGATGAGATGCCTGCATATTTAAATAACATAATATACCAACAGAGGTCACAATGAAGATTGGTAACATCATCAACTAATCACGCTCAGCAATAAGATGTAAATATATATATATAAAAAAGTTAATTTCTAAAAACAGGGGAAAGTTCTTAAAACAAACTAAAATCATGAAAATAACCTAAAATGTGTCTATATCCTAACTTCAGTAAAAGGGGGACAATTTGAAGAAAATTCATAACCCTCTATTGAATAAAGAAGGTTTTAGAAATGATGTTATGATTTGGAAAAAGCATTGTAATTAATTTTAATTTCATCTCTAGATCCTTTTCAGTCATAATGTTCAGGTAAATAGCATATTTTTATTATTTATTAACTTCTTTATATTATTCTACAGCCAGGGCTTGGTCCCTAGCTCAAGTATCTTTTCTTTTTATTCTATTTTTTGTTGTCTCTTGAAAAGTTTGCTTATTTTGTTATCAAATATGTTTTCTGTTTGTTAATATGTTAATATTATAATGTTAATCATATTATTGTTTTTTTTTTTTTGCATATCTATTTGGATTTTTTAATAAATATGTATTGGTTGTTTAGAGTATGAGCCATGCATTCTTCATGTGGAGCATATGGAGTTGGGACCGCTACTGTTACAAGGTTTTTATAAGCCTGTATGCACTGCAGTGCTTCAGGTCTACAATGCAATTTGTAATCATTCTTCTGTTGGCGTTTCTGTAAGTACTTATTTGATTTATTCTCGTTACTGATTCCTTTTTTGATTCTGTTGTGACCTTGATTATTGGATACTGGAATGGCTTTGGTTCTTTTTGGAATATTGCTTTACAGACATTCCTTTTTTGCTTTGATTTGTGAAGCTTTTTTTTTTGACAATAAAGGCTTTAATTGTTAGGGAATATTGCTTGTAATTTTTAACAATTTCCTCTCTCTCTCTATCTCTCTCTGTGGTTTTGAGACTTTTGAAGATTTAAGAAAACTATTCCTTGTTTGACCTGTGCAGTCCAGAAGCACTCTTCTAGAGTTTGTGGAGGCTAGGTTTATTTTGATTTGTAGGCACTAATTTTAAGCATGGACCTAAATTTTGAAGCCTAGTCTCGGCATGAGTTGTGCAAGCAGGCAGAATCACACTACTTTATACTTGCTACATATATAAAAAATACGTTTGTTTTGTGTGTTTCTGTTTCTAGGACCAGGCGCCTACAGGGCAGAGATTATGTAGGTCCTGCATTTATTAGAACGATTTTGTTTTTTTTGTTTGTTGAATTTTACTAAATTGACGCCTGCCCTCAAATGGCAACTGGTCTGGTCATTTTCTCTTATAAGAACCATAAGGATTGCCAGGTATTGTTTTGGTTTTTTTTTTGCATGTTAATTTGACAGAGATGCTTGTGCGTCTGCTCTTCCTTGCTGAAAGCAGCAGTTTCTATAAGCTGGCATCCATTTTGTCTGTTGACAGCTGAATTGTTAAAAAGGTGCTTTTTACCCTGGCAAGTTTTTTTTTTTTTAATTCTTTTGATCACCCTGATTAAGATGACCTGTTCTTTTGTGAATACATTGTTTCAATTTGTACTTTGACTAAAATAAGCATCTAGTTTTCCTTTAAATACTTCTTATTGAAAGATGCCCTGGGAATATCTCTTGCTTTGTTTTAGGAGCATTTAGAAATCACTTCAGTTTTTTTTGTCCAGCACCTCCAGATTTGTTGGCACAAGAATGCACAGCTATACCATTTGACCTGTCTTGATGTCTAGATATTCAAGATGTCAAGCATTTTGGGTTCCCCTTTTATTTTGGTTTCCTAGATGCAAAAAAAAAAACTAACTTTAGACCATTTGTAGACCATCTTTTTGTGCAGGAAATGACACAAGTTCAGAAGGACTTGAAGTTATGCATGATACATCAACCAACCCCAGTGGTTGACCCTTCATGTGATATGAGGGGTCAAAGTTTCTCTTTTCATATAAACTTAAAAAAATGGGGATTGGCAATGTAGGCATTTGGAGTGTCGTTTTATGTAATTTCAAGGCTGCTGATCATGAAAATAGGTGGCACGGTGGTGCATTGGTAGTGCTGCTGCCTCGCAGTAAGGAGACCTTGGTTCGCTTTCTAGGTCCTCCCTGCGTGGAGTTTGTATGTTCTCCCTGTGTCTATGTGGGTCTCCTCTGGGTGCTCGGGTTTCCTCCCACAGTCCAAAGACATGCAGGTTAGCTGCATTGACAATCTTAAATTGTGCTTGGTGTGGGTGTGTGCCCTGCAGTGGGTTGGTGCCCTGCCTGGGGTTTGTTTCCTGCATTGCGCCATGTGTTGGCTGGGATTGGCTCCAGCAGACCCCCCGTGACCCTGTAGTTAGGATATAGCTGGATGGATGATCATGAATATGATAATATTTGTGACAGGTCATTCTTTACCAGTGGTTTTAACCCTCTAAGAGTCACTCCCAGTAGGTTAAAAATGACAATTTATAAACATAAACATAAAGGTTACTGGTTATAAATATATTATTTTTGATTTTTGATCCTTTATTAGGGATCTAGCCAAATATATCCCTCTATCAGAGAATGAAAAATGACAAATTTCCATTACAATTGAGAATATTTAGACTCTAAATATACAGTATTAAATTAAAGCACATTTTAATATTTCAAGTATTTGACACAACTATCCTTATTTATTATGCACTTCTACCTCATGAAGTAAATTATTAAATTTGCTAGAAACACCTTGAATTAGGGCAGCTTAGGCTAATTCAGACTTTTTTCTGTTGGCTGCATGGTAAACTCTTTACTTTGAATAAAGTGTAGTTAAGCCATTTACATTAAAACAAAGTGAACAAAAATCTCTAGTTTTCCTTAATTATGCTGTATGTGTCATGATCTACCTTTTGCTTTTCATTTTACTAAATAGATTCTTAGTCACTAAAAATGTCTGAAACATAATTTTTAGGCTTTGTTAAGCTTATTTCTTGTTTCGACACATTTTTTGACAATGTTAAAAATTAAATGCATTTTTCTGTGCCTTCATTTTTGGACCTTTCTGTTAATGGTTGCTATGCCGTTGACAGGTACAGTCAACTAGAACTATGCAGCATGTGACATTATCATATCGAAGATACAGAGGTCAGCATTGTACACTTCCTTGTTGTCCAAGGTTCTGGATGCAACTTAAAAATCTTGCTTGATTTGTTTCAAGAATTATGTTGATTTCTGATTACCTATCTGGTTTTTGACTTTGTTCTTCAGTTTACATGCTGGTTTTGACTCTGTTTTTATGATCTTTAATACAATTTTGTTTCCTTACCTTTTGAACTTGAGTAGTTTATATTACCAACTCCCATTCCCTGATTTCAATTTCACTTCAGGCTGCTGCCATTAATGCAGACATTACAGCATGACCTCAACAGGAAGCATTTTGGAGAGAATTTCTTAAAAGCTAACTTGAACAACCTGTAGTATGATTAAGTTTTTCATCAGATCCTATTTGTATCAGTATTTATAACATTATGAATAAGATTTTAATGATGTATCAATTAGCACTTTTGCCTTATGAATCCAGTGTTCTTGGTGTCAATGACCTGTTCTGGTTTTTCTGAGTGTGTGTGTGGAGTTTGCACATTATCCTCACAGTTCCAAAAATGTGTAGATTACAATTAGATAGATAGATAGATAGATAGATAGATAGATAGATAGATAGATAGATAGATAGATAGATAGATAGATAGATAGATAGATAGATAGATAGATAGATAGATAGATAGATAGATACTATACTGGGGTAATTCACATACTCCAGCAGCAGCGTACTGATAAAAAACAATAAAAAAAAACAATATTAGAAAGTGATAAAAATGCAGGTAAAATAGACAATAGCTTTGTATAATGTTAATGTTTAGCCCCCCCAATCAGGTTGAACTGAAGAGTCGCAGAGTGTTGGGGAGGAACGATCTCCTCAGTCTGTCAGTGGAACAGGACAGTGACAGAAGTCTGTTGCTAAAGCTGCTCCTCTGTCTGGAGATGATACAGTTCAGTGGATGCAGTGGATTCTCCATGATTGATGGGAGCCTGCTCAGCGCCCATCACTCTGCCGTGGATAATAAAAATAATAATAATAATACATTTTATTTATATAGCGCCTTTCCATTGCTCAAGGCACTTACAGAATATAAGAACGAACGGCAGGGTATACAGTATATAGCATAGTACAAAGCAAATAAATAAATAAAGATGATTAAGACAGTAAATTCAGAGAAAGCCTAACAGACAACAAAATTGATGGTCTAGCACACACACACAGGTTACATGAGCATCTTGACAGAGAAGTAAACTGAGAGAAGGGGAATGAAGTCAAGTAGAGCTAAATGCCTTCCTGAACAGATGAGTTTTAAGTTGTTTTTTAAAAGAATTCATGGAATCAGCTACCCTGATTAATTTCGGTAGGTCATACCAGAGTCTGGGCTATACAGCTGAAGGCCCTGTCACCCATGGAGTGTAAATTAGTGTGGGGCACAACAAGATTCCCGGAATCAGAGGACCTTAGTAAGCGAGCAGGCACATAGTGATGGAGAAGGTCACTGATGTAGTTTGGCGCAAGGTTATTTAAGGCTTTGTAGGTTATTACTAGGATTTTATATTCGATTCTGTAAGACACAGAGAGCCAGTGAAGACGGAGCAGGATGGGTGTGATGTGCTCGCTGCTGCGGGTTCGAGTAAGGACTCTTGCAGCTGAGTTTTGAATAAGCTGGAGCTGTGATATAAAATTAGAAGGGGCACCTGAGAACTGCGAGTTACAATAATCTATGCTGGATGTGGTAAAAGCATGGACAAGTTTCTCAGCATTAGAAAAGGAGAGGAAGGAGCGAACATGGGATTTGTTACAGAGGTGAAAGTAAGAAAGTTTCATAATGTGATTTATGTGGATGGAGTAAGAAAGGGAGGAATCAAAAATGACACCAAGATTCTTTGCAGTACAGGCAGGTCTGATGAGATCACCACCAAGATTGACTGGGAAGGAGCTCATTTTATTAAGTTGCATTTTAGTCCCAATTTGCAGGAGTTCAGTTTTGTTGCAGTTTAATTTTAAAGAGTTCTGCTCCATCCAGGTTTTAATTTCACTAAGGCAGGTTGTGAGCTGAGAAAGCTCTGATGAAGTTCCACTTTTAACATTGAAGTAGAGTTGAGTATCATCTGCATAAAAATGATAGCCCAGTCCATAGCTACGAATAATATGGCCAAGGGGAAGCATATAAATACAGAAGAGAAGAGGGCCGAGGACAGAGCCCTGAGGAACTCCTTGTGTGACTGGCGCTGAGCTGGATCTGCTGTTGCCAAGACTAACAAACTCTTGCCTATCAGTCAGATAGGACTTGAACCACTGGAGGGCAGTGCCAGAGATACCCAGCATGTTCTCCATTCTGACAGTAGAATGTCATGTCTGACAGTGTCAAATGCTGCACTGACGTCTAATAGAATTAATATGCTGGTTTGTCCAGAGTCTGCTGCCATAAGCAAATCATTGGTTACCCGTAGCAGAGCAGTTTCACAGCTGTGCTGCACCCTGAAACCAGACTGAAAGGGTTCCATCAAATTATTAGGCGTTAAGCAATTGGTGAGCTGGGAAGCTACAACACGCTCAAGAGCTTTTGACAGGAAAGGTAAGTGGGAAATAGGCCGGAAATTGTTAAGATTGTCAGCATCAAGACCAGACTTTTTTAACATTGGGGTTACAGAAGCGATTTTAAAAGTGAGCGGCACAGAGCCAGTGTCAAGGGATGAGTTTATTATTGTTGTAACAGTCGGGATTATGGCATGAAGGCAGGATTTAAGTAGTGTGCTGGGGATGGGGTCCAGTACACAAGTAGTCGGTCTCATCTTACAAAGCAGGTTATTAACAAACGCAGATGTGACTGGTGAGAACTTAGAGAAGGAGCTGGATGGAGTGGGAAAACGGAGAGATATAAACAGATGATGTATTTATGTTAGTTGAATTATTTAGATCTTTAATTTTGTTACGGAAAAAGTGGAGGAAATCCTCACAGACTTCAGTAGAAGAGGTAGTTGGGCCAGATGCAGGTTGAGTAGTTTATTAACTACAGAAAACAAAACCCTTGGGTTATCGTGGCCACTTTCTATTATTCTGCCATAGTGGGTGTTCTTAGCAGCAGTTAGTGCTTCTCTGTAAGCTCTTTGGTGGTCAGAGAAAGCCTGGATGTGCACGTGAGGCCAGTATTACGTGACATTCTCTCAAGGTGTCGGCCAGCTGCTTTCATAGATCGCAATTCTGAGTTATACCAAGGAGCTGAACGCTTAAAGGAAACCTCCTTATGTTTTAAAGGAGCTGTTTTATCTAATGCTGAATGAAGGGCTGAGTTATAGTGGTCAACAAGACTATCTAGTGTTGATGGAATAGGTGCAGACAGTAAAAGATCAGAAATGGATCCAGAAAGGATAGAGGGACAGATATTTTTAAGGTTTCTGTAAGAAATTTGTCGTTTACAGGTAAGAGGAGGTAAAGGCAGTGAGACAGTAAAAAATACTGCTTTATGGTCAGAGAGTCCCAAATCAGTGCTGTAAATATTGGCAACAGATAGTCCAGAAGTGCAGATCAGATCCAATATATGACCACCAGAGTGGGTGGGAAAATCAACATGTTGTGTCAAGTCAAAACAGTCCAGTAAGGATAGAAATTAATTTCTCAGTTTAGATGTAGTAATGTCAATATGGATGTTGAAATCACCAAGAAGGATAATTCTCTGAGAGTAAGAGCTTAGGTGGGTTAAAAGTTCAATCAGATCAGATAAGAAGGATGCATTGTATTTTGGGGGATGATAAAGAACAATGAGTGAGACAGGACCTGTTTCCGTTATTAGTTTAAGAGCCAGGCACTCAAAAGACAGTGGACAGTCAATTGGGATTCGTTTGATATTTAAGTCTGCTCTGATAATTACCGCTAGCCCACCTCCTTGTCTAGAGCTGCGAGGTTCTGTATGGAAAGTGAAACCAGGTGGAGTCGCCTCCATGAGAGACGTCAATTCGTTTGGTTTTTGCCAAGTCTCCGTTAAACACAGTATATCAAGTTTGGTGTCAGTGATGAGTTCTGACAGCACCAATGCTTTGCCATTAAGAGATCTCGAGTTAAACAGAGCAATATTAGTTAATGAGGCATCTTTTTGCACAGAGCCGTGATCAGGGTTTATTTCCACACAATGTAAATTTGGCACACTGACACTTGTATTTCCAGGGCCATGAGAAGGAAGGCTTATTCCTGAGCAAATGCTGCCGGTTGTCTTTTCATTCGCAGCCCGGCGGTGGCGGCGACCTGACCTGCGATGTGTATATTTCAGGCGCTGCAAAATACCGCCGTCTTTTAGGATGTTCCAATCAGACCATTTGCTCTGGACCAACTGTTTAATAAGAAGAAGTTTGTCATGAGAGTATTTTAGCAAGATACTTGGCAATACGTATCTGAAAAGCAGTGGAGAAGCAGCACAGCATAGCTGAACAATTTGGACAGGCGGGTGTGGTAGCGTAGATGAGATGAACGGCGATAGCAAAGCAGCAGAAGCATAGCAGGAGGAGGTAGCAGGATTTGGAGGTTCTAATACACAGCCACAGACAGTAACTCTTGGTAATTTCATGCGTGATCGCCCTGGAGCCATAAGCCAGGTTAGTATGAGCATCAGATCAGATCCCAGTCGTACAGTACTGTAAAATGAATCGGGAGCAGATCAGCATAGCGAATATACATAGAAATGTTCGTAGGTCTCGTCCCACGATCCACAGACTCAGCTGTTCCCAGTCAAAGTAGATTCCATAAAATCTGTAAATATTAAGCCAAATCCATGCAATTCAAGTCGGCTGTATCCACGAACTATACGTACAATAAAAGAAATAAAACAAGCGTGAGAAAGTGTAGAATTAGGGGGAATTTTGCGAAAAGTGTTGTTATCAGGGAGGAGCAGCAGCAACTTGCGTGCACCAGCGTCCCCTCACCTGTATGACAATGGATGTTAAACTGTCCAGCTCCATGCCTACAATAGAGCCTGCCTTCCACACCAGTTTGTCCAGGCCTGAGGTGTCCTTCTTTATGCTGCCTTCCCAGCACACCACCTCATAGGGCACTTGCCACAACCGTCTGATCGAACATCTGCAGCATCTTATTGCAGATGTTGAAGGACACCAGTCTTCTAAGGAAGTATAGTCGGCTGTGTCCTCTCTTGAACAAAGCATTAGTATTGGCAGTCCAGTCCAATTTATTTATCACTCCCAGGTAGTTATAGGTCTGTACCTTTGCACACAGTTGCCTCAGATAATCATGGGGTCCAGGAGGTGCCTGGGTCTCCTAAAATGAGTGGTTTGAGTTGCACCATTTAACAGTCCTTGATTAGGTTCCTATACTCCTCCTCCTGCCCACTCCTGATGCAGCCCATGATAGCTATGTTGTCAGCAAACTTTTGCATGTAGCAGGACCCCGAGTTGTATTGGAAGTCCGATGTATATAGGCTGAACAGGACCGGAGAAAGTACAGTTCCCTGTATTGCTGACCACAATGTCAGACCTGCAGTTCCCGAGACGCACATACTGAGGTCTGTCTGTAAGATAGTCCACGATCCATGCCACCAGGTATGAATCTACTTCCATCTCTGTCAGCTTGTCCCTAAGGAGCAGAGGTTGGATGGTGTTGAAGCTGCTAGAGAAGTCCAGAAACATAATTCTTACAGCACCACTGCCTCTGTCCAAGTGGGAGAGGGATCGGTGTAGCATATAGATGATGGCATCCTCTGCTCCCACCTTCTCCTGGTATGCGAACTGCAGAGGGTCAATTATTGACCAATTGTGAGAATGTGGGTATGCATGAGTAGGTACTGCAATGAAAAGTTCCCAGTCAGAGGCTCATTCCTGCATGGTGTCATCAGGTAGTTGAATTTAGCTGGTTGTATGATATAAATCAATTCAGTATAACTGAAACAAACATGTTACTACACTTGGGAAAGCAGGTATTTTAATGTTATTATTTTAAAAATGCTTGTTATTTCTGGTATTCTTACATAACTTTTGGTTATGAGAGGTGACTATTAAGTCTATGAGGGTTATTTGAAATCTGTGAAAACAATCTTGCACATGTGCATAAAACAGTTAAAACAGATTACCAGGCAAATTAACATATTTCAAATTTAGGAAGTGCCTACAATGTCAATAAACAATTGTTTTTATTTATTCATTTGTTTGTATAAAGGAAAATATGAATTTTTATTTCCTGCTGTACTCATATGTCATATCTTTTCTAAAGCTTCTAATTTACTATACTGAGTTACAGCAAAACAATGGAAGGCTTGCCAATAAAAAAAGGGATTAATATGTATGGTATGTCTCAGAGCTCATTATCTTTGCCCAGAATAATGAACACAATTCTGTGCAATTACAGCCTCTCATTAAAGGCTCAAAGGTTGAATTCATCAGGATATATTACATTTCTTTAGGATAACCTTGATCCATAATACCAAAAGAGTGTTCATGGCAAAAGCTCTTGCCATATATAATGCCATCAAGGAAGCATCAAAAAGAATTACATTTAGATCTATGTTCCTGTAATAATAGTTACAAAAGCACTGGAAATTTTTTAAATATATCTGGACACACAAAAAACAGCAATTATTAAAAGTTTAAGGAAGAACTGAAGCAGAAAATTTTAATTGGGTATATATAAATTGGAAGATTATCCAAAAAGATATAGATTCTTTGCCATTAAGAGCTATCTCTTTGCATGAGAAAATAACACCAAACAAAAATCTGATTTATTTTAAATTGTTAAATGTGGCTACATCAGTAAGAAGGTGCAAAGAGTCAAGGTTATTTATACAGTTAAAGGTTTGCTACATAATCTTTCAACTGTGGATTCTTGCTTAAAAAAAGAATAGCCATGAGATATGGGAGAGAAAGTGATGAGGAGACTGACAGAAAGAAAGGCTAAAGATGATAGTCAAAGGAGATGTGGTAGGTAAGAAAAATGAGTGGCTGAAATTAAAAGATAACTAAATCATTTAGTCCTAGGGGAATGACTAAACTCAGTGTGACATTGAACTTGCCTTTTTTAAATCGTAGTGAAAGTTCACATATGTAAAGATTAGTGTGATTATGCTTAGGGAAGATAAAATGTACTAGCCTCATCTGTGCTTTTTCTCCTGCTTAAAAGTTTGCACAATGGGTTTAAAAAATGGGATTCATTATTTCTTAGTGAGCGTACGATTTTCTATACTTAGTTAAAATCTGTCACATCTTCAGGTCACATTTATGCAAGAAAATTAAGTTAGCAATGCAGGCAGTTGAACACAGCATTTGAACATTTTATATTGCTAAAGTATCCTTAAAACTGTACAGTATATGTTGAAATATAGTTTTAATATGTACATGTTAAGTGTTAAACACTGGCTGTTTTTCTGCATATATTGTCCCATCTGAAACCTTAATATTAATGCTATAAAATAATGAGCGACAAAGTCAGACTGAAACAATTCTCTATATGATAAATACATAATTAATATTAAACATATATTAAGGACCAAATGCACAATGGATTGTGGACATCTTTGACTCAAAGTGTCATCCCCTAAAATGTTTGTCTGTATCAACACAAGGATCACAAAACCAAAATCCCTTGTTCACCTTGTCATCACCCATCTTGGGGTTGTTATTTTATGTAAACCAAAACCAATAGTGTGCCCTATTGGGATAAACTTAAATACAATTAAACTTAATTTCATAATAAGAAGAAGAATATATGTCTGAAGCATAAAGGGATATTTTTCTAATATATTTTGTCATTGAAAATTATTTTGAAATGTTAAAGTGTGAAGTTTTAACTGGGAAAATTAAAAAGTCAAAAGCCTTAGCAATCAGGTTACATTCGGAAGATGTAAGGTGAAAAGACTGATCTTTGTTTTGGCTAAAAGTTTCAATGTTGTTGCATATATTCCACATATATTACTGTATGTGGTTTTAGAAAATTACTGCAAGGGATTAAGACCAATTCTGAACCCTCTACATCTTGGGGGGAAAAAAAAAGAAACACACACGTGCACTCCCTCTCTCTCTCTCACTCGGCCTAATGTACAACAGAAGCTGTTTATTAATAATATTTGCTATTGAGTCCCTTTATACTGACATTACGAGTCTGAACATTTTTGTCTGATGATAACAAACTTGACAACTGATCATTACGATGATGCATGAGGCTAAAGCAAGTTTGGATTGTTGCTCACTTTCATAAAAGATGTTACAGTCCTTCACATCCATTGTTGTTTATTTATCTATTAGACAGGTTTAGGGTGTAATTAATAATATCAACTCTCATAACTAGTAAAAAATTATTTATACAGTATGAGATGTCAGTTAGAGTAGCAGCTACTGTATGCCTGTACATGTTTCAATATTTACCATTGTTTATTATTATCTTTTATATTATTGTCATTTATCCTTTTATTTCATCTATAACATATTTGTTAATGTGCCCTCTGATCTTAGCTTGTGTTTGTCAAGTATGCTATATAAAAATAAATGCAATTTCTCATTGTACAAAGAAAGTGATTAAATATATAAATTGATTTGGAAGACCAAGCATCTTTAGCATATTTAACAAAATCATCCTTCCTGTAATGGATAAATGTGCTTAAATACAAACACAATGCATACAGTATACAGTGCATTCACATCATAACTTTACATGACTTACAGTATCAGTTTTACTTGTATGACACAAAACCCTTCTACCATCCAAAAAATAGTCCAGTAAATGAAAATTTGCTCTTTTCCCATCATAAATGTGGGTAAATGTTACTTAAGAACCATCAGGGCATTTATAATTATACAAGTGAGGCACTTACCTTCATGGAGGGCTGATGATATTCCTGCTGATAATTGGTCGATTTGCACCTATGTGCCCTCAAGGTGAAGAATAAAAAGCATATTACTAACACATATAAAACTGTAAGCAGTACAAAGTTGTGCTTTTACATTGTCAATATTTTTTCTTTATTTGTATAGGCAATTATAAGAAAATAAACATAAACAGGGGTATGTTGTGCTAACATACATTTATGGCAGCATGTCAAACAATGTTAAGATTATGAAGCAATTATACCATACATTTGAATTTGAACTGTGTCTGCCTCCCCATATCTTCCATAAGTTGATTCCAATTGTATAACTAAAAAATACTAGTAGGCAGAATAAGGAATATGTGTCTTAAGTACAATATATAAAAAGGATAGGGAGCAATTTCCAAGAATGATATTGACAACATGTCTAACACTTCTTAAAGCAGAATTTTGTGCTCCTACTTTTCAAAGGAAATTAAAGAAATTTCAGAGGAAGAAACCCATCATCCCTACCCTTATTAAAATAAACTCCTGTAGCTTTAAATTGCCAAAAAAAAAAAATCATACAAATTCTGTTTGAAATAATACAAGAAGAGGACAGTTTTCATTCATTGGATTGTAATTCTACTCTTTATATCCAGTTACAATTTAAACACATACTTTTTCAAGGTGGATTTTTAGCAGCATTTGCTGCTTGACCTTTGACATGATTCCTGCATTTCTGATGTCCATGATCACTTCATTTTTAATTTTCAAAAAAGCATTGATATTTATGTATATCCTGTGATGAACTGGAGTATGTTCTGAAATTCTTTCATGCCTTGGTTAGATTCACAACATAAACATCTGGTCCCTTGTGACCTTGTATTGATCAAAAAGACTCAGAAAAAATAGTGTTAGATCTGGAAAATGAAGAAAAATCACAAGACACCAGCAAGTTGAAACCAATGTAGCAACCAATTAGTAATTGCTAAAAAATCATTATGAGTATATTTTAATTAAAACAAACACTTTAATATCTCTTATTAATAACATAAACATCAGACCTGACAAAACCTCATTTTCTCTTAACTGTCCATGTCAAGAACATGCAATAAATAAATTGTATAAATATATAATATATTTCTGCTGGCACATCAAGTTCTCACAGTTTCAGTCACTTGGATTCTTAGTATACACCAAAGCCTTACTACAAAAAAGATTATTAAAAAAACATCCTCAAAGTTCAAATGAAGTTCTAAGCAGAGCATCAAACATGTAAAAATCTTCATCCTTGGTGTACTACATAGAACAAGATTCCAAAAGAAACAGGATTGAATCTGCAAAAATTATTTTTATTTTACAAAAGAAACACTAAGAGAGGAGGAAAGAAACTAGTTGTTACCCTTCTTCTTGACTTCTCCAAACTGATTTCATTTTCCTTTTATACCATCTCCAGCAGGGCTCATAATACTTAATCAGTAGCTCCTATTGATTAAAACCTTGTCCTGCAGGACTGTGGAGGAGTGAATATTAAATTGTGCAGCCCAATAAATATTGCTTCAAATATGTTAAAAACCCTTACCTGCCCCTTTGGAAAACACTTCAGTTTTTGTCTCTTTGAATATTTCTTTCTATCTTTTTTTAACTTCCATTCTTGTAAACTCACACATACATGTCTGACAACACTAGACTGCCATTCTTACTGCACAGCATGAAAAGATCAACCTCAACATACTCAAAACGTTTTGGGGCAGCCACCTGTGTATTATCCTTGGCAGCAACGGGTGTTGAATTGAGACATAAGTGTCTTTGAAGAGTCCAAAAGTGAACTGAAAGTGACGTTGTCCTAGACCAGTGTTTCCCAACCTCGGTCCTGGTGGACCCCCAGTGGCTGCAGGTTTTTGTTCCAACCAGACTCCTAGTCAGTGACAACACCTGATAGCACTGAGCTCATTTAATTAGCTGGTATTTTTTTTTTTTTCTTTTATTCGACATTCAGAAAAGCACAGTAGCATGATTTTTACATTTATAAGACATTCAGCAATATTTCTGCTTTTGCTATAGATTTAAATGCTTAACTCTCTTTTGTTGATTTGATTATATGTTGCCCTTTCTCTGTGCAGTTTTTCCCCTTCGTTGTATCTTATTAATGACAATTTAAAATGAACAGATCAGACACCCAGGCAAACAACACTGAATAATCAAAGGCTGCAGCTACTTTAGAGTCAGACCTACTAATTAGTAAATAATTGATTAATTAAACAATTAGAACACCTTGAAAAGTAGAATGAAAATCAAGATGGAAATACTGTTAAAATGAAAACAAATTACATTATTCCTATATAACTGCTTGGTACATTATAATATTTTTTTTTTTAGCAAACTTAGTTTTCTAATTACTATATTGTTCCCTAAACACAGAACTTGGGAAATATCAGTTCACTTAATTAGCTCAGGAGTTCAATTAAAAACACAAGTTGGTTGGAACAAAAACCTGCAGCCACAGGGGGTCCCCAGGGCCGAGTTTGGGAAACACTGTCCTAGACCAACAGAACCAGAAGTGACATTTTCAGGGATGAGTCAGACAGGTTTTCTCATGGCTGGTCTATAAAGACAGCAGAACAAGGTTAAGTGCACCCCACCACCCCCTGGCCTGGCGTAGAATTACCTTCACTTACATTGTCCTCCAACTTTCACGTGCATGACAACAGTTAAACAATTCCTTATATGAAGTGTGAGGGACATTATGCTATGCAATCAAATATTAATATGTTGCATACAATGTTTGTAGGCAGGTAATTTGTGAGTACATTATGAAAATACATGTACATAAGTCACTTCGAAGCACCCAAACAAAAGCTGCCCTACACCAATCTACATCTGCAGCCAAATCTCATGAATTGATCTCTGTAATCCGTCATGGAATGGCCGACTTATATTATTACCAGAATTTGCCCATCATTGAAGTTTTTTTTCTGTTCATATTTTTAGAAGAAAGTTTTCATATCATCAGCAGGACAGCTGCTGCTACGTACCTTGTAAGTTTTTCTTTTAGTTTTCCCCATCAGCAACGGCAATAGTCTATTCTAAAATAATGAATTGTAACACCCTGAATACTGCTAAGAAAGGAAACAGCAATATAAGAATAAATTCATCACACATGTCTGGGTTTTTGTATTGTTTCGAGAATTAAGCTTTTTAAAAGCAGTAGATAAAGGTGATGTATGTATCTGCAAAATGTTCAGTTTTGCTGCTGAAACTACCAGTTTCTTTGTTTCATTCGCTAGTTTGCTATACAGAAAAAGCATTCATTTTGAAGGTTGAAAGCTTTGTCATGATCTAGTCAGACAAACACCTAAGTCAAAATAAATAAATAAACAAAGCTCTGCATGGTAGGTAAATCACTTATTTTGTTTGTGTTCTTATTCCTAATTCAAATCAACTTTGTGCAAAGTACAATAACACCAGAAACGTTTTTAGCTTGGAAACAACCAGAATTACTAATTAGTGGAATGCCAAACTAGTTATTCAATATTCTTATTTTAAGGACATGGCTCTCCTGTATCCTGTGTTCTGCCTTCTTGCAATACCCTTTTTTCCTACCAGCATGATAACACATGTCTTGACTGTTTTTGCATTGATCTTGCTCAGTCAAGGTCTTCGAGGGCTTGTCTCTGTACATTGCCTTCCTATCCGTTTCAATCTCCCAGCATTTTGTCCACCAAGCAACCTATGGCAGCAGTAAGATTCTGACATTTGTTAGGTAGCAGAACTTGATGATTTAAATTGTTTGGGTTTATATTGGAAAAACCGTAACCTAACAGGTATTATGGCCTTAAATATGGGCCGTAATTGATGGAAGTGAATAATCATAGTTCTCTCAGGTCAATGCATGGGGAAATTTCTTATTTACTTTGTATAATGTACAGTATATTCATGACTTGCTGCAGAAAGAATATGCAGGAACAATTGAATTGAATTGAATAGAGTTTTTTGTACATGATGAATTCATGGATAGATAACTAATAGATTAGAATTGATATTAGCAATGATGGTTTCCAACAGCAGCATTTTCTTACTGGCCTCTTGATTTTGGGTGCAGTTGCAGCAGAAACCAGACAAACTACATATAGCCCTTGTAACTGAATTCTCCTCAACCTATGTTAATCTCCTGTTAATCCATAGTTGACTCTTGTAAATGTATTAAACAAAAACAATATAAATAATTGGAAAATGATTTCTCATATAAAACACACAATTTCCTGTTTTATTTAACTATAATGGAGACAAAAATAATAAACAGTGAAGTTGGAAAACTGAAATGTAAGAAACTTGGGAAAAACTTTGGTACAAACTACACTATTCATATATGTTGAGAGACTCCTAATTCAATAATAAAAATTATAGAACACTTTCTATATGCAGTAAAATATAAAACAGTTGTACCTGAAAAACACACAGTGCACTGTATATTCTTAATTTTTTTTTTTAAATTAAATAGTGATAATTAGTTTACTAGAGTTAATTTATTAATAAATGTATTCTGTATTGTGGCAGAAAGTGACCAGTATTAAATTATGAGTAGGTTAGGCAGTCAATAAAAAAACACAATAGATTCAATCAGAAAATAAAAGTTCCTTCATAAAAATCGTAATTTGTAAACAGATTTTCCCTTATTTAGTGCTTGTGTGAAAAAAGGATTATCATAATTTAAAAAAAAATCATTTATTTAGTGCTTGTGTGTAAAAAGAATATGCTGTAGGAAAATTTACTTAAGGGAAAATTTAAACTTCATCTATAAAAAAATAACCAGAAGTGATCGATGTTCTGTTTTTTACTTGCAAAATGGTGCACTTTACATTCTCCATCAATAATTTTTAATATCAGGACAATTTAATCTTGTAAAAGATAATGGATTTTGACAGTCTGACAGGTTTTTAGTTTAATTATATCTTGATTTATAGTTATTTTTAAATTGTTATAGTTAAAAGTATATTGGCAATAAAAACAATCATTCTGGTAATGTCCTTGCAAGCGAGTCTATGGATTTTTTCAGCCTATCATTTCTTTCCCTTATCTGACTAGTTCAAGAGGCCAAACCGTTTTCATTGCTTTGTTTTCAATCACCTCACCAAAGGTGCTAACACGCCCAAATGAAAAAGAAGGAGAGTTCTCATCAATTGGCCACTGGAGGTAAAAATCATGCCAAAGCAAAGGTTAGAATAGAAATGAACAGAATAGTTCTGGAAGATGAAATTTAAATAGGTAATCATGGAGAAATGTGGAACACCACTTCCCAATGAGTTTGGGAAACTACCAGGAAGCTTTTGAATCCTATGTCAGGAAAAAGAATTCCAATAAGGTAACCTGATGGTAGTTACCAAATATCTAGACAGCACTAAAAGAGAAAAAATATCTATACATTATGATGTGTAAGTCAAAAGGCTTCAAGAAAGTGAACATTATTCCAATCAAAACTGGAACAGTCAGGGTATTTATTCTAACAGAAGCTACCACTTCAATACATACAGACACAGCAAACATGAAGTGACGGGGCCATGTCATTAGCTGAGTTAGAATGTTCCCTGTATTATCTATCAGGGAACAGACTTGTTACACCACGAGGCTACGAAGTTTCCATTGCCTTGGTGGTGTCTTGGTGATGGATAAGCAATCCTTGACAGACGCGCCAACTGTATTTTGCCATGCAGCACAGTTGGGGAGGGTCTCAAAGATCTTTTTTCTTTATAATTTTTTTTCTTAGATAGCAATGTTAGTTTACTGTAGTGATTATACATTATATTGTATTGTATTTTATACTGGAAATAAAAAAAATGAAATTATTAAAATAAAAGACTAAATGACCAGAAATGCTGAAGGCTATGCTACTTAGAGTCAGTAGCATTTATGCAGGGAAATAGTCTCTACAAGAATGTTAGGATGTGTAATTTTAAAAAATGTATTTCTCTTTGGATAAAATTTTCTTTGAGTTTAACTTTAGGGTTTTTAATACATAGAGAATTGAAATATATTCCTCTCTGTTTTCTAGATTTGATAATTCAGTAGTCTGTATTATTTATGTTTTCATTTTGCCATTATGCAATTTTTTATTTATTTGTGCCACCATTTTCATGTTTCTAGTGGTGCGATGCCAGAAGTTGCATGGTGTGGCAACACCTGTGTGATGCTTTATAAACTTCAGCTTCTTCAATTATGAAATTTGTGAATATACATATGAGAGTTAAAAGTAACAGTGCAGGAGATCAAGCTATTAGCCTTACAGCCCGATCATTGTAAACACTTTTTTTAAAATGAGTTTTAAGCACAGCGGAAAAAAAGGAACATTAGAACAAATCTGAAATTTATTTAAAAACCAACCACAAGCAACCAAAAAAGTAACAGTGCAGGATATCACGCTATTAGCCTTACAGCCCAATCGCACTACTTTACAGTACAGTAAACAATTTTTTAAAAAATGAGTTTTAAGCACAGGGAAAAAAAGGAACATTTGAAAAAAGAGCAAAGTAACATTTCAACAATTTACGTTACGAACTGAAAAATTAACTTTGAAAAATCTGTTATACAAAAACCACCAAGAAAACTAACGTTGCATGAGTCGAGTTCTGGCATGAAGTAAGGAGGAACTGGGTGGAGAGGAGGGAGAGTCTGGCTCCGCAATGGAGGGATGTTTTCCTTCAGGTGTTTTCTCTCTTGTGATTTCTTGGGTTTCTGGTGTTTTTAGCTGTTTGGCTGGTGGGAGCGAAAGCCTCATGCAGCCATTCCAAAAACGTCCTTGTGACCCAACCCTTCGTGTTTGCCCTCCACGTTACTGGCAGTCTGGCTTTGTTTACATTGTGCTGCTTGAAAGCACGAGGGTTCTCAAATTGGTAAATGAGTAAACTGGTAAACAGTTTTTCCACCTCTTCCAGCACTTGAAGCCTCTGCCTGGTTAACGCTGTAACTCCTTTTGCAATATCAGCTGCTTTAATAGATTCTTTCTGCTTTAGAATAGTCGAAATCATAGATTTTGACTTCTTGTACTCGGCGGCAAGATCAGTAACACGAACGCCACGCTCAAACTTTTCAATAATTTCTTTCTTTACTTCGATTTCAATTTTCTTCAAAACTTTCTTCTCACCACTCTTCACTTGAAATACTGTAGAGCACAAAGAGAGCGCAGGTAAAGCACACACGTCTGACTGAGAACAATGAACAGGGAGCGGCTCTGCTTAAATGCAGTAATCGGCGCGTATGCGTGCACGCACCCTCCCCCTCTCTCTCTCTCAGCAGCAGGCAGGCACACACATGCAGCACCCTCCCCCTCCCCCTCTCTCTCAGCAGCAGGCAGGCACGTCTGACCGAGAACAATGCAACACGTGCAGAAATCATCGGCGCACAAAAACCGAAAGGGAAACTGGCTTGTTTGTATACCGAGTGTGTGGTCGTGAACCGAGGCAAAAGTTTGGCGAACTTTTTGGTCGTGAACCGAGACGTTTGTGAACCGAGGTTCCACTGTATATATAATATATATATATATATATATATATATATATATTGTCACGCACGCGCGAGTAGGAGGCCGCGGATTGATTCGATAACACCTGGGAAACCATTCGCCGCCAGGGAATGGTGGGGTATTAACTTTCTCCCTCTGCTTCCTCGTAGAAAGAAAGACCTTCCTGCACCATAGGCTTGGATTGACCGCAGTGCGGTACTTCCGCCCTTCCTCCGCCATCTTGCCCTGACGTCATCCTTCCCATCCTCCCTTGCGGTCCTTCCCAGCATTCCTCCACTTCCGCTCCACCCCAATAAAATGGCGCGACGCCAGGAGTCGGCGTCGCGCATTATGAACTGTTTTGTTTATAATTTTGACCGTTTTTTGCTGTGTACAATATACGGGCGAAACCCCAACCCTTATTGCTGTCTCCTCGGTCCTTCACATATATATATATATATATATATATATATATATATATATATATATATATATATATATATATATATATACTAGCAAAATACGCGCTTCACAGCGGAGAAGTAGTGTGTTAAAGAAGCAATGAAAATGAAAAGGAAACATTTTGAAAATAATGTAACATGATTGTCAATGTAATTGTTTTGTCACTGTTGTGAGTGATGAGTGTTGCTGTCATATATATATATTTACACACACACACATAAACATATATCCATCCATCCATTTTCTAACCCGCTGAATCCGAATACAGGGTCACGGGGGTCTGCTGGAGCCAATCCCAGCCAACACAGGGCACAAGGCAGGAACCAATCCTGGGCAGGGTGCCAACATATATATACATATACACACACACATATACATACATATATATATATCTACATATATACACATACACATACATACACACATACATACATACACACACATATATACACACAAATACATATATATATATACATACACACACACATATATAAACATATATATACATATACATACATATCTACATATATACACACACAGCTATTTCCTTTCAGTGCAATACGCTGCTTGTTAAAACGGATAACTCCCGCTCTTATGTGCAAGTCTTCGTGGATATTATGAACTATCGTATTTGTTCAAGTTCTATTTAAATTTTAAATAAAAGGAATTTTTATTTAGTCGACAGAAATATCTTTGGTAGGAATGGTAAAAACAGACAGGAATATTATTTGTGAATAAATCAACTCAAACCTTAAACAACTTATAATATTTTGCTCTCCATAAAAATATATCCTGTCTAAATTATACAAGTTAGAAATAAAGTAAACGTTAAAAGAACAAACATTCAAATTTCTTTACTCTTATGTAATTTTATATAAAAATAAACTTAGATTTTAAATATCCCAAAAGATTTTGCTCTCCATAAAAATATATCCTGTCAAAATTATACAAATTCAAATATGAACATGCTGCATAACAAAACCTGGAAATATAAATAAAATGTGTTCCTTTCAGCAATAACAAATCAAATCATTCAGTTGTCTTTGCTCATATGTCATTTAGATTTTTTTTGGCAACAAGTTCGTTTCTGTTTGGTGTGAGGTTCTGTGTTGTGGAGATTCTCAGGATGGATTGCAGGTGCTCATCAGTGAGGTGACTCCTGTGTGCTGTTTTGTTAGTCTTTATCACTGAGAAGAGCTTCTCACACAGATATGTGCTACCAAACATGCACAAGGTTCGAGCCGCATGTAGACGGACTTTATTTGTTCTTCAAAGTCACCAAAGCGCCGTGCAAACTCAGTGCGCTCAGTTTATCAGCAAAGTGCGTATTCGGGAACACCGTACTTGGTTTAACATTACTTGGCAACAGGGAAAGTGGGGCAAATTGCACTGGTGCATTTGTGTCTCCCATAAAAGCAGCTTCACTTGAAATCACTGTGTGATTGTGCACGGGTAAAAACGTCCGCTGAAGTGTCAGATTCTTATTTAATTCTTCTGCTTTCTGTATCTTCTGCATTGCATTCAGGTTACCCTGATGTTTTGTCTCATAGTGCCGTCTTAGATTAAATTCTGTAATTACAGCCATATTAGCTCCACAAATGAGACACACGGGTTCAGTAAACATATACTCAGCCTCCCATCGGTTTTAAAGGCTCTATTTTCAGAATCAACTTTTCTCTTCAGCATCGTGTGAGCTAGCTTCGCAATAACTTGCAGCATCATAAGCTAGACTTGATTAACGGTAAGTGTTCGGCAAGGCAGCTGAAGCGCTGCATTATGGGATCTGTAGTTTATTGTGTTACCAGCGCTTCATATACACGGGCCATTAATAACAATAATACATTATATAAAATGATCTCGGGCGGATATAATTACACGGGCGGATGTGGCCCGCGCCCTTGAGTTTGACACATATGGACTAAATAGAACTTGAAAAGATATATTTTTTCAAATGTGATCGCGCAATTCAGATAGAGTTGACGCACTACAGCCTGCATGCCTCAATAAGTCATCCTCCCTCGCTCTTACTTTTTACCGCTCATCTAATGAATACACTGAGTATGGCTTTACCAAAACAATCATTGATGGCGAATAAAGTATCCATTATTCGAGTATGTAGATCGGGATATATATATACATATATATATACCCGCGTATCGCAGCGGAGAAGTAGTGTGTTAAAAAGCTAGAAAAGAAAAGGGAACATTTTAAAAATAACGTAACATGACTGTCAATATACAGTATTTGTTTTGTGAGTGTTACTGAGTGTTGCTGTCATCAAGGATTTGATTATCATTATTTCTTTCAATCAGGTTCGTATTTGTAGGATGTGTTGTGTTCAAGTTACATTCCGTGTTTGTCAATCGCTGTAAAGATGACAGGTTTCATTCATCGATTCGTTTCTTACTGCATCAATAAACAGCTCGTCTTCTTCTTTATCTGAGACCTGACACACTGCATGCAGGGTTTTTTACACTGTCTTCCTTTAGCGGGACATTGACTTTTTCCACCGTGTGCTTTGTTTCCGCAGTAGCTGGATTTATGAATATGCTTGTATGTATCAGACGCTTCATATTTTTTGCTGCCTTTTCAATTGTGTAATTCGGTTTTGTTCAGCGCTTTTGGAACTGTTGCTTTTATCTGTGCACTCGCGCCAGTTCACGTGAGCCGCTCGGTGTACATGCATCGAAGTTTCCCAGCTGTGCTGGTGCCATCTCGTGCTATGTCCATGGCTGTATTTAATGTTACCTTAGTCCTGGCACTTAAAACTTTCTCTCGCAGTTTCGCTGAGTTTGTGTCAAACACCACCCTGACCATCTCATCTTCCTCTGCATAAGCACAGTCCTTCACCCGTGAATATTTAGTGGCAGTTTGCTATTGGATTGCCGCTGACGGACGGCCTTATATGGGCAGGCACTAAATTACAAACGCCAGCGCAGCCTGTCTATGAACTTAATTTAAAGTGTAGGTTTACATCGTGCTTTGTTTCCAAGTAGCAGAACTCATGAATATGGTTGTATATGTCACTCGCCGCTTCTTATTGTTTCACTGCCTTCTCAATTATATAATGCATGTTTTCTTCAGCGCTTTTTGGAGGTCTTCCTGGTTTTCTATGTACTGCGTGATTACGTGGGAGGTGTGATGATGTCACACGAAACTCCGCCCCCACGGCGTTCAAGCTCATCTCCATTACAGTAAATGGAGAAAAACAGCTTCCAGTTATGACCATTATGCGTAGAATTTCGATATAAAACCTGCCCAACTTTTGTAAGGAAGCTGTAAGGAATGAACCTGCCAAATTTCAGCCTTCCACCCACACGGGAAGTTGGAGAATTAGTGATGAGTCAGTGAGTGAGTGAGTGAGTGAGTGAGTGAGTGAGGGCTTTGCCTTTTATTAGTATATATATATATATATATATATAAATAAATATATGTTACAAAGTATCTGTAAAATAAAACAAAGAGTTCACAACACATTGGGGCTCAATTCTTGGACACAAGCCTGAAGTAAAGCCTTAGATGTTGCGCAATGATGGCTGGCTCACTTAACATGTAGATCTGAGTATTATATTAGTAGGTTCAGATCGCTATCTGATTATTTAGGTGGTCACCTGCCAGGTAGCACTTGTGCTTGGTTGGCCTGTTTACAAATGTCCTACATCTTGTCAAGTAAGCAAACAAGCTGCTGTGGTGCAACGTCTGTGGCTTCGCCTCAGGTGCTGATGTCCATGGTTTGACCCCAACAAGGGAAAGCAAAGGTGTGTATACCTGATGATTCCCAATTATGCTG
This sequence comes from Polypterus senegalus, assembly GCF_016835505.1. Taxonomy (NCBI): domain Eukaryota; kingdom Metazoa; phylum Chordata; class Cladistia; order Polypteriformes; family Polypteridae; genus Polypterus; species Polypterus senegalus. Next base: position 156,855,130 of record NC_053155.1, read on the forward strand.
AAACATGTGTCGTGTACTCTATGTATTATTTGACAGGTACTACATACCAAAGATCTGCTTCTCGCAACTAAGAGGGCGTGGTGGATGTTTGCTGACTGACCGACAAATCACAAGCATTACATGGTAGTTGACTACCCAAATATTCAGGCTGTAATTCAGACCTATGGATATACTGTATATATAGAGAGAGAGGATTTGTTTCGTTGTCTCTCTGCGTAAGGCTTTCATTGCCAGTCTTTCTTTCAATGTACCCATAATATTTATATAAATCTCTTTCCAAGACATTGTCTCTGATTCACCATTTACAGAGTAATTTGTTTTTTGGCTGAGTGTACAGTAAATACCACATTTTTCAGGTTATGAAGCTTTACTTTCTCAATTGAACAAGGATGGATCATTTCCAAACTTTTACGCCAAAGAAACTTTACTAGTGATAGGTGGTGGGAAAAACTTGTAAAACCTCATATAAATTAAGGAAAATATTGCTGCTTTTTCCTTATTAGCCATACAATAATGAGACACAAAACTAGTCGCCACGTGACTAGCTTACCACAGTATCTGCAAATAATGATAGGTAAAAGTGTCAGTAAGGTTGATCTGCTCAGATCAGAAAAACATTTTGATGGTGTTTTCAGAAAAAAACAAAAAATCAACAGTTTTAAAAATGTCTGCTATGGCAGAGCCACAGCAAGATTTGTAATTAAATAGCAATAATCAGCTTTACATTATGAAACTGGTTGGAGTGAAATTGGAAGGAGTCTGAAGCCCCGATTTAGCTGGTTATCTGTTGGCTCATTTCACGTTTCATTTAATGAAGAAAAGAATCAATTCTAAAAACTGAATCCTTAAAAACAGGGCTATTAAAATGAAGGGAAAAGAAGTTAATTAGCAGTAAAAACTGGTTACTGATTAGGAAGATGGTTATAGTGAAAACCTGCAGGACCAGAGTTGGACAACCCTGTGTCACACACATGCGCATGTGTGGCAGCTAAAGGGCTTGAGAAAGGGCAGTTCCGAAGCATGCCAGGATGTGGCAGAGTGCACTGACTCTTTTTCTCCCTTTCCTGTAGACCATTCATGGGAGATCCCACCTGGCTCTCTTGACGTTATTTTCGGGACCAAGCCTATGGAAGAAAACCTTGCTGGCCCCGGCCCCTGTGATGTCACGTCCGGACTCGAACCAATGGCTGAAGACCATAAGCCCCATTCCTATGATCTCACTTCCTGTCTTCCCCTTTACAAACCTACAACTTTTCCCTAGTCCCTCAGTTCTGTTTTGGACTCGGTTTTGTGCACAGCAAGTGCTAAATTTATTTGATCTACTTTGCAGCCAGGAACTCAATTATACGGGTGGCTGCCCCAAACCTTTTTCATGACTCATTTGTCTCGTTATTGTGACACCTGCTATAGGGTACCTCATTAGGAGATCTGGCATATTCATGGTCAATTCTGAAAATCTCAGTAATCATTTCTGACACCTTCCTAGTTTCCTGTTTATTTTTATAAAATACATGAAATATTACTATTATTAATATTATTACTAATAATTTGTCGTCTGCATTGTTCTGTAAAAAATTATTGATTTTGTTGGAGATTAATTCTATAAAGTTCTCATATGCAGTAACAGGGGGTTAACAGGGTTAAGACACCAATTGTGATTTCAGTATGTAAGACATAATGATGTACACTGCAAAATAAGGATTATAGTTGGAGATGGCAATAGCAGCATATTTACAAGATTTAATGGTGAGCAGGAAATTATTATCAATAAGGAAATAATCAACTATTGAGTAGCCATTATGCACTGGTGAGAACTATGGTTCTAACAGATTGTGATCCCTAACGAAAAGTATAATTGTCTTTGCTGTCTTAGATGTTAGTTACTTTAGTTGTAGAACTATCCAAGTTTGGATTTGAAATGCTAAAATCTCCAGCCATTTTAATTTTATGCGTGGTCATGTTAGGACCCAATATGAATACATTTTGCACAAATTCACTATCGTCCACATTAGGTGCATGCATATTTACCAGAAATACTTTAGAATTGAATAAATTCACTAATGCCATGAAATAGCACCCTTCGGATCAAATTTGCAGAACTTTGCAACAAGTGTGATTTTTTATGGATTAAAATTTACATACCTCTGTTTTCATATTATAGCTAGAATGAAATATTTGGCTAATTCAGCATTTTTTCAGGTAAATCTGGTCTTTACTTGCTAGGTGAGGTGAGTCCCCTGTAAGAATACTATCTTATCTTTAGGTCTGTAAGATAGGAGAATATTATTTTTCTCTTTAGTTCGTGATTCTCACTTTTGATAATCTAGCTTACAAAGTCCAATGACTGGTCATAGATAAAGGGGGTCCTCGGGTTACGACACAGTTACGTCCTTACAACAGTGATGTAACCCGAATTTTGGTGTAAGTTGAAACACACCCGAGCCTAAGTCACTTAGGTATCCTAACACATTTGCAAAATCATAATCTAGAACATAAAAACACAACTAAGCCACAGAAACAGTAAAAGGACTGTGGTAGCCGGCCCGGACACAGACAGGCGGACATGTTGACATCACCCAACACACGTTTATTTGCCATATTTATGGTGCTCAAAGTCCCCAAGTCCCCAAAGTTCTGGCCACAACACAATAATGCCTTCACTCTTCAGGCCGCCTCCTGATCTCCTACCAAACCTCGTCCGTCTTCCACCTGACTCAAGTCACTGAATGAAGGGAGGCGCTGTACTCCAGTTGTGTCCCGGCATCTTCCACCGACACGCCCCAGTGTTGCAGAAGTGCCAGTTGCATCCCGGGAAGCACTCTGGGTGTCCCTGCTCCTCTTCCCCCCAGCACTTCCGGGTGTGGTGGAAGTGCTGAGGTCCAGGGCTCCAAAGGCATAGGGGCGTCCCCTGGCGGTGACCACGGGCCCCTACAGGGTTGAGCTTCAAAGCTCTGTACCCGTGGCCCCCAAAGGTACCAGGGCGGTTGACCCCACATGGTCTGTGGAAGGCGTAAGCCCTCCTCCTGTCCCCCCCAGCCATCTCCAACAAGACATAAATATATACTGTACACTGTACTGCAGTAACAAAAAAAATGAGTGTTAAAAAAATCCTTACTTTTATTCTTTCTCACGTCTCAATTTTTTAAAGTTTTTATGGGAGTGAGCGTTGTAAGCTCGAAACTTTGCATGTCGAGACGTTGTAACCCGAGGACACCCTGTATATTGCTTCTGAGAAAGTGGATATTTTGTGATTTTTTAGTAAAATCAGTGAGTGTTTTCAAGTTTTGGCTTTAACAATATTTTCATATTTTATTGCTAGGTGTTGTGATTAGTAGGCTAGTCAATACATTAACACAACTGTAGGAGTAAAGGAAGTAGAGAAACAATAACAATGACCATTAATTAACTTATTAATAACTTAATAAGGTAAGTCAGTTGGAGTTGTATGTAGCAGAGCATACTTATGATATTATAGCAATAACAGAAACCTGGCCAAATAACAAAGATGGGGATGCGTGTAACATAGAGGGATACACATTTTTTAGGAAGGATAGACAGAACAGAAAAGGAGGTGGGGTTGCTGTTTATGCCAAACAGGGTTTAAATGTAGGTCTTCTTCAGTTGGATTATGAGCCCCATCTTAGTGAGGACATGTGGCTTCGCCTGGAAAATATTAGGGAAAGTGGTCTTATTTTAGGAGTGTGTTATAGACCACCCAATTCAGACAATAATTTCAACACACATCTTTTTAGTAATATCAAAAAGGCAAGTTTACAGGGGGATAATATAGTCGTGGGGGACTTTAATTATTCAAGTTTTAACTGGGATAACCTTGCAGATGGAGGAGCACACGAGCAGGAGATTTTAGAAGTAATCAGCGACTGTTTTTTAACACAGCATGTTAAAGCACCAACAAGGGGTGAAGCCTGTCTGGATTTAGTATTCTGTAATAATTATGATAGAATTGAGGGTGTAGAGGTGATTGAACCACTAGGGTCAAGTGACCATAATATAATACAATTCTCAGTATTTTGTAAGAGTACAGATGCAAAGACTAAAATTGTTAAGCTGAACTTTGGTAGGGCTAATTTTGAGCAGATGCGACAAAGTCTAAGTAGGATAGACTGGAATAAGCTTTTGAATGTGGAAACAGTCGAGGAGCAGTGGAACAGGTTTAAAAATGTTTTACATGTAATACACGACAGATACATACCTACATTTGAAATTAATATCTGGACTTTCAGAAAGCATTTGATAAGGTGCCACATGAGAGGTTGGGCATCAAGTTAAAAGAAGTGGGAGTTCAGGGTGATGTTTTTAGATGGGTGCAGAATTGGCTCAGACACAGGAAGCAGAGGGTGATGGTGCGAGGAACCTCATCAGAACTGGCCAATGTTAAGAGTGGTGTTCCACAGGGGTCAGAGCTAGGGCCGTTGCTATTTTTAATATATATAAATGATTTAGATAGGAATATAAGTAACAAGCAGGTTAAGTTTGCAGATGATACCAAGGTAGGTGGATTAGCAGATAATTTGGAATCCGTTATATCATTACAGAAGGACTTGGATAGCATACAGGCTTGGGCAGATTTTTGGCAGATGAAATTTAATGTCAGTAAATGTAAAGTATTACACATAGGAAGTAAAAATATTAGGTTTGAATACACAATGGGCGGTCAGAAAATCGAGAGTACACCTTATGAGAAGGATTTAGGAGTAATAGTGGACTCTAAGCTATCAACTTCCCAACATTGTTCAGAAGCCATTAAGAAGGCTAACAGAATGTTAGGTTATATAGCACGATATGTGGAGTACAAGTCCAAAGAGGTTATGCTCAACCTTTATAATGCACTGGTGAGGCCTCATCTTGAATACTGTGTGCAGTCTTGGTCCCCAGGCTACAAAAAGGACATAGCAGCACTAGAAAAGGTCCAGAGAAGAGCGACTAGGCTGATTCCAGGACTACAGGGTTTCAATTATGAGGAAAGATTAAAAGAGCTGAGCCTTTACAGTTTAAGCAAAAGAAGATTAAGAGGTGACATGACTGAAGTGTTTACAATTATGAAGGGAATTAGTACAGTGATCGAGACTTGTATTTTAAAATGAGTTCATCAAGAACACGGGGACACAGTTGGAAACTTGTTAAGGGTAAATTTCGCACAAACATTAGGAAGTTTTTCTTTACACAAAGAACGATAGACATTTGGAATAAGCTACCAAGTAGTGTGGTAGACAGTAAGAGTTTAGGCACTTTCAAAACTCGACAATGTTTTCTTGGAGGAAATAAGTGGATAGGACTGGCGAGCTTTGTTGGGCTGAATGGCCTGTTCTCGTCTAGAGTATTCTAATGTTCTAACCAAACCCTCCCACTTATTAAGTGGTAACTAAAAATGACCCTTGTGTGAGTCAGTGTACAGTAGATGTGAATGAGTGTAGCTGTGTGTTACAGAACCTAATGATGGACTTGTGTCTTGGTCAAGGTTGGTTCCTCTCTTATTGTGTTCCTAAATTTGTATTAAATAGGTTTGAACATGGGTATATGCAAGTAGATGAATTTAATCAATGCTTCTTGATCAGATAGTGAATGAAAAATGTAATTTTAACTGTGTACAGAAAATGATGATATTCAGACCTTGCAGGATGAAAATTAACTCATTGAAACTAGGAAATTATTAGCTAGAGAAGTACAGCCTAAAGAGAAGCATTTAGCAAAATTATGAATACAATTTGGGGGAGGAGTAGTTATCACAAAGCAATAATTTTAATTTATCTCATTTTAAATCTCAAATGTCCATGAATGTCAATGATTAGGTCTTGTTAACATTATATGACTGACAGGATTTAAAGTAATTCAGTTTATTAATTCTATAGTTTGCCTTATGATGGGCTTTTGTAGAAGCAGTTACTTACATTGCCAAAGAATGTTGAGAATATGGGATTTTTATAGTAATGAAATAAGAAAAGTTTCTTCTCTTCTTAAACTGAACTGAACTTAAACTGTGTCTAGTATGTATAGGAATGAGTCACTGCTTTCTAAACGACCTATAATTCATACTAGGAACAGAACATATTGCCTATAAAATATGTGCATTGAAGTGTAAATTATGTATCCAATAAAAAAATCAATTGTGAAGAAACTTTAATATATTCAAAGCAGTTTCAAAGTGGTCCTATTGTTAATTATGTTTCTTGTAAAGAGAAAACATGAAAGTTGAGAATGATTTTGAGTTGCTGGTGGCAAATCCCTACTTATCACTCTAATTTATTGTTGAGTGTGCCTAAGCCCAATGCTGGCAGCAATGTACTGTACTTAACATGAGATTGCTGGAGAATCATGTTGCTTCCATTGAAGTCTTCTTATAGCCAGTTCTTTCTTTTTTAAAGGAATTCCAAGGTGTAGAATTAGGGGAGGGTCAAAGTTCTTATTCCAAATTAGCCACTTTCAGATTTTGGACGGCAGAGGCTGATATGTCACATTTACAGAAAACCCCTTTCTGTACCCCCTTCAAACTGGTATTGGTAAACATGATGATCACATTTCTGCACACCTATTTATTAGACTTCAGCCATTAAGTATTACATTGTACTTCACACATATTTTTTTAAACCAATTTAATTCTGATGTTCAAAATTGGAAGATGGTAAGAGTATTATCAAAATACAACTTAAAATAAGGATTTAAAATTACAGGTAACAGAGTAGTAGTCGCTGGGTATTAAACACACGCATATTGACTAGTAATTCAAACACTGATCCCTTAAGAGTTATTTGTACAAATGTCTCAAAGTATTTAAATTTATTTTGAACTGACTACACCATGCTGAGCTGAAATACACCACTGCTTAATGCAATAAACACTGTTTTAACGATTTCTGCGTGAAGTCACTTAACTCTTCTATCTTCACATAGTGGAAAGTTAACAATTGATGTGTAGAGCTCTTTGGGATGGAATTTAATGTGAAAGCAAGTAGGAAAATAAAGTGTGTGCACCTTTTTTTTGTGGCCGAATAAAACCATCTTTCAGCCATTCTTAAACAAACCAGCATAAACCAATTTAGTGTAGCAGGGAAGCAGAAACCTTCCCAGTAGTGTTATAGTAAGTGCAAAACAATCAATCAATCAATCAATCAACATTTATTTATATAGCACATATTCATACAAAAAAATGTAGCTCAAAGTGCTTTACAAAATGAATAGAAAAATAGAAGACACAATAAAAAATAAACATAAGTCAACATTAATTAACATAGAATAAGTAAGGTCCGATGGCCAAGGTGGACGGAAAAAACAAAAAAAACTCCAAAAGCTGGAGAAAAAAAATAAAATCTGTAGGGGTTCCAGACCACGAGATCGCCCAGTCCCCTCAGGGCAATCTACCTAACATAAGTCAAACAGTCCTCTTTGTATTTAGGGTTTTCATGGAAGGACCTGATGATGATGGTCACGTAGACTTTCAGTCTTCAATGTTGGTGCATCATGATGCTTTGAGTAGGTGGTGGTGGCGCAGTCCGCCACCACAAAGAAACCGGAAAAAGAAACAGAAGAGAGAGTTGGGGTCAGTACAGATTTTAGAGCCACTATGAATAGTTATTGTGATGAATTGAACATACAGAGTATCAGTATTAAGTTAAAGTGAAGTTATGAGAAGGCCATGTTAAAGTAATGTGTTTTCAGCAGTGTTTTAAAGTGCTCTACTGTATTTGCCTGGCGAATTTGTATTGGCAGGCTATTCCAGATTTTAGGTGCATAACAGCAGAAGGCCGCCTCACCACTTCTTTTAAGTTTAGCTTTTGGAATTATAAGGAGACACTCATTTGAAGATCTAAGGTTACGATTTGGAATATAATGTGTCAGGCATTCCGATATATAAGATGGAGCGTGATTATTTAAGGCTTTATAAACCATAAGCAGTATTTTAAAGTCAATCCTGAATGACACAGTCAACCAGTGTAGTGACATCAAAACTGAAGAAATGTGTTCGGATTTTCTTTTCCCAGTTAGGATTTTAGCAGCTGCATTCTGCACTCGTTGCAAGTGATTTATGTCTTTTTTGGGTAGTCCTGAGAGGAGTGCGTTACAGTAATCTAGTCTACTGAAAACAAAACAAGACACCAATGGTACCAATGCATAACAAAATTAACATAACTCATACTTTCTATGGCCTCTGCAAGGATGCACCCATAGTACCCAGATAAAAACCTACCTAGGCAAGCTTACAAATTCTTCACTGAGCTAAGGTGGGACTTAAATCCAGTGCTCTGGAAGCATGAGTGCTAACCACTGAGATAGTGTACCATCTTAGTGAAATCTGTTTTGATATTTTTGGTTTGTGGCAGCAATAAAAGGGTGCTATTCTAACTTTCCTTAATTATGGTCATGGCATTGGTCATCCGGAGTTATTAAAGGACTGGCAGAAACCAGAGTAGTAAAAACATCCCACCCCATCTCATTAGTACCCTTTGGTGGCACCCAAAGACCATGACAGGATTATACTTCAAGACTACATGTGTGGGGGAAATTAACTGCTCCTGGCAATCACGTTTACCCAGTCCATTTATTACCATTATCTCCGTGCAGGGATGATGAATGTTTTGGCCAGATTGAGTGTCAACTCTCGCCATCCTTGCACTATAGGCAAGAAGTCATCCTCCATCCCAGCAGGTATTCCTGTTCTTCCTCTCTGGTACTTCAAAAAATCATTCAAAGTTAATTTCATACAGTATAGAAAGTTAGAAACACAAAGCTGTAGAACCTTCATCAGGTGTTATGAACCTTTAAATTGCAGTAATTAACTCACAGTGTAGCTCTTTTCTGAAGAACTGTCACTCACTCATCTAATGAAAGGGTTCTAAATGATGAATCACGATGCCTTTTAGGAAAGGTAAAGCAGAGTATACACAGTTGTTTTGTCAGGAACCTGGTATTAATATAAATGTTTTCCTTTTCATTTATATTTAAAAGCACATTCAAGAGACAAAATCCATTATATTTGTGGTATCTCTCTGTCCTTTGCAACATTTTTTTGAAGTAGTGAATATAATTTTTGAATCATCCAAGTGAATTCTGTCATGTTAAAACAATAACAAGCCCATCAAAGGGAACAGTACATTTCATTTTTGTCTCCAATAGTCAGGTATTCTCTAAATTACCATCATTCATATGGATTGTCATGTTTAAACATACCTTTCAGGATTTGTTACATATTCAAAATGCATATAATTATCAGGGTTATTGTCCATAAAAAAAAGCCTTCTTTTACAAGAAAGTTTTTTTTCATCATGTGGAAATAAGAGTATTATATTGTGCATTGTATCATTTCATTGAAACAGATCGTTTGTATTTTTTAAATTTATGCAGTTTTCAATAATACGGTTAATAATAATGTTTAATGGTAATACATTTGTATTGATAAACAGCATTTTTTGTACATTCAACAGCACATGTTACTACAGAGAGATCCCTGTTTTTTCCCCCCCAAGAGACTGATAAGGTCCATAAGAGTCTGATAAGGTTCAAACATTTTGTCTGAACAGACTACATATTATTTATTTATTTAATTAATTTTATTTGAAGAAAAAAGCATTTCACGTGATCAAGTCTAACTTATACAGCAAAAAACATAACATTACATACAATCAAGTCAAACTTAACACAACAAATTTAACTCCATCCAAGTGAAAGAGAGGAGAGTCAACAGCAAGAGTGAATCTTTAAAAACAGCAAAGCAGGGAGAATGTCCTTTTCTCCAATGTAAATGTTTATTCTAAAATGTCATTAATTACATTCTGCCTAGATCCTCTAAGAGAGAATTTTAATTTTTCCAATTTTAAATAGTGTAGGACATCAGTTATCCACTGACTTATAACAGGTTGGCTGGGATTATGCCAGATGAGCAAGATAAGGAAACATAGTAATAGTGTGGTAAAGGCAATTACAATCTAGCTGGAGCTAGATTGCAATATTCACAGGTTGGTTCCATATTCTGAGTGATTGATGGATTGGATTATTAGTGTATTGAGAGTAATTTTTATTTACTGGGGCACAAAGCAGGGCATATAAAGAAGTACAGAAGCATTTTATTTCTATTGCAGACCAGGCTTGTGTATACTCATCAGTGTTCAAGGGTCTGATGTATAATGCAGTGCGTACAATTCACAGTAAAACAAGGCATACGGAGTAAAGTTGAAATGTGAATATGCTCAAAAAAATTCAGATGCACGAAACCGTGCGTAAGGCAACTTCCACACACTTCTGCTCTAAAACTCCCGGTCAGCGTGAAATATAATGCAAAATTTCCACTTTAGTAGTTTATTTTGTCATTAAAGTAGAATTTTGTAAACTTCTTCTTAAAATCGATGTTTAATTTACTAGTTTCTCAAATCCCATCGTAACTAATGTAACATGTTAAATGCTTCGTACTCTGTGAGTTCTATGGGTGCGAATCACTATGTGTTCCTTAAACAGGCTTTCTCTTACGCTGACAGGAGCATGCAGGCACTGATCGCCACACAGAATACATTACATTCATGATATTACAGCTCTCTGAACATTTTAGAATACTAAGATGTATATTTTATATCATATTCATGATGAAATCCATTAAAGAATATATTACACATGGGGGCACAGTGGTAGCGATGAGCTGGCTGCTCATGATTGTTCTTGCCTCCCCCATCCAGGGATTGTTCCTACCTCCCACAAAATGCTTGCTGGGACGAGTGCAGCCATCAATGAAATCATTTATTGCAGCAGTACTGTGTCTGTCAAAAGTACCAACCCCCAGTTCCTGGCGTTTCGTTTTCTTTCTTCACGTAACAAATCACCACACAATAAGCTCTGTAATAAATGTCAAACCAGCTGTAAGCTTATAATAATGATTTTTGAAAACTTTTAAGGAACATTGAAAAATTGTCGTAATACATGTTTAATTATTCCATCGATCTATCCATCCATGGTCACCCCTGTCTAAGCAAGCATACAGTGCCAGGCAGGAACAATCCATGGAAAAGGTGCCAGCTCATCGCTTCTGCTCTGCTACCATGCCCCTACATGTGTAATTAATACAGTATTTAAGAGGTTAATTTATTTTTACAATGTAATACACATATTGTAATGCATTTCATCTTAAATATTATATCAAACTAGCAGAATACCCGCGCTTCGCAGCGGAGAAGTAGTGTGTTAAAGAAGGTACGAAAAAGAAAAGGAAAAATTAAAAAAATAACGTAACATGATTGTTAATGTAATTGTTTTGTCACTGTTATGAGTGTCGCTTTGATATATATATATAGCAAAATACCCGCGCTTCGCAGCGATGTCATGTGTTAAAGAAGTTATGAAAAAGAAAAGGAAACATTTTAAATATAATGTAACATGATTGTCAAAGTAATTGTTTTGTGTATTTGGTGGCAGCGTCACAAAGTTATTTTCGTCTAGCTGCATCAGAAAATGTACCACGATGTCTGACATGCCTCCTTTTTACTGTTTTCTCACAGCTTGGATTGCTGCTGTCATATATATACACACACACACACACACGTACATACATACATACATACACATACATACATACATACATATATATATATATACACATACATATCTTCATATCTACATATCTATATACATATCTACATATACACATATATATATACATACCTATCTACATCATATATACACACACATACATACATACACACACACAAATTATATATATGTATGTATGTGTGTGTGTGTGTGTGTGTGTGTGTGTGTATATATATATATATATATAATGTAGATAGGGGTGTGTGTGTATATATATATATATATATACATACATACATATATATACACATACATATACTTGTGTGTATGTTTGTATGTGTCTATATGTGTGTGTATAGCTTTGGTCACTGAGTGCAAGGGAAAAATAATAAATTATAGTCTATAAGTTATTAAACAGTAAAACATTAACGTTTTAAGAAGTACAGGTACATTGAAATTACATTTTCTATGTGAACGTTCAAATTTGTGCCTCTGGTAATGTGCTTTACCGGCATTTAAAGAAAATTAGTTTTGTGTCCTCTGCAGTGTTAAGAGAGAAAGGCTTTGGTTTGGCATAAAAGGAAAAAAGGTGTAAAGAAAGGAAAGTTGCCTTTTTCTTTTATATAGTATAGAGAGATGTGTTCGCTGACGTTATGATCACCTTTTGGGGACAGTCGCGGTCGGTCTTGTGTAGACTGGTGAGACGTCCCGCCATTAATCGGCTGTGATGGCACTGTCAGTCCTGCACTCATGTGCGTGAATTCATAATCCGAGTTTAGGACCTCATAATCGTATACGTGCAAAAGAAAGTGTGAATCGCCTTAATATTATTTTGCCGTGGTGTAGAAAAGGGGTCCTGTGTTTGCACTTGTCTGGGCTATAGTGCAGGGGGAGGATGAAAAAAATTAAAAGTGCTCACTTTGACTTAAAGCAGTAGCGCAGTCAGCGTCTCAAAGGCCGGCACAGTTATGCAGCGCTGGCTGCTCGACTTTTGCTGGGCAGGAGACCCCTTTTGTACACGTTCATGATATCAAAAGTCTCAGCTCTTTGGAGGTAATTCATATATTATATATATAGCAAAATACCCGCGCCTCGCAGCGGAGAAATAGTGTGTTAAAGAAGTAATGAAAAAGAAAAGGAAACATTTTAATAATAACGTAACATGATTGACATTGTCATGAGTGTTGCTGTCATATATATGCCTGCCTAAATAAGTCACGCTCGCTTTGCTCTTACTTTATTTACCGTTCATTTAATCATGGCTAATGGCGGAAAAATTGTCAAATGGAAGGAGGATGGCTTTACCAAAACAATTATTGATGGCGAACCGATTATTCATAAAGCTTGAATTGGTGATCTGTTTTTCTGTGTTAACCTCATATTTTTTCATACTTCTTCTCAAACTAAGGTGGTGCGAGGGTAAAATGAATCGGGATGCGCTGATCAGTGTAATCGGTGTACCAGGAAATCATGTATTTACAAAAGCTCCCCTTTGCTTGTAATGCAAAGTGTGATTAAATGCATTATTTTTTAACGCGTTATGGAGCACATGCATCAAAGCTTCTCAGCTGTGCTTGTGCTAAGAAAAGGAAAGATTTTAAAAATAACTTAACACGATTGTCAATGTAACCTTTTGTAAGTAGTGCCTGGAGGATTCAGTGTGGAGAAACTCTAGAGAGAGCGTGTGTATTAACTTGTGACGAAGTTGCTTCGGAAGACGGCGTTAGCTGCAGAGCTCAGCTCAGAGTGAAATGGGATGAATGGGCGGGGAGATGATGACGTGACTCCCCCACCCGCCTTAACTGTCAATCCCCCACAAACACAGTCTCTCAGTATTTGCATAAGCACACCCCTTCACCTACAATTTTAACTTAGTTACAAAGTGATCAAAACTCTCGTTTATATCCTCGTCCTCTCATTAAACTCGTATCCCGCATTACCTGTGGGCATGAGAAACGCCAGCGGTAGCCTGTCTATGAACTTAATTTAAAGTTTAGGTTTACACTGTGCTTTCTTTCCGAGGTAGCAGCACTCATGAATATGGTATTATATGTCACTCGCTCGCTTCTTATTGTTTCGCTGCCTTCTCAATTATATAATGCATGTTTTCTTAAGCGCTTTTTGGAGGTCTTCCTGGTTTTCTACGCACTGCGTTGACAGTCAGTTCACGTGATTACGTGGGAGGCGTGATGATGTCACACGAAACTCCGCCCCCCCACGTCATTGCAGCTCAACTCCATTACAGTTAATGGATAAAAATACCTTCCAGTTATGACCATTAGGCATAGAATTTCGAAATGAAACCTGCCCAACTTTTGTAAGTAAGCTGTAAGGAATGAGCCTGCCAAATTTCAGCCTTCTACCTACACGGGAAGTTGGAGAATTAGTGATGAGTGAGTGAGTGAGTGAGTGAGTGAGTGAGTGAGTGAGGGCTTTGCCTTTTATTATTATAGATATACATTCTAGTATTCTAACAGCTCAAAGCACCAAGAGGATAGCTCTTGAAAACCTAAATCGACTTAGAAGCCAGTCATCATCATCTGTAAATACATGCAGTCTTCTATTGAATTGAACTGAATTCCTCTGTTAACATTGTATGGTATAATGAGATTCAATAAGCAAATCCTACATAACAATGATCAAATAAAAATAGTAATAATACAATAAGAAACAAAGAAAAATATACAATATAAAAAGCATAAGTACAATATACATGTACATATAGTGCAGATAGCTCAAATGGTTCATAAAGTGGCTCAGAATATGCAATATTACAGTTGTACTGAAAGTTTACAGTGAGGTTTTTGTAATTATAAGTATAAACAGATCTACAGGGAACACTTGATGGACTGACTCAGTGCATTTAAATCTCTTAGGATGAAACAAGACAGACTCTGAAGTGTTTGCCAGATGGGAGAAGTTCAACTACACTGTGAGCATGGCTGAGTGGGATCCATGCAGATGCTGGTGGCTTTTCTGAGGCAGCATGTGTGATAAATGTCCTCAACAAATATGCATGCTTGATGCTAAAGAAGTATTTGGAATGCCTTGGTCATTCTGTCCAACATTATATTGTTACAGGTTGATTACAATTAGGCGCCTTAAATTTATAAATGATATGCAGTTAATTTCAGTGTATTTGATAAAGCCCGAGTCAAGGATGTGAATCTAAAAAAGAAAGGAAAACCACAAAGGAAAAGTAATACTGTTTTGACGCTGAGTGCCGGCAGTTTGTAAAACCCAGCAGAAAGTGCATACAAAAAGAGGGGTGCTGCCATTAGAATGTGCTTGGCTTTATGCGTGATGTAAGCGTGTAAACAGGTGTACACAACATTTTTGTGTGAATGCACCATTTATACATGAGGCCACAGGCCTTTATAGCTTGTGTATTTGTTGCCCAGTAATAAAATCTTAAGTTAGTTAATGCCATGCCACCTTCTAGGTTTTTGTAGAGTCGCCCTTTGAATACATGGATTTTTTTTTTTAATTCTAAATAGGTTATAACTGAGTCTAATTTCTTAAACAATGATTTGTTAATGTATATGGGGAAGCTCTGAAATAGAAAAAGAAGCTTGGGGAGGACGTTCACCTTGACAGTACTGATTCTCCCTGGTAGTGTGAGATGGTGTGTAGATCATCTGTTTACCCCTAGTTATTTAAACTGATCTGATAAAATAAATGAGTAGATGTCTAGTATTGTGTGCTAGAGAGTTCACTGGAAAAAGCAAACTTTTATTTAAACTGATTTTGACTCTATCTTTTGATTTTTTTTTAGTGTATTAAGGACTGCTGGTAAGGAAGTTTGTGGGTCTGATACATACAGTACAATATAATCTGCACATTGTGATATTGTCTGTTCAAGTCCTTCTCTAATAATCCACTTTATTTCTGACTTGCAAAATACCCGCGCTTTGCAGCAGCGAAGTACTGCTTTTAATTAAAAAGTAAACCTTTTTAAACTGAGGGAAAATATACCAATAATTATTTGTTAAGGATCTCTTTGTATACAACATTGTCAGTTCGGCCTGCTGGTTGTAATATGACCAAGCTGTGCGCTAAGCTTACTCTTGAGCATGCAACGTATAGTTGGCCATGTGAAAAGCAATCTTGCCTCAAACCAATGCCAACCTTTTGTAGGGTCTGTCCCTGAGACTTATTAATTGTTCTTGCGAAGCAGAGCCTTACTGGAAATTGGAGGCATTTGAATTGAAATGGGAGATCAGAGGGTATAACGGGGATGCGAGGAGTACAAACTCTCTCCCCTGAGCCACTGCCAGTAAAAATAATTGCCTGAATTAGGTTTTTTTGCAGGTCTTCTAATTGTTTAATTAATGCATTATTTAGCTAAAGTACAGTGACCAGATTTTTCTGGGGGCAACCTGGGACACCAGGCGGGGCTGGGGGCAGAGCCAGAAGCCAGATAGACTTTAATAATGGAATTGCCTATTTTCGTATTTCCTGCATCTTATTCTGTACGAATTTCTTCCATTTGAAACAATCATATTATTAAACCACAAACATATACCCATTTTCAAAGTAGGGTTCTATACCATTGTATGCTATTTTTCGTGAATTTACAGGCTAGATCTTGCCAAAAACAGTTCGTGAAAATTGGCTGAAAGACACGCTTTCCTGAAGAGCAAATAAACTCATTAGTGTACATTATTAGGTCAGTTACACTTGCAGGATAAACGTGCTTCATTCACAATATTGCATCCCACGTACATGTGCTACTGCTAGTGCATGTCCCGACTTCAAAAGAAGAAACAGCAAACCAAATTCCAAAGAGGCAAGGGAAAACAAAGTAAAATACAGCAGTAAGTGTAATGAACAGGCAAGCATCCGCAAATGTTGTTGTGACTTGTGTCAAATATTCATTCATTATTAATATATAAATTAATATTATCAGATTCACAACTATGACGAAATTTACAGAGAGTACAGTCTGCAGACTTGAAACTATACAGTAAAGTGTGTACAGCAGTACTTACTTAAAGAGCTAAAATTAAAGTTAAAAAAAAAAACTTTAAGTTTAAGTTTTAACTTCAGTGAAAACGGCTCACCTTGAATGCTGTATTGATGAATGATTGACTGAATCAGACATCAGCTCTTATGTCAGGCTCAGAGCAGGAATAATAAGATAATTCCTGACTCAGAGCGTAGCATAGCCAAAATGTGTCGTATCACAAGGCACGGCCGATATCATCCGACGATGCGTCCGCTTCCACCTTCTTGCCTTCCGTGCATTTCCATACTGCAAACAATGGCCACCAGCAGGCGTCAGACTCAGAAGAAGGTCAACTAACCGTCTGACGTCATGATGGGTAGAAAGTATGTTTTGGAATCAGAAAGACTGAATGGGGTCTAGGCGTCTAGGGAAAGGTACGCATTTTGTTGGAAAACGCCACAGGCCGGGACATTTCCTGATCTTTCGGTGACGCCGGGATGGGTGATCCAAAAATAGGGACTGTCCCGGGTAAACCGGGACGTCTGGTCACTGTAGCAAGTACTTGCAGCCGTTAATTATTCAGTGTTGTTTGCCACTGTGTCTGCTCTGCTCGTTTTAAATTGTCATTATTAAGATACAACAAAGGGGGAAAAACTGCACAGAGAAAGGGCAAAGTATAATGAAATCAACAAAAGAGAGTTTTCAGTGTTGTTTGCCAGCGTGTCTGCTCTGCTCGTTTAAGCATTTAAATCTATATAAGGCAGGCTGCCAACTACCTAGGAGGCGTGGGAATGGGGGACGCAATATAGGCTGGCAGCCAACTACGTGGGAGGCTGGGGGACACAACCCCGCCTCACACGGCGACTGAGCTGCAGGCTATGTATATATATATGGATGTAAGTAGGATTCAGTTATGGCTGTTACGCATGGAATTTTGAAATGAAATCTGCTTAACTTTTGTAAGTAAGCTGTAAGGAATGAGCCTGCCAAATTTCAGCCTTCTCGTTTAAGCATTTAAATCTATATAAGGCAGGTTGCCAACTATGTGGGAGGTGTGGGAATGGGGTACGCAATACAGGCAGGCAGCCAACTACGTGGGAGGCCGGGGGACGCAGGACGTAACCCCACCTCACACGACGACCGAGCTGTAGGCTATGGACGTATATATATATGTATGTAAGTAGGATTCATTTATGGCCGTTACACACGGAATTTCAAAATGAAACCTGCTTAACTTTTGTAAGTAAGCGGTAAGGAATGAGCCTGCCAAATTTCAGCCTGCTACCTACACGGGAAGTTGGAGAATTAGTGATGAGTGAGTCAGTCAGTGAGGGCTTTGCCTTTTATTAGTATAGATACATTTTGAACGTAAATGGCCAATGGCTCAATGGCAGTTGCAAAAAGCAATGGTGATAGGGAGCATCCTTGTCATGTACCATTTCTAGTTTGAAGCAATTTAAAATGATGTTGTTAATACAGACAGATGCCTCTGTACTGGTATAAAGTACTTTTATTCATGCACATATATTTGGGCCAAACCCAAATTTGTGCAATGTGGTGAATAGGTTGTCCCATTTAACCATATGAAATGCTTTTTTCTGTGTCTAAAAATAATAAGATCTCTTGTGTGTTAGATTTTATGGGTGAGTATATTACATTAAACAAATGCCAAAGATTAGAGGCTAAGTCTTTGCCTTTAATAAATCCTGTCTGATGTTGTGATATTACAGAGAAGCACTTTCTCAATCCTTCTAACTAGAACTTAGAGATTATCTTAATGTCTCTATTCAGAAGTGGAAATTGATCTGTATGATGCACACTGTAATAAGTCATTATTTTTCTCCCTAAAGACAGTAATTAATGCTTGGTGAAAAGTTTGAGGTAGGATTTTGTTGTTGATAATAATAGTGGAGCTGACTTATTTAAAATTATTTTATAAAATTCCACTGGGTAGCCATCGGGGCCTGCTGCTTCCCTGCTTTTGAGGGAGTTTAAAGTATCCAGTAATTTGTCCAGTTCCTCTGCAGTACAAAAATGTTACTGTGGTATTTGTAATGCATAAAAACTCATTAGATTGTTTCTAATCTTCTTTAAACTGAGTAGAATATAAGGGATTATAGTACTCTCTAAATGTGTCGGTTATACTTTTACGATCAATGATTATATCTGTGGTGTGTTTATTATTAATCACTATATTAACAGGACTTCAATAAAGGATGCATTTGATCTTAATAGTTTTAAAGCACATAAAGCTAAGTTCTGCATACATTTATTATTTCATTTCTATCCAAAAATGTAATATTGTAATATGTATCTTTTTTTACAGTCATAATAATACAGTCAAGTGACCATAACTTAATACAGTTCTCAGCATTTTAACAGAGCACAAATGGAAGGACTAAAACTGTTAAGTTTAACATTGGAAGGAACAATTTTGAACAGATGTATCAAAGCCTAAAGGGCAAAAACTAGGAGAAACAGTCAAGGAGAACTGGAGCAGGATTAAAAATGTTTTACTCATGATGAAGGACAAGTTCATCCCAACTTTTAAAATTAGTAAGAACAGTAAAAAATTAGTAAGGATAATAAAAAACACTGCAGTGAGCAAATAAGGAGACCATAAATAATAGAATCCCTGAGGCTTACGATTTTCTTCATTGTCCCTGACCTCCTTTAATTTTCCTGACATATGCCAAGAAGCTCGTAATTCCTTATCACTGCGCTAATAAGACACATTTAATTTTGTAAATGTGTGGATTAGCAGAACACAACTTGCTACACCCTCCCATTCACTCAGATGAAGGCATCGCCCTTCTGCAGTCTTCATAGTTGAAGTCTGTGTTGAAGGATGTATCTGGCAATTCATTGGTTAGGAATTATATAGGTAATGAAATGATTTCAAATACATATATCTCATATGTGTTCCGTGTCTACAAAGATCTGTGTAAATATAGAATGATAAAGGAAATGCAAGGCAAGAAATGCTGAACAAGTAACTACAGGCCACTAAATTTAACATACTTCACATATAAATTAATGAAAAGGAATTATTAAGAAAAAGATTGAGCAACATGTGGGAAGAACAGGTGTTTTATTGAATACTCAAGATAAATGGCTAAAATGAGAGAACGTCATGTTTTACTAACAAGGTGGAATTTTATGAGGAAACAACAAAATATGATTAGAGTGTTGCATATTATATCATTTATCTTAATTTTCAGAAAGCATTTGATAAAATCCCACATGCAGAGCTCATCATCAAACTAAAACATTAAAAGTTCATGGTGAAGTTTGTAGATGGGGGCAGAATTTGCTAAAACACAGAAATCAGAGGATTATCGTGTGAGTAACCCTATCAGAATTCAGTTACAGTCATATGAAAAAGTATGGGAACCCCTCTCAGCCTGCACAATAATTTACTCTACTTTCAACAAAAAAGATAACAGTGGTATGTCTTTCATTTCCTAAGAACATCTGAGTACTAGGGTGTTTTCTGAAAAAAGTGTTTTAGTGAAGCAGTATTTAGTTGTATGAAATTAAATCAAATGTGAAAAACTGACTGTGCAAAAATTTGGGTACCCTTGTAATTTTGCTGATTTGAATGTAGGTAACTGCTCAATACTGATTACTCGCAACACCAAATTAGTTGGATTAGCTCGTTAAGCCTTGAACTTCATAGATACAGTAGGTGTGTCCAATCATGAGAAAAGGTATTTAAGGTGGTCAATTGCAAGTTGTGCTTCCCTTTGACTCTCTTCTGAAGAGTGACAGCATGGAATCCTCAAAGGAACTCTCAAAGGATCTGAAAACAAAGATTGTTCAGTGTCATTGTTTAGAGGAAGGCTACAAAAAGCTATCTCAGAGGTTTAAACTGTCAGTTTCAACTGTAAGGAATGTAATCAGGAAATGGAAGGCCACAGGCACAGTTGCTGTTAAACCCAGATCTGGCAGGTCAAGAAAAATACAGGAGCGGCATATGCGCAGGATTGTGAGAATGATTATAGACAATCCACAGATCACCTCCAAAGACCTGCAAGAACATCTTGCTGCAGATGGTGTATCTGTATATCATTCTACAATTCAGCGCAATTTGAACAAAGAACATCTGTATGGCAAGGTGATGAGAAAGAAGCCCTTTCTACACTCATGCCACAAACAGAGGCACTTGTTGTATGCAAATGCTCATTTAGAAAAGCCAGATTCATTTTGGAACAAAGTGCTTTGGACTGATGAGACAACAATTGAGTTATTCGGTCATAACAAAAAGCACTTTTCATGGCGTAAGAAGAACACCGCATAACAAGAAAAACACCTGCTACCTACTGTCAAATTTGGTGGAGGCTCCATCATGCTGTGGAGCTATTTGGCTAGTTCAGGGACTCGGGCCCTTGTTAAAGTCGAGGGTCAGATGAATTCAACCCAATATCAACAAATTCTTCAGGATAATGTTCAAGCATCAGTCACAAAGTTGAAGTTATGCAGGGTTTGGATATTCTAACAAAACAATGACCCAAAACACAGTTTTAAATCTACAAAGGCATTCATGCAGAGGAAGAAGTACAATGTTCTGGAATGGCCGTTACAGTCCCCTGACCTTGAATATCATTGAAAATTTATGGGATGATTTGAAGCAGACTGTCCATGCTTGGCAGCCATCAAACTTAACTGAACTGGAGAGATTTTGTATGGAAGAATGGTCAGAAATACCTCCATCCAGAATCCAGACACTCGTCGAAGGCTATAGGAGGTGTCAAGAGGCTGTTATATTTGCAAAAGGAGACTCAACTAAGTATTGATGTAATATCTCTGTTGGGGTGCCCAAATTTATGCACCTGTCTAATTTTGTTATGATGCATATTGCATATTTTCTGTTAATCCAATAAACTTAATGTCACTGCTGAAATACTACTGTTTCCATAAGGCATGTCATATACAGTGGGATGCAAAAGTGTGGGCAACCTTGCTAATAGTCATTATTTTCCTGTATAAATCGTTGGTTGTTACGATAAAAAATGTCACTTAAATATGTCATATAGGAGACACACACAGTGATATTTGAGAAGTGAAATGAAATTTATTGGATTTACAGAAAGTGTGCAATAATTGTTCAAACAAAATCAGGCAGGTGCATAAATTTGGGCACCATTGTCATTTTATTGATTCCAAAACTTTTAGAACTAATTATTGGAACTCAAATTGGCTTGGTAAGCTCAATGACCCCTGACCTACATACACAGGTGAATCCTATAATGAGAAAGAGTATTTAAGGGGGTCAATTGTAAGTTTCCCTCCTCCTTTAATTTTCTCTGAAGAGTAGCAACATAGGTGTCACAAAACAACTCTCAAATGACCTGAAGACAAAGATTGTTCACCATCATGGTTTAGGGGAAGGATACAGAAAGCTGTCCCAGAGATTTAAGCTGTCTGTTTCCACAGTTAGGAACATATTGAGGAAATGGAAGACCACAGGCTCAGTTCAAATTAAGGCTCGAAGTGGCAGACCAAGAAAGATTTCGGACAGACAGAAGCGATGAATGGCGAGAACAGTCAGAGTCAACCCACAGACCAGCACCAAAGACCTACAACATCATTTTGCAGCAGATGGAGTCACTGTGCATCGTTCAACCATTCGGCGCACTTTATACAAGGAGATGCTGTATGCGAGAGTGATGCTGAGGAAGCCTTTTCTCTGCCGAAAGCACAAACAGAGCCGCTTGAGGTATGCTCAAGCACATTTGGACAAGCCAGCTTCATTTTGGAATAAGGTGCTGTGGACTGATGAAACTAAAATTGAGTTATTTGGGCATAACAAGGGACGTTATGCATGGAGGAAAAAGAACACAGCATTCCAAGAAAAACACCTGCTACCTACAGTAAAATATGGTGGTGGTTCCATCATGCTGTGGGGCTGTGTGGCCAGTGCAGGGACTGGGAATTTTGTCAAAGTTGAGGGACGCATGGATTCCACTCAGTATTAGCAGATTCTGTAGAATAATGTCCAGGAATCGGTGACAAAGCTAAAGCTGCACCGGGGCTGGATCTTTCAACAAGACAACGACCCGAAACACTGCTCAAAATCCACTAAGGCATTCATGCAGAGGAACAAGTACAACGTTCTGGAATGGCCATCTCAGTCCCCAGACCTGAATATAATTGAAAATCTGTGGTGTGAATTAAAGAGAGCTGTCCATGCTCGGAAGCCATCAAACCTGAATGAACTAGAGATGTTTTGTAAAGAGGAATGGTCCAAAATACCTTCAACCACAATCCAGACTCTCATTGGAACCTACAGGAAGCATTTAGAGGCTGTGATTTCTGCAAAAGGCGGATCTACTAAATATTGATTTCATTTCTTTTTTGTGGTGCCCACATTTATGCACCTGCCTGATTTTGTTTGAACAATTATTGCACACTTTCTGTAAATCCAATAAACTTCATTTCACTTCTCAAATATCACTGTGTGTGTCTCCTATATGATATATTTAACTGACATTTTTTATCGTAACAACCAACGATTTATACAGGAAAATAATGACTATTAACAAGGTTGCCCAAACTTTTGCACTGTACACTGTATTTAAAGGAAGTTGCTACTTTGAAAGTTCAGCCAATGATAAAAAAAAAAAACACACAAAGAATTAATTAAGGGGTTCTCAAACTTTTTCATATGACTGTATGTTAAAGGATAAGCAGTATTTTTCAAGTCAAAGTTATTTCTTTACAATTATGGTTTTTACCATAGTATGGTATTAATTGACATGTAAAATTGTTTTTTAAAGTGAAGAGTTTTTATATATTTTCAAAATACTTAGAATTAGGCTCTATGGAACCCAGAGTCCAAGAAAGAAAAACCTTAACTCTTATCAAATACGTCCATTTTTCAAACCATAAATGTTAGAGTATTGATCTACATCTTGATATTACACACAAGTCACAAAACAACATATTCATGTTGTTTTAAAAAGGAAAAAAGTGAAATGTTGCTTTAAGATTCTGCCATTTGAAAAAGAGTGTATAGATTGATTGTCAGTGTCATGAATTTACACGCTCAAAAACTTTGTGCTCATTTCTTTTACAAATGTATTATTTATAGCATCAGCAATGGCATCTGATCATGCTGTCACACACATACGAATAGGAGGCAGCCAAGGGGCTTGAAAGACAGTAATTACATGCCAGAGCAAGGGGTTAGCAGTGTTCACTAAACCTTTCTCTCTTTCGCCTGCAGACCAACCATGGTAAATACTGCCTGAGCATCACAATATCACTTCCGGTTCTGGTCCCCAGTTGACATCACTTCATCTGACCTGGTTATAAAATTGCTATCTTGTTAAAATTAATTTAGTTTTGTCTTGAACTCAGTCTGTAAAGTTATTTCACTGCTGATTTTTGAATTTTGTTTCAAGTGTATGGGGTGGCTACCCCAAACCTTTCACCGTTTCCTTGTTATCAAATTAATATATATTATGATTGTAAAGAAATAACTTCAACTTGAAAAATACCAAGCTTATTCTTTAAGAGTAATGTTCTTCAGTGGCAAGGTCTACTGATAGAATATGATAGATGGATTGGCAGATAATATAGAATTCTTGAATCATTACAGTGGGATTTAGGCAGCATACAGGCTTGGACAAATATGTGGAAGATTAATTATAATATAAATTAATTATACATAGAAAGTAAAAATTTGACTTGAATACACAATGGAATGTCACAAACTTCAAAGTACATCTAATAAGAAGGATTTAGAAGTTTTGGCGGACTCAAAGTCATCAACTTCCATACAGTGTTCAGAAGCTATTAAAAAGGCTCACAGAATGTTAGGCTATATAGCACATTGTGTAGAGTTTCCGAGGGTTGAGTATATGTCAAATGCATTAATGAGGACATTCCAGGAGTACTGCATACAGTTTTGGTCTCCTGGGTACAAAAAAGACATAGAAGTATAGAAGAAATCCAGAGAAGAGCAACTAGGCTGAGTCTAGGACTGCAGGTGATGAGTTATGAGGAAAGACTAAAATTTAAGCAAAAGTAGATCAAGAGGTGACATGGTAGAAGTGTTTAGAATAATGAAATGAATTAATGCAGTTGAGTGCAGTTTATTTAAATTTAGTTCAGCAAGAACACAAACACAGCTAAAACTTGTTAAGGGTATATTTTGCACAAATATTAGGAAGTCTTTGACAAAGAAAACAATAGACATATGGAATACGTTACCAAGTAGTGAGTTAGTCAGTATAAGTTTAAAACATTCAAAACACACCTTGATGTCATTTTGGGGAGATTAAGTGGATAAGATTGGTGAAGTTTGTCTGAATGGTCTGTTCTAGTTAACATTTTTCTAATGTCTATACTGCTTCTAGCCCTTCTATAGGACTGCATAGTGGTTAGTGCTGCTGCCTCTCAGATCAGTGTTCTGTGTGCAAACCCTGTGGCTGATGACTGTCAGTGTGCAGTTTGCATACTTTGTGTATTTTCTTCCCACATCCTAAAGAGGTGCAGATTAACTGGTAATTCTAAACTGGCCTAATGTGGATGTGGCTGCGTAGGAGAGTACACCTCATGTGCACCTCAAAACCCAGGCCTACAGACTTTAAAAAATGATGTTTGTCCTCATCTTTCTACTTTCCTCTGTAGAGTAATTTAATCTTTCTTTCTCAAAGGAATATTATTGTTATTTAATTTAGTGAATACAATCAAATACATGAGGGCTTAATTGGTTTCTTTTTTAATTGAGTATATTTAAAAGTCTGTTTAATCCCTAGATATTTAACATTTTCAGTGCAAAATGGAAGGCTTGATTTTTGTGCTGTTTTTGTGTCAATGACTCTTACTGATATAAAATTGTGGATTGTTTTAATATTTCAAAAAATTAGAGTTAGGGTTAAATTGATTAATTTTTAGCACATTTCAAATGTCCTTATATGTAATATGAAATATAATAATATGTTGTCAACATACAGATGCATTTTGTGGTATTTATTAGTTTGATTTCCTTTTATACTCCTGTTTTGTGTCATTGATGCAGGCAGTGGTTTGACACATACACAAAACTAAAACTAATCTTCCTTTCTTGGTGTTGTGTATGAAAGTCAGTAATGTTTGCCAATTGGAAATAATTGCAACCATAGGTTATGGGTTTGTATAACACTTGAACCAAATGAATATATAGAGATTCAAAAATCATTTTCTCATTGTTTTTAAAAGTGAGGGAGTTATGCAGATTTCACAAGCAGGGTTTAAATCAGGTTTTTCGATTTTGGTCTTGTTCTTTTTGGGAGATAGATATCTGAGGTGAAACTCCATTAGCTGTGGTGTTATTTTACCTTCTTTTTAAACTATCATCCTGAGGTATTCTGTTTTTACTAAACCCGAGGGTCTTTAATTACATTATATGCACGTATATACAAGAATGAACAGCAGAAAAAGGGCTCAGAAAGAAAAGACAACTAAAGCTTCATCTATCCCTAAACAGGCTTAGAATTCAAGTTCAAGGTATGGCCTGCCAGAGACTTACATAGAACAATTAGTCGAAAGAACAGATCTCTGATGACCTGATGCTGCAGCATTGGCTTCAGCCGATGGCAAAAGTGGGAGTGAAACTGCAAGTGAGTTGGGCCCAGAGGAAACCTTTAAAGGTATGCTAGAAAAAAATTGAGGGACAAATACAGTAAAATTCGGGTAAGTTTGAGAATAAATTTAGGGCACTTGGTTCTCAGCTTGAAGACGTTAAGCAAATGTTCATTACTTGTATTGAAGTAGATGAACAATTGCCATCTGCCACTGTCGAAAAAGAACAGCTATAATATTTGCATGCAAAGTGCTTAGAGACAGACTAACTGCGCTGGAAGATGGCTATAGAAAAAATAATATCAGAACTGAAGGTCTCCCTGAAAACCATGAAAGGTCAAACCCAGTGAAATTCATGGCTGAACTATTCTTTAAAATAATTGGAGAGGACTTCAAATGAGACACTGAGATATCAGCAGCTTACCGCATACAATCAAAGGGACCAAAAGGGTCAAAGCCTAATAGCTTTATGGTACATTTTGACAAATTACAATCTAAAGTAAATTTGATGTCACTTCTCAGACAGAAACAAGAGATTATATTTGAAAATAACCATATTTGTATTTAACCTGATTTCTCACCTTCAACAGCTGCTATATATGCCACAAGTTACAGCATTACACAGTGTTTACGCAATGCCGAAAGAAGATACAGCCTCTTGTATCCTGCTAAATTGAGATGGGATGTTCAAGGCAAGTTCTACATTTTTGTTCAGTGGATGAAGCAGATAAAGAGCTAAGAAAATTAATCCTGTCACTTTTTGAAATACAATCATGAGTCACATTGGGTCCTGGCAAGTCAAAGAAAATTTTACCTGTAATTTGATCCATTCGCAATGAGTCTTTTGCAATTAATATACATTCTATTTTCTTCTCAATTAAATTAAAATTACAATTAAATTATAAATAACTATAAATGTTATATCCCCAAAGGGGACTATTTAACATCATATCCTTGATTTATTGTATTAGGACTGTACTTTCATACAACAACAGAATTTATTTATATAGCATATTTTCATGCAAATAATGTAGCTCATACATTATCTGCTTCTCCATGGGTACTGTTTAACATCATTTCCTGGGTATTTTCTTTTGGGACTGTTTAAGATTATTATTCTAGGTTTATAGTATTTGGACTGTATTACTAATTGATATCTCTACTTTAATTTTTCTTCACCGCTGCTGGGGGGCTTTTTTGTTTTGGATGTGCTCTGTCTATAGGCATGTCAGAGGACTGAGTCTTTGTGAAGTCTGGTCTAGCATCATGTGGGGAGGCAAAATGGGGCGGGGCAAGCTATTTCGAATCTCTCCTTTTTACCCCTACAATTGTAAGTGCCAACACAACAATAGGCTTCATAACCATAACTCCTGGCAAAATTGGAAATTAAGGTTAAAGCTATCTTATTTAATAACATGCTACCTTAATTTAAGACTATAAAATGTCAACAAAGGTTCAGAAGAAATCTCTGTATGACCAAACAGTGAACTTTGTGAGCTGGAATGTCAAAGGTTTCAATCACGAAATAAAGAGGAAGAAAGTATTCTCACACCTGACAGGTCTAAACACCAAGATTGTATTTTTACAGGAGATTCACTTATTAAGGAAAGATGTTGTGGTTGCAAAGAGACTGGACTGGCCAAATATTCCACTCCAGCTATACAGAAACAACTAGAAGTGTGGGTATCTTAAAACAGAACAATTTCATGTGTAATATGAGATGTTATTTCTGCTTCTGAAGGGCGATATATGATCATTATGGGTAATTTATTTAATTGTAAAGTGATTTTGATAAATATCTACAAACCCAATATGGATTATAGAGACTTAATTCGTATTTGCCTCCATTCCTAATTAACACTCAAAAAATTGTAATGGCTGGATACTTTAATCGTGTTTTAACACTAGAATTACCAGAGCCTACGAAAAAACTCGTAATTCCGTCCCACCTTAAATCACCTTTTGTCATCGAAATGTGCTGATAAAAATCAGGCTGCAAGCAGCCGGCTATTCCATCCCCCCACCGACTTAGAACGTGCACAAACTTCTCCCAGCTCATGCCTTGATTGATTATCTGGGAGTGAAGTGGAGTTTTAGAGTGGAAATAATAGATCATTATTTGGAATACACGCATTTCACGTGTGTTCCATTTCTACAGTAATCCGTGTAAACACATTTTTAAAACAGAAACGTTTTCATATTGTAGTAGTAAATGACAAAATGTAAGCATAAACTATATAATGTATGAAGCCTGAAGTCCAAATATCAAACACTTCCACAAAAGGTACAAATATAACAGAACAAGTATGCTTTTATTCAAAAATATAACTGCAGAAAAAAGCCACCTTAGCATGCCATATTGACACATACTTACTACAGCTACCACGGTAGCATAATGGTATCAGCCGCTGATTAGTATCCAAAAGATCATGAGTTCGCTCCCACATGGTTCAGTTTTGAGAAGTAAACTGCTCTTATTCTTACTATTTTAGAATAAAAACACGCATTTGATTTCAGTGTGTAACAGCCAGTAATTTATGATGTATAGCGCGTCTCCAAATAAATCACATTTGAGTATAGCACGTCTCCAAATAAATCACATTTGAGTTATAGCGCGTCTCCAAATAAATCTCATTTGAGTTATAGCGCATCTTTATGTGAAAACAGCAGTGTCAGATTGATGGGGGGGGAGGGGGTGGGAATCGTGAACGTGACTGAGAGAATGGAACTGAATAAAAAAAAAAGACTGAAATCAAATGTATGTTTTTATTCTAAAATAGTTAAGTACATGCAATATTATTTGAAAACGAACGTAAAGATGCTATAACTCAAATGTGATTTATTTGGAGATCGCTATAACTCAAATGTGATTTATTTGGAGCGCTATAACTCAAATGTGATTTATTTGGAGACGCTATACTCGAATGTTATTTATATAGGGAAGAAAGTACAATGTCAGGTGCTCATTCAGTGTAATAGGAACCATAGCACAGAGAGATGTGTACACTGCACCAAGTACACATGTCGTGAATGTAGGAAGGGTGTGTGGAAATTGTTAATATTTGAATGTGATGATTTTATATAGCACGGATCGGAAATCAGCAGTTCTTAGCATTGCACCACGCAAGTTGTCGTATCAACCGCCTACTGTAACTTGCTTTATTTTTTTCTTCACTTATAGTCTAGAATAAAAGTGCATTTGTTTTTTATTCTTGTACACCAACATATGTTCCTGTGTTTGAGCGACACGGGCATGCTCAAAAATAAACGTGTAATGCCACGAAAAGTGCACGCAGGCACTTCAGTTCGCAAGCATTGGTACGAGAATGCAGTCACAAGTACGCTGCAGAGCTACAGCGCATCTTTATGTGAAAACAGCATTCTCAGATGGGGGGTAGGGAAGGATCCTGAACACGACTGAGAATGAAAAGTGAATAAAAAAAAAAACTAACCTTTACAAGTATCATAAATTACTGGCTGTTACACACTGAAATCAAATGCGTGTTTTTATTCTAAAATAGTAAGAATAAGAGCAGTTTACTTCTCAAAACTGAACCATGTGGGATTGAACTCATGACCTTTTGGATACTAGTCAGCGGTTGATACCATTATACTACCATGGTAGCTGTAGTAAGTATGTATCAATATGGCATGCTAAGGTGGCTTTTTTCTGCAGTTATAGTTTTGAATAAAAGCATACTTGTTCTGTTATATTTGTACCTTTTGTGGAAGTGTTTGATATTTGGACTTCAGGCTTCATACATTATATAGTTTATGCTTACATTTTGTCATTTACTACTACAATATGAAAAACGTTTCTGTTTTAAAAATGTGTTTACACGGATTACTGTAGAAATGGAACACACGTGAAATGCGTGTGTTCCAAATAATGAACTATTATTTCCACTCTAAAACTCCACTTCACTCCCAGATAATCAATCAAGGCATGAGCTGGGAGAAGATTGTGCACGTTCTAAGTCGGTGAGGGGATGGAATAGCCGGCTGCTTGCAGCCTGATTTTTATCAGCACATTTAGATGACAAAAGACGCTGGTGGAGAGCTGTGAACGATTTTAAGAAGCGATTTAAGGTGGGACGGAATTACGAGTTTTTTCGTAGGCGCTGGTAATTCTAGTGTTAAATCCAGACCTGTATAGGTCTTCAGCCACAGGGGCTATAACATCTAACACTGCAAAAACAATTATACAGTTTGTATCATAACTTATGAGACCCATGGAGATTTCTAAATCCAAACTTAAGAGCATATTTCTTCTTTTCACCAGTACATCACTGTTACACAAGAATTCATTATTTCTTTATCAATGACAATTTTTTGCCAATGATCAAATCTTGCAAGTATAACACTATTGTTATCTCTGACCATGCCATTCTGATTATGAAGCTCAAATTACTATGCCTCACATACTCATCTTGCAGATGGTGTCTTGATGCCGTGTTATTAGCTGACGAGAACTGTGTAGAATTTACATCCAAGCAAATTGATTTTTTTTTTTTAACGACAAATGCATCCTCAGAGGTCTCTGAAGGAATACTCTGGGAAACCCTGAAGGCATTTTTAAGACGACAGATTATTTCATATCTTTCCCACAAAAATAAATTGAAACAAAGAAGGCATCAAAATTAATCAGTGAAATTACTACAATAGATCAAGTATATGCCAAGTCTCCAAATGAGGCACTTCATAGGAAAAGACGGGCTTTGCAATCAGAACTCAACCTCAACTCAACGGAACAACTCATTTTTAAATCGTGACATCATTACTATCAATATGGAGAGAAGGCTAATAAGCTCTTAGCTCAACAATTCCACAAGCAGGATGCTCACAATGCAATATCGGTAATTACCAACACAGACAGGGATAAAATCATTGACCATAAAAATATAATATAGACATTTAGCGACTACTATATGTCCTTAGATTCTTCTCAGTTTAAAAAAGACAAAACATAATCTAATTTGTTTTTGATTCATTACCTATACCATAGATAGATACTCTCAGTGCAGAGGAATTGGATAAACCTCTGACACTCTCAGAATTACTAGACACTATAAACTCACTACAGAGTATGAAAGCTGCAGGCCCTGATTGCTACCCAGCTGAATTTTATAAAACATTTTCAATTAAAAAATCTCCCTTTTATTAGCAACCAGAGACAACATTCTATTCCAAACTTTTCGCAAGCATTAGTTACTGTCTTTCTTAAGAAAAATAAGAACTTATTACAGTGTGCATCCTACAGACCAGTCTCAATTCTTAATTACAATGTTAAGATAATCTCCAAAGTTCTAGCTAGAAAGATTGAGAAAGTACTTCCTTCAGTAATATCATAAGTCCAAACCAGATTTATTAAAGGCAGACACTTAGCTTCCAATCTTTGACACTTGTTTAATGTAATATATTTACCCATAAAGTCTAACACCCCAGAGATCTTATTATCTTTGAATGCATAAAAAAACATTCAATATGGTTGAGTGGGACTACTTATTCCCCTACTTGCATGAATTTGGGTTTGGCCCAAACATATGTGCATGGATCAAACTGTTGTATAGCAGTCCAGATGCTTCAGTTTATATTAACAACATTATTTCAGACTACTTCAACCTAGAACATAGTACTAGACAAGCATGTCCTCTGTCACCACTACTATTTGCAATTACCATCACTGGACTCAAAATTAATATGAATAAAAGTGTGCTTTTTCCAGTGAGCTCTCTAGCACACAACATTAGATTGGACGCCTTCGCTTTTATCATCGCAGATCAGTTTAAAAACTTAGGGGTTAACATCACAGGTAAACATAAAGCTCTTTATCAAAAAATGTTGCTGTCTGCATGAAAAACTTAAATAAGACGTGCATAGGTGGCCTATCCTCTATCTCAGTTTAGCAGGCAGAATTAATACTGTCAAGATGAATATCCTTCCTAAGCTTGTTACTATTTCAAAGCATTCCCATATACAGTGGTGTGAAAAACTATTTGCCCCCTTCCTGATTTCTTATTCTTTTGCATGTTTGTCACACAAAATGTTTCTGATCATCAAACACATTTAACCATTAGTCAAATATAACACAAGTAAACACAAAATGCAGTTTTTAAATGATGGTTTTTATTATTTAGGGAGAAAAAAATCCAAACCTACATGGCCCTGTGTGAAAAAGTAATTGCCCCCTGAACCTAATAACTGGTTGGGCCACCCTTAGCAGCAATAACTGCAATCAAGCGTGTGCGATAACTTGGAATGAGTGTTTTACAGCACTCTGGAGGAATTTTGGCCCACTCATCTTTGCAGAATTGTTGTAATTCAGCTTTATTTGAGGGTTTTCTAACATGAACTGCCTTTTTAAGGTCATGCCATAGCATCTCAATTGGATTCAGGTCAGGACTTTGACTAGCCCACTCCAAAGTCTTCATTTTGTTTTTCTTCAGCCATTCAGAGGTGGATTTGCTGGTGTGTTTTGGGTCATTGTCCTGTTGCAGCACCCAGGATCGCTTCAGCTTGAGTTGACGAACAGATGGCCGGACATTCTCCTTCAGGATTTTTTGGTAGACAGTAGAATTCATGGTTCCATCTATCACAGCAAGCCTTCCAGGTCCTGAAGCAGCAAAACAACCCCAGACCATCACACTACCACCACCATATTTTACTGTTGGTATGATGTTCTTTTTCTGAAATGCTGTGTTCCTTTTACGTCAGATGTAACGGGACATTTGCCTTCCAAAGAGTTCAACTTTTGTTTTGTTTTTTGTCGGTCCATAAGGTATTTTCCCAAAAGTCTTGGCAATCATTGAGATGTTTTTTTAGCAAAATTGAGACGAGCCCTAATGTTCTTTTTGCTTAACAGTGGTTTGCGTCTTGGAAATCTGCCATGCAGGACGTTTTTGCCAAGTCTCTTTCTTATGGTGGAGTCGTGAACACTGACCTTAATTGAGGCAAGTGAGGCCTGCAGTTCTTTAGACGTTGTCCTGGGGTCTTTTGTGACCTCTCGGATGAGTCGTCTCTGCGCTCTTGGGGTAATTTTGGTCAGCCGGCCACTCCTGGGAAGGTTCACCACTGTTCCATGTTTTTTCCATTTGTGGATAATGGCTCTCACTGTGGTTCGCTGGAGTCCCAAAGCTTTAGAAATGGCTTTATAACCTTTACCAGACTGATAGATCTCAATTACTTCTGTTCTCATTTGTTCCTGAATTTCTTTGGATCTTGGCATGATGTCTAGCTTTTGAGGTGCTTTTGGTCTACTTCTCTGTGAAAGGCAGCTCCTATTTAAGTGATTTCTTGATTGAAACAGGTGTGGCAGTAATCAGGCCTGGGGGTGGCTACAGAAATTGAACTCAGGTGTGATACAGGGCCATGTAGGTTTGGATTTTTTTTCTCCCTAAATAATAAAAACCATCATTTAAAAACTGCATTTTGTGCTTACTTTTGTTATATTTGACTAATGGTTAAATGTGTTTGATGATCAGAAACATTTTGTGTGACAAACATGCAAAAGAATAAGAAATCAGGAAGGGGGCAAATAGTTTTTCACACCACTGTACATTAACAAATTTTTTTAAAGAAATTGGATTCAACTATAACCTAATTTATTTGGAATTCAAAATATCCACATATCCAAAGGGTGACCCTACAATGACCTAAAGCAGAAGGCGGCATGGCTTTCAAATTTATTACTGGGTTGCAAACATACAAGCTATAAAAACCTGGACAATGACACAAATGGATGAACATACACAGGCTTGGTCCGCAATAGAAATAAAATCCTGCTTGTACTTCTTTAAAGTCCTTCCTTTGTACCCCAGTAACTGCAAGTTATCGCCAATGTACTAATAACCCAATTGTCCTTCATTCACTCAGAATATGGAACCAATGTAGGAAGAGAGAAAAGCTTTTATGTGTGGCACTTCTACATGATAACCACCTTTTTCCACCCTCTCAAACTTATACAGTTTTTAATGTTTGGAAAATGTCTGTGATTAAATCATTTAGAGATTTGTATATAGATAATATATTTGCATTCTAGGAACTATTACTTTCTAAATTAGAAGCTTTGCTAAACAAAATCTGCCCAATATTCTTCACCTCCCAATTATTTCTGTTCCAGAAGAAATATTGATCAGTCTTGAAGACAGCATTTCCATAGTATATGAAAACATTTTTAAGTCCCTTCTTTCCAAAGATCCCAGAGTACAGTATCCTAGGAAAAGGACATCTTACTCAACATTCCAGAAAAGGAGTGGAAGTCAGCAATACACAGAATTCAGTCTAGCTCCATATGCGCAAAGCATACAATTATTCAACTTAAACTCTTTTATCGAGCACATCTGTCTTGTTTAAATTGCCCAAAATGTATCCAGGGAAAGATCCAACCTGCGAATGTTGCAGTCAAGCTCCAGCTTCACTGGGCCATATGTTTTGGGCATGCATCAGAATCTTTAAATGCCTTTCCAAGATCCTTAGTGTCACATTCTCTCATAATCCTTTAACAGCGGTGTCTGGTGTACTCCCAGATGGGCTTAAAGCGGAGGAGGACAAACAAACTGTAATTGCTTTTACTTCACTACTAGCAGGTAGACTTATCTTGCTAAACAGGAAAAATCCTAGTTCACCTCTTTTAAGTCAGTAGGTAACTGATGTTATATACTACTTGAAATTGGAAAAAAGTGTCTATCCATAAGCTAACCTAAAAGGGTGCCCCCTTTTTAAACTTTTTTTGTAAATGTATCAACTGTAGTCATTTCTGACCATAAAGCACAAAGAAGGCTATTCCATCGTTTTGGTGCAATGGACTGAAAAACCCAATCCCCACGAGTCTTGGTACAGGCAGTCCCCAGGTTACGTACGAAATAGGGACTGTAGGTTTGTACTTAAGTTGAATTTGTATGTAAGTCAGAACAGGTAAATTATTTTAATAAATGCTATTGTTGATCGACTGTAACCAAGTGATCTGCAAATGAATGATGGAGTTTCACCTCTCTCTGACCTTTTTATTATTTCTACTTTATTTTCAATGGTGATGGTTTTTCTCTTCTTTACTGTATCACCAGCACTTGCATCAGATTTGTGTTTCAGAGACATTCTTGAAGGGTGAAGACAAAAGGTTAAGATGAGCTCTTCTGCACAGCACTGTACATGCTATCACAGCATGAAGGCACCTGTCGTCAACACATCTGATGTACTGACAAGAGACAACTTCCTGCTATGTGCGTAACAGTACAAGCAGGCTTGCTATTGAGAATGAATGGGGGTGGCAAGGGGCGGTTCATCACCCGCCAACCACACAGTCACCTCCACTACAGTATGCTGCCTGCAGCATCCGCCCACCGAGAACGCGGCCAAAGGCGGGTAGTGAATCGACCACAACCGCCCCCATTCAACAGGCAGCCACCCGATGCACACTACAATGCTACCAAACTCTGCCCTGTTCATCCTTAATGGCCTCCGTTCAGCCACAACCGGGTCACCACTTGCAACATTACCAGCCAGGCAACGAGAACGAACGGGGCAGCTGTGTGTGCTGGGCGGACAGTGAAACCACTCCCTCCACTCCATACAGCCTGCTTCCAGTCAGGAGCAGTAGCTGTGGCGACATAGTGGACGGGTAGCGAACTGCCCCATCAAGCCTCCGTCCTGCACACGAGTGATAGATGTGGCCCCGGTGACTATGGACCACGGGTCACCGCTTGCCAGCGGAAGCCGACTGAGGGACACTACACTTCGCGAGCAGCGAAATCCCCCCCCTCCAGGCTCCGTCCAGTCACTGTTTGCAGGTCCCCAGGCCGAAGATGATGAAGCGGCAGTTACTGAGGCACATGTGTCACAGCTGCGGCCCTGGTTAGATGACCTATGTGGGAGACTGGTAGTGTAATGTAAAAAATATGGAATGTAAATATATTATGGTGTTTGACCCTACAGAGTTCGGTAGGTGATTACTGAAATTTTAAAACAGATTCTAAATTCCACTGAAGCCAATAAAGCAAAGATAAAATCGGAGTAATGTGAGACCACTTACTGGAAATGGTTAAGAATCTATCAGCAGCATTCTGAATAAAGTGATGACTCAGCAGCATGTAAATAAAGAATTACAATAATCAAGATGTGAAAATATAAAAGCATTTTTTAATGTCTCCATTTGAGCCTTCGATACTATTGTTGTTAGTTTTGATATAATCTTAAGATGATAAAACAAGAGCGAAATAAGGACCTGAGTATTGCTGAAGGTCAGGAACAACAGGAGACCTGTAGATTGAAAGAAGCTTTTTATTCTTGGCGAGTAGGAGGCTGCATATAGCTGGTGGAGATACTTCTCTTTTATTTTAGACCTGTTTACATGTTCGAAGCAGAACTTATCATGGCAAGCTTTAGTGATCAATACCTTATCTTGCTTAGGTATGCAATGTTTTTGCACAACAGCTGAGAGGAAAATGTGCACATTAAATAAATCAGACACAGTCAGCGGGAGCAGTATCATCATTTTCAGGAGGGGGTGCAGGTTCCAGGAGCAAAGAGGTGTAATGAGGGTCCTGGGAATTGTGGGCATGAAGAAAATAGGCCTTTGTGAGGGAGGTGTCAGTGTGCCTCTGAAGGAGGCCGCGAATGCAGGGGATGTGGCAGCATCCAAAAACAACCAGAATTGCAAGGAAAATGAGGATAGTGGTGAAAATAGTCTTACACCACCTGGCCCATGCCCCGAACCATTTTTCAAATAGTTCGTCAAGGGGATTGGAAATACCAGAATTTTCCACAAGTTCAACGGAAAGGGCGGTGAGACCAGCAAGTGCACAGGTTATTGATCTGTCAGGAGCAGTGTTATTTGGGATGAAGGTACAGCAAGTGTCCCCGAACATGGCACATATGCTGCCTTTCTCAGCTAAAAACATATCAAGTGCTATCCGGTTTTGCCACGTCATGAGAGAAGTTTTGTCTAGTTGTTCATGGATGCCCTCGATGGCTTTGCGAATAAAAGTAAGAAATCGCTGTTGACTGATTGTAATAGAGATAATTAATCCAATCTACATTTTTATTTATTGTTGATCACCATAATATAATTAATTCAAATCCAGCGGCCACTTGATCACATGTTTTATATTGGCTTGGAGCTCCTCTGGGGACTCTGATACCATCTATATATACAGTAAAATCGGACATTTCAAGGGTAGAACGATGGACCTGGGGTTTACCTGGACGAACTGAAGCAGAAGAGTGAAGAGGTAAGATGTGAAAAAGCATTAGTAATTGGATTAGGGCGCAACGGCCTCTCTAGTCAGGGGAATGGATTGAGAGCAATGTGTTCTTTTTACACATCCACCATATATCGGCACATGGGGAATTATGGGAGGAAACAATTATAATGTGAGCACATTCTGCTAGTATGTCCCTTACTGATGGAGAACCTTGTCTTCAGACCATGTTGCTGAGCCTTCCAGGACTGATAACCCCAGTCATAAGTGCCTGTGTTTGCAAATACCCACTTCTATTCTTTGCAATTACTGCCATAATGAGTAGAGACAGCAGTCACACACACATATTTTTCGGGCTTAGTCCATTGTTCATGTCTTACGGTTCCACAAGGAGCGACAGTACAAAAGTCAATCTGGATTGAGGTGGTCTTCCCTGGACCTCCTTCAATGAGGTTTGTAGACCTACTGTATGTGGTTTCACATTTTCTATGATCATGCCCACTGGCATGGGGCGACCTGTTAGGATCTCAAACGGGGATAATCCCAACTGTCGATGTGTTCTTCCCCTCAAGCTCATAAGAGCTAAGGGTAGAGCATCTGGCCAAGAAAGATTAGCTTGCTCACAGATTTTGGCTAATTTGGATTTCAAAAGTGCTCTTACAACCTTTCTATGATTCCTCCGCTCTGGAGATGGTATTTACAGTAATGGTGAACATTTATTTGCAACCAAGAGGATAATTCACTTATTACAGAATTGATAAAATGAGTTCCATTATCTGTTTGGAGCTTCTGTGGAATACCCCACCTTGGGATAATTTCTTTTATTAAAGGTTTAGCCACTGCCTTTGCATTGGCATGCTTAGAAGGAAAGGCCTCAACCACAATCCACAATCACGAGGCAGTATTGATATTCTTTGGACGGTGTTAGTTCAATGAAGTCCATTTAAAGATGCTCAAATGGACTCACTGGTTTCGGGGTAATGGCGGGACTTAGGTGTTCCTTTGCCTATATTGTACCTTTGACATAGGGCACACTGCCGACAGAATTGCTCCACATAAACTGAGAATCCTGTAGCTTCCCAGTGTTGTTTGACATCTCGAACCATTGTGTCTCTTCCAGCATGGTCTACGTCATGGGCTATTTTTGCCATACCTGGAAAAGAAGTCATTAGGAAGTAATGGTTTATTAGTCTTTCCATGAACCCATATATTAGTTAAGAGAATTCCCTCCCGGGACCATTTTTGCCTTTCTTTATCTGTGGCTGAACACTGTAAAGCAAAATAATTGATCACAGTCACAGTTATTCCCTTCCCCAGTCCGACTCCCTTGGCCTACTCACCAAGAATCTTTCCTCCTGTCCGGAATGGCCAGTTCACTCGACCCTCAGTCTAGTCAGAGGAGGCCAAGGGCTCCCTGCTGTGGGACTCAATCAGAAGTAGGCCAACTGTTAATCTTCCTAGTTGAGCTGGTCCTCCCGATCCGGCCGGAATTGGTCATCTAGTAGGTCTTTCAGACGATCCCCTCCCAGAGAGCCGCTTAGCCATCTCTGCCCCACGTTGGATGCCAAAAACTGTGGACACTAAAGGTCAAGAATGACAGGAGACCTGTAGATTGAAAGAAGCTTTTTATTCTTGGTGAGTAGGAGGCTGCATAAAGCTGGTGCAATCAGCCTCACATTACAGGCAGATTCATCTCTTTTATAGTAGACCTGTTTACTTGTTCGAAGCAGAACTTATCATAGCAAGCTTTAGCAATAAATACCTTATATTGCTTAGGTATGCAATGTTTTTGCACATCAGCCAGGAGGAATTAGCTACACTAACCAAGTTTTTAGCAATATGCTCAAAATAGTTTAAGCAAGAGTTCAGAAACCGGTCACAGCTTATTTTGTAATATCACAGGGTGTTCTGTTATTAGAGGTCAGCAGTTTCTTATAAAAGCATGCAAATTAATACCTTAATTCTGTGCACAAGCTTAATTCTTTTTCTGCATAAATGAGGAACAAAGCATATTGAAGTAATAAATCATATAGCTCTTTTCACCTTGATTAATACAAAATCCAGTCCTTGTTATTGTGAGTTATATACTTATAATCATTACAGTTTATAATTTTTCTTTCTCAGTATGAAAGTGTAAGACTGGTCAAACTTAACACTGAAGTTCTGGACATAAGACTTAAAGATGAGTGAAGCAGCTGGTAACCTGAGACGAATCTTTGGATGCAAATTCAATGGGACAATAATTAAAACTT
This sequence comes from Polypterus senegalus, assembly GCF_016835505.1. Classification (NCBI taxonomy): domain Eukaryota; kingdom Metazoa; phylum Chordata; class Cladistia; order Polypteriformes; family Polypteridae; genus Polypterus; species Polypterus senegalus. The sequence goes on from NC_053155.1 coordinate 156,894,620, forward strand.
CAGTTTTTTTAGAATTAAGCTGTAAAAAATTAATGGCCAGCCATTTATTTATTTCACTAAGGCATTCCATCAGGCCAGATAACTTATGGAGGTATAGTTGTTTAACACTAGAATCCCTGAAGTAACAAAACTATTAGTAATACTGGGCCACCTTAATTCTCTCACACCTCCACATCAGTGTCTTTGTTTTTCAAATGTGTCAATCAACACTGGCAGCAGGTGGCCTGCTCACCCATCCCCCACCTAGGCAGCTGAAATTAGACACAAAATTCTCCCAGCTGAAGTCTGTATATCTGGGAGTGTGGTATCTGGAATTGTCTGTTTATTTGATTTTTGACTTCAGTCTTCACACATTATACACTTCATGTCAACATTGTGTCATTATTACTATGATATGAAAAAAGTTTCTGTTTTAGTTATGTGTTCAACATTTCTTGCCTTGCATTTCCTGTCATTTACAAAGATCATTGTAGACATAGAACACATATGAAATGTCTGTATTCCAAATACAATACATTATTTAACCTGTACAATTCCAGACAAGGTATACAGACTTCAGGTGTGAGAATTTTGTGTCCGAATTCAGCTGCCTCTGTGGGGGATGGGTGAGCAGGCTGCCTCCTGCCAGTACTGATTAACACATTTGCAAAACAAAGGTGCCGATGAGGAGGTGCGATGGAATTTAAAGTGGCCCAGCATTACAAAAATTTTTGTAGGCTTCAGGGATTCTAGTTTTAAAAGAGAATGAAAGCTGAATATCATCAGCATAAATGTGATATGAAACATCTTTAAAAGAAACTTAAAGTTCGAGACAAAGGAAGAATGTACAAGGAAAGTAACACTGGCCCAAGAACAAATCCCTGTGGCACACCACGTGACAAGGATGCTGGGCCTAACATGTACTCAACAATGCTAACAGAGAAACTAATTTCTGCTAAAAAACATAGACCAGTCTAAGGCAGTCCCAGAAATCCCCACAGAATGTTTTAACATATTAATTAGAAGTGTATGGTCTACAGTATTAAATGCAGCACTGATCCAAAAGTGCAAGAATGAAACACTCCTCCACATCAGCAACCATAAGAAGCTCATTAGCCACCTTTAGAAGTGTTGCTTCTGTGTAATGTTGTTTCCTAAAGCCAGATTGAAATGGATCAAAAATTTGATATTTATTAAGAAAAGTAGTCAGCTGCATATTCAAGTACATTTTCTAATATTTTAGCTAGGAATGAGAGTTCAGAGAGGCCTCAGATTATTAAAATCAGAGGGATTAAGATTAGTGATTTAGGATTAGAGTCCTAAAGTGCTGTTCATCAATAAATAAATAAATGATACATTAGAATCTAGTTTAACCTGGAGGCTAAAAACAACAGATTTAAAATCTAGATAAAACAATCGTGTAAATCCACATAAAACCATATTAGCATTAAATTCTTCTTCAGCCAGTCAAGCACATCCTTCACTCTACATTTCCCCAGTTCACTCCAGTAGGTCTTCCAACCGGTGGAGACATTGACAGTTATGACTACCTTTCCTGACTCCTGACCCGACTGCCTTGACCAGCATCTTCCAATCTGCAAATCCGCCAATAAGCTAATGCGGTGCTATTTGGATTCCAGGGAAGTTTGTTCCACATACCCTCTGCTACACTTTTCAATTGGGAAACCTCATAGAACACCAGTCACTTTATTCTGCTTGCACTTTTTGTCCTTTTTCAGGCTCTCTTGCTTCCACTGTCTGGTTTCCTCCTGATTATTTGTGTCTCCAGGTACCATCCAGACTGCCTTTTTTGGTCTTAACCAATTGTCTCTTGGTTTCACTGTGTTTGTTCCCTTTAAAGCACCAATTGGATGCTGTTGCAGACGTACACCTGCACCGAAGATTGAATGAAGCACCTGACCAATCCACTTGTATTTGCATGTGAATGTGCGATCAGCCAAGCACACAAATCACACTGGGATTGGCACATGCAAGTTCACATGTGCACCTGCATCCGCTTTGATCCTGCACACTCCGACTCCTGATTATTTATTTTACATGCATCACACCATAAACCTCACTTGTCAGAAGATTTACTGGAGTGGTATGTCTGTATAAAAATGTAATGGATTCAATTCATTTGGCAGAGAATAACATATGTGACATTGACTAGCCTCTTGAAATACTTCATTGCTATAGTTGTTAGTGTGATGGATTGTACCATTGGCTGGCATTAGCAGCATTCACATCAAAGTGTGCAGAGAAGTTTTTAAGCTGTCAGGGAGGTATCAGAGCTCGCCGTGCTGGAATAGTTGCTTAATAGTCAATTTTTGTCCATATTTCTAGACACAAGATCTGAGCTATATGCAATGGTGTGTGTTTAATGCATCAGAAATGGTCTTAACCACCCATCATTTCTGGTTTGAGTAAGGCCTAATAAAGACTTTCGATGATATTTTCATCATCAGTGTCATTAACAGAGCTGCGCCTGAACGTATCTCAGTCAGCAACACTCGGCACGTCCTGGAGAATGGCTCCTGACTGGTCAGTCCAATGAGTTATGTCACAAGCAACTGGAGCCATATTAATGACAGTAAACTCCCAGGGATGATAAAAATGGTTTAAATTTAATTACCAGAAACTCCAGATCAGATGAGCAGTAGCGTGAAAAGGCCATTACGTTCCCACTATCACACCAATTGTTACACTACTGTGCTCTGTCCATACAGTAAACAGAGAAAGATTCAGCAGGTCGAGTCATATGATCCAGTATCAATTGAGTTAGGCATCTCTCTGTTAAACAAAAGATGTTTCTGGAACTTTATCTTTGCTCTGATGTCATCCTGCTTGTTCTCTAGTGACTGTACATTGGCTGGTAGAGTGGTGGTCCGTGTGTTTGAGCCCTCAGCCTGTCGTTTCCCTCGATTTTCCTTTTGGTTGCGTCTCACTTGTCCAAGGTGAGTTAATGAATATGGAGTCAGAAAGCTGGAGATTTACTGATGATCCTATATTTATGAGCATCTTGCGATCAAAGCTCATGAAACCCAAAGTAATGGGTGTAAAAAAAGTAAGTAAAATAACACTTAACATTAAGTTAGCAAACAGTCTGATTGGACAGCAACCATACTCAGTCAAACCATCTTGTAAGGATGTATAGTATGTTTTCATTTGCTTAGTCTGTTTTGTTTTATTTTGTTTAACTGATGAGTCTTTTAGTGCAAACTGTTATATTTTGGTTTTATATTGAGCTGTATTGCTTAGGTAGGTTTGCAACTCATTATTGTTTGTCTAAAAATTAAGATATTCGGAGCCTCTTTTATAAAACTTGGATTTGACCATGAAAATATGTGTACACCCCAAAACAGGCAATTTGTACACTAAAAAATAAGATTTATAAAACCTGCTGTAGGTGCTTTTCCACTCAATTTACTTTTATAAGTCACAATCATCTTGTAAATGTGCTTTTGTGATCATGCCTCAATGCTAATCAACCTCATACATATGCAATCACAGTGCTGCAGATTGGATGGTTGATAACCCTCCTTCCTGTCACATCGAGACCCTACCATCTGCATTTAAGAGCATCTGGCTGTGCTCCACAGCTGAACACGCTAGATCATGCGTATCATTATAACGTCTCTCCTCTGCATTCTGGGGGTCTGGGAAAGGAGTAAGGTGCCAGCGTCTAAGCAGGTAGCCCCCTTCACCTTCCACATGTATGATATAATGAATAGATATAGAACATATGAAAAACTGAGGATCCAGCCAGTTACCTTACCGACAAACCAGTGTACAAAAGTACAAAGTTACAAAAGTAACTTTGCATCAAAATGAACGAATTACAGGTCGACCCAGGCTATGGAGACATTATGTATATGAGTCTGACCACGCCATCACATACGACTGACGCTCTTATCGCAATATGAATGTAATAAAGTGATCTGATTACATTAGGAGAACCAGACATTGCTGAAAATTCCCTTTTTACATTGGCAAAAAAATGTATGCATATACACTCACATCATAAAAAACTGGATGTGGCACCTCTTTGGTCAGCTAATGCCTTCTATCACAGAGGGAGTGGGCATGATGAAATAAACCTTGACTAAGATATTACTGACCTGTCGGCCAGTTCCCTGAGAATTTGCAACAACTGATATAAACTGATGAAAAACCAAAAAAGTGCTTCAGTAAGTATGTAGTATTGACCCCTTTGAAAGATAGCTGAAATAAGTCTGTACATCATATTCAACACTTTTGAGGTTTAATATGTTTGTCACATCAATGTGCGTTATAATAATGGCTCTATGATATGAATTATTAAATACGTGAGTCTTTATTTAGAGAGATAGATAGACACTTTATGGGTTTGTCTGCATTTCCCTTCTTGATCAAGGGTGTCATCATTTTCCAGTTTCTCTGAAATGTTGTATACACATGGGTTAGAGTTTCCAAAAACATACACAAGCTTTTGTATCAAGTTTTGTTTTATAATGTTGGCATGGGAAGTTCCAGACACACACTTGACACCTCTTTTTTGCTTATGCAAGCTTTAGAAATGAAGCCCCTGGTCTGGTATGCAGTAACCGCTAAACAAAAGCAATCTATATATACAGTATATCAGAAGTGACTGAAGAAAATTCAACAATGTATTTTTCTCAATGAACAATGATGTGATTGTCTACTATAAGTGTTTATAAAACTCAGGACGGATGCTAAGTAGTCCTGGAGCATTATTGTTTTGAATCTTATTTAGACTGTGGTGGGCTGGTGCCCTGCCCGGGGCATGTAATTTTTTATAGCCTGTTAAATAAAGGTGAGTTTAATTGTGTAGATCCTTTAAAAATAATGCATTTTAAACAAATATCAAGCTGAGATCTTGGGTTTATGCTTTAGTCCATGCTGGTACAATTCCCCAGGTTAGTTATGTCTCAGATGCTAGATTATAACACTTTTGTCTTATAGGGTGATGCTATTTAGCTTTAATAAAAGAATACAATTAGAAGAAATGAAAGAAAGAAACTGAGTCATTTTTTATTGATTGAAGAAATAAACCTTTTATTGTGGGGTTAAACAGTGGCACAGTGGTAACACTGCTGCCTTCCAGTAAGGAGACTTGGGTTTGCTTCCCAGATCCTCCCTGCATGGAGTTTGCACATTCTCACCATGTCTGCATGGGTTTCCTCCAGGTACTCCGGTTTCCTCCCACAGACCAAAGATGTGTAGGTTAGGTGCACTGGCGATCCTAAGATGTCCTTGGTGTATGGGCTGTGTGTGTGCCCTGTGGTGGGATGGCACACTGCCTGGGATTTGTCCCTGCCTTGCACCATGTGTTGGCTGGGATTTGCTTCAGCAGACCCCAATAAACCTGTAGTTAGGATATAGCGGGTTGGATAATGGATGGATGGATGGATGTTATTTAGAATATCATAGAATTTGGTTTTGAAGTTTTTTTCATCTTTAGTCTGCTTTGGAATATTAATACCATACAGAAAACATTCACATTTTAAATATTTTTACATACTTCTATAGTTACTCTGGTATCATCACACCTTCGTGGTCTTATGATTGATAAAAATTTCCAGGAGAGGGGAGTACACCATTTGACCTAGATCAACAAATCTTTGCATTCTTGTACTACTAATGACTGTAGACTCCCACTATCAAATAATAAATTAATTAACAGCATGTTTTAAACTGAAGCAACATATTTACCAAAACTATACAAACAAAATAACACTATCTTGAAATAATTTAAAAAATTTACATATTTGTTGTTTTAAGACCAATACAATGTTTGTATTTTATTGTTTATAAATCACGTACTTAATGTGTTCCATTTTGTTGCCAATTCCCTTTATAATATTTTACTATTTATTTTCTATGGTAAATTGGGACTGTAGCACGATATCTGAATACATTAAATCAACTTCTAACTAACAAAATGATGTTCTCTGTTTGATGATATATAAGAGAGGCTTGGAGTATACACTGATAGCATCTTGCTGCAAAACCTTGCCAAAACTTTCATTAATAATTGTAACATTTTCTATGAAGACCAACACTGCACATACTTCATCCACATTATAGTGTCTGTATCTTTTATATTGACAGTCAGGTTGCCCAAGAGACAAGAGTTTTCTGGGGTTGAGTGCAAGACACCCACATGAAAAAAAGCCATTATGGCAACAGAAGACACCCTATATATGTCAGAGTATGAATGATAGAGCGAGCGAGGCAAACTGGATGGATCCATACAATGTTCCACATTATACTAGAAGTGTGTGGCAAATGGACCAAAAGAAAAGTCAGGACAAGAAACAAACACCAGGGAGGTCAACATCTCTTGGTCATGAGAAGGCACATAATCCAAGAAGAAAGCACCGAGTAACTTGTTGTCCCTGTAACACAGTATTTTCCTAAAGCCTGATTTGGACACTTGGCCTTTTTAGAGACACAAACTCCTAATGGATACAGGGACACTTGGCCCACTAAGTGATTTCTAACTTGCACATCCTAGAATAACCTACAGTACAATTAAAATAACAACTTTTTTATTTTGTATAGCAGTCTTCACTACCTGCAGATGCAGGTCACTGTGAACACTTCTGTTAAAATACAAGAATAGATTAAACTAATGACTAAATACAGAACTGCTACATATAAATACAGATTTGTTAAAACACACAAAGAACAAGGTTGAAACTGATTAAACATAAATTGAAACCAACAATATCTATTCATTAATTAATTGATGAACTATGGCCAGTTGACAAAGGAGAAGATTAAAATCATACAAGAGAAAGTCAATAATATATTTACAGTTCTGGAGACATTGCCCAATTGTCTGAATACCTGCTCCTGGCTTTTATATTGAGGAGTCTATGCTAGCCATCCAGTCTGATAAGAGAATCTTTCCATCTGATGATTTCAAAGCTCCTTTAACAGGTGACTTTTCCATACGCGGGAGAGCACCCTGGTGGTACAGCAGTGGCACCGAGTGTTAGATCAAGAAATGGAGAAGAGAAACAGATCAGAGGATTAGTAACAGTTTATAAATGTTGTGTTACCTATATTTCTATATAATGGATTAACAAATACAAATACAGCATGTACAACTAATCAGCAGCTCTAGTCAGGGTATGCTAAACTAAACTAGTGAGTCTTTAGCCTGAATTTAAATGCTAAGAATGACTGGGCTTCTCCTATATTAGCAGGCAGATCATTACACAGTGTTGGGCCCTGTAATTAAAAGTTAAACTTCACACTGTTAATTTATTAATCCTTGGAATCTTAAGTAGGATGGCATCTTGAAATCTCAAAGTGCACTCTGGTTTGGAAATAATTATAACTTCAGATAAGTAAGAAGGGCCAGCTGAATTAAATGAAAGCTGCTTAAAGAATGATTTGAACAGACAATGAACAACAGACTGCAGTATTCAATCCAACTAGATTTAATGCATGAGTTAATTTCTCTGTATCTTAAATATTTAGAAAATGTCTTAATTTTCCAAAATGTTTAAGATGGAAAAACATGTTTTTGATAGTTTTGTATATGTGTTTTAAATTATATAGTAGTATTAAACATAACACCTAACAGTCAGTAAAACTAATGGTGATTCCAACTGAGTTAAAGAGTGTCAGGCTGTTGTTGGGGGTCAGCATCATACTCTCCAATAACTAACTTTTGTGTTTTTACTGTATTCAGAGACAAGTAGTTTTCATCCATTCACTCCTTTAACTCACTGACGCAGTTAAAGACAGCTTTGGAGAAACATCCTTTGGTCTAAAAGAAAGGCATAATTGAGTGTTATTGGCATATTAGTAAAAAAATAATGTTATATTTTCTAGTGATAGTTCCCAATGGCAGCATGTAAAGTGAAAACAGTAAAGGTCCCAGCACTGAACCCTGTGTGACACCATATTTAACTTCTGAGTATAATAATGGGGAATTGACAGCACATTTCTGCACATACAGGTACCAGTTTGATAAATTAGAGCTAAGCCATCTCTAAGCCTCACGTAATTTTACAGTCTCTACAATAAAGCAGAATTGGCAGTGGGATCAAATACTATACTTAAATCTATCATCAGTATTAATGTGGAATTTCCTTCATCAGAGGATATCAGAATGTCATTTACAACACCTGTTAGTGCTGTTTCTGTATTATGACTGGTGAATAAGCCAGACAGGAATTTCTCAAATAAATTGTGATGTGTAAGGTGAGACTAAAGCTGACTGGTAACTACTTTGTTAAGTATTTTAGAGAGAAAGAGTAAAACTGAAATGGGTCTGTAATAATTAGTTGTATGTGGGTTTATCTCTTAGTTTTTAAGTGATGGTCTGATAACTGACACTTTTATTTCATCAGAAACTACACCATTTGGTAATGAACTATTGATAATGCTAAGAATGGGTGAATGAATTAATGAATAAATGCAGTGCTGTTTCTAACCCCTTATGTAATTCTGGAGCTTTGCTAGAGTTGTTCCCAAGATGGGCTTTAAAGTTGTTTCACTGCAAGATGTTCATTTATTCTGCAACCAAACTCACTTGCCTTTGTTTGCAGAATGAATTCCTTAGAAAAGTCCACATTCCGCAGAACCAGTTCTTGCAACAAAGCAGTCTTCAAGTCACAATCATAGGACCAGACAATGCTGCGGTTCTTGTTGCTCTTCATCAGGTCAGTTAGACGGGTGGTTTTATGCGCAAAATCTGGGATGAACCACCTATAATAATCAGCAAAATGTATTCCAGGAGCAAAATGACCTGATCAACAAATTTTACCCTGTGATGGCCAGAATGAACCTCCGTCCATTCTTCCCAAAAAAATGTCCAACACCCCTTGTGGCCACATGTGAAATAATAATTCAACTGGACTAGATGCCTAAGGAGATTCATGAACAGTAAACATGAGAAAGGGCAACACTGATTCCCAGGAGGTCAGGTTGTCATGAGCCACATGCTGAATCATCTGTTTTAAAGTCTTGTTAAATCTTTCAGACAGGCCATTTTTCTGTGAATGATAAACAGTGGTGCTCAATTGTTTAACTGCAAGACTTTGACATAGCTTTTTAATGACACAGGAAGTAAAGGGGGTAGTCTGGTCAGTTAAAATTTTGTGTGGAATGCTAATACAATTGAACACTTCTGACAGAGTCTGGCAACAGCCTGTGTGTTAGCCTTCCGCAAAGCAGCCATCTTGGAATCTTTTTGAATAATCACTCAACACAAGCATATACTGATAAGCATTCTTACTCTTGGGAACTGGACCAAAAATGTCTAAACCAACTCTCTCGAAGGGAACATCCAAAATAGGCAAGGGTGAAAGGGGGGCCCTAGCAGGTCTATGAGTGGAAAAACACTTGACAGTTGGGGCAAGAATTACAAAACTACTCCATATCACTATCCATATTCAGCAAGCAATACCATTTCGAAATGTGATTCTTCAAATTCTTGCGCTGAGATGAAGGACATTTGTGTGAGCAATTTTCAATAATGTCACTCTATGACCACTTGGAACCACCAACTGTTCAATTAGCCTGCTCCCAATGCAATCCAAAATCACCCAATAAAAAAAGCTGTCCTTAACTAAAAAGTGCAGAGTAGGGTCCTCTCACGTTTTATAGTAACAAATGGAAATTCTAAACTGAAGAATGTGGCAGTCCAAACTTTAATGTTCCTCTCTTTAAATTTCAGATGGAGTAAGAGGTTCTCATACTCCTTAACGTCCTCATGAATGGAGCAAACATTCACCCATTCCATCCTTGTTCACGGAATCTGTCTAAGCAAGTCTTAGCGGACCCAGCAAAGGTCACTTGACAGAGACATTAAAGTTGTCTTCTTTCAAGACCTTGGGGGGAACTTGAGAACAGCATACCTCAGCCAAGCCAATCACCATGGACTGTGCAGGCAACACTTACAAGCCAGATGTCCAGGTTGATCACAGCAAAACCACCTGCGCTCGATCCAAGCTGTGGAGTTTTCACAATACTGTCTTCTATCCGTGAAGATGGACCACCTGACCCCACCTGAGTCAGTGACTCTATTAGCCTGGGCTTGAACTGGTAGAAATACTGTGGAATGTAGCTTTGAGTGGAAGTGGGACTGTTGGGCTGAAGTTGACACCAAGTTAGGATAGTCCCTCTGCCTCCCAGTGGATTGGGCGACCTTCAATCTGTGTGTCAAATCCAGCAAAATGGACATTGCTCTGGAGCATCTCATCACAGAGGTCATTGCTTATCCCCGACAAGACTGCATCAATGGCGAGCTTTAACACAATGCACTTAAAAATGTCTACATGGAACCAACTTTCAATAAGGTCTACCAAGTCCACTCCTGACCCCAGATCTGTGGCGATCTGGATCGATTTGCCACAGCTGGAACTTGCACCTCCTGGCCAAGGAGCTAACAGCTGTACAAAGAAGGATTTGCTGCTTCAGGAAATCAACTTAATTATCAAGACCCTTGGGAGGAAGGTTTTGCAAGACCTGTAACAACAACAACATTTATTTATATAGCACATTTTCATACAAATAATGTAGCTCAAATTGCTTTAAATGATGAAGAAAGAGAAAAAAGACAAAGTCAGAATTAAAATAAGAGAACATTAATTAACATAGAATAAACGTAAGGTCTGATGGCCAGGGAGGACAGAAAAAACAAAAAAAAAAAAACACCAGACGGCTGGAGAAGGCCACTCAGCCTCCCTGTCCCAGCAAGTTTTGAGGCTGAATGTTTTGAGGCTGTTGGGGATCTATCTGGGCAAAAATCAACTTCTTGTACCAGTTGTGATGTGTGAGTCACCATTTTGCACAAGACAGAAGTAGGTGTGCCCAGGTTTCAGAGAAAATCAGCTTTATTGTTGTGAAAACAGGAACAACATTTATTCCAGCAGGAGTTGTCACTTCAGCACACACAAACACATCAAGCAAGCAGTGATGTTTTTGGTCGTCCTGCATTAGCTCTCTGTGGTAATGTGTAACCTTGAGTAGTACCAATTGAGGTTAAAGTAGTGCTAAGCCAAACATTGTCTTGTAAGAGTAAAAGTATGCAACTTCAAAAAGGGCGCTTACCATTTTGGGTTGAAGGTACTGCTGTGGGAATGTGGGGCCTTTTCCGTGGTGCATGCTGTAAAGTGTGGTGAGTCTAGGCACACGTGGAGCTAGTAAGCATAATGGCCAGTTTCACACGCTGGTGTCCTCGCAGCCTGCCCATCACAGGTGGTTTAAGGGTTTAAGGTGTGGCATACCTGCAAGAAAAAACGGCATTTGTCTTTGTAACTGAGGTTGAGTAAGAGATGAGAATCCGTATTCTAAGTAAATAAGGTTTACTTACTGGAGCGTTGGCAACCTGCGTGTTTCAACTCAGCATAGCTGTTGGCTGTCCGTGGGGCTTATGCATGTGTGGCCGGCAGGGGTTCAATTTTAAATAGAAAGTTGCCCGGAGTGTGTCACGGTGCGTGGCATGAACATGCCAGTATCTACAAGGCTAGGTGCATGGGTAGATGGTGCTGGCTGGACAATCTTGCTGGTTATATTTAAACAGTTGCTGGCCAGCAGGGGTCAATGGACCTAAAGGCAAGGTAGGGTTAAGCACTGCTGATCTGTAGAGGGAGCAGTTGTTTTTCTTGACAGCTTTATAAATATTTATTGTACATATATATCTCCAAGTTTTGGGGGAGGTATATATATATATTTGATATCGGAGTAATTTTTCTTTTTATAATACACACCCTTGATTGTTCTTGTACATATTTTTCCTCTTTTGAGGAGCATTCTGAACTAGGGATAAAGAAGGAAGACTGCCTTTATTTTTGATGTGTGTGTGTAGTTTTTGTAGGAGTGCACTCTATTTTCTGTAAATGCACCAATTTTTTTTTTCCTTTCTTGCTTATGTTTACTTTTTGATAGAGTGTCAGTGCTAAAGGACTATGAAACAAAGCCTGCCTGACATTGCTGTGATTTTGTTGTACAGCACTCTTGTAAATAAACTTGCATCTTTCACACTTCAATTTTGGATCTGTGTCTCTTCTCTGATCCCATTCGGCTTATGAACTATCAGATGTCCAGAGTGTAGGTTGGGACCACTTTCCACTACACGGATGTCACACTCCCTTCTTCATTTTAAAAGAACAGATAGCCTTCCTCGTCAGCAAAGTACAGCAGCTGTGGAGAAGCGGCTGAGAATGCTCATTATGGAGGAGAGAAGACAGAAAAGAGAGCAAGGCCCAGTACCGTAGTGGCTGCTTTTAATTGTTCTCCACATCAACCACTGGGCAAAAAACGCGTTACATGTTACTTGCAGTTTACCCGACAGCAGACAACCACCCCTGTCTGTTTTAATAGAGTTTCAATGCACAGTGCACTTACGGTTTTGTTGAGTGCTGTTGGGGGGTCACAGATACCATCACATTATTTACTTTCTGTACTGTTTACATTTAAATCTACTTAATCCTGAATTTTACAGCTACTAGGTCATTTGCTGTTTTGGAAAATGTTTTGCTATGTTAAGTTCTAACTACTGTCGCAGTAGGGGGCGCTATCGCTCCCTTGAACCCTCAGGTACCATGCCAAAACACCAGGCAAAAGTCCAACAATTATTCTTTTATTATAATAATTATGTGCACTAAGCACCACCACTCCACACTATACTCACAACCAACAATAATTCAACAATACAATAAATCAATCCTCCTACTCCCAGACGAGTTGCCCTCCTACCACCCAGCTCAGCTCGCCGTCTGGGAGCTCCCTCAGTCCTTTTATATTCCCTGACACAGAAGTGTTCCCAATCCCCAGTCCATGTGATCTTGTATCACTTCTGGGTCAGGTAAAAAGTACTTTTCTTCACCCTGGAAGCCCGTCATTCTTCCTGTGACGAACTTCTGGGTCATAGTGCACAAATGAGTCCACTGGTCTCCCAACAGCGACTCCCAGTGGTTCCCAAGGTATCCAGCAGGGGTGTGCATAAAAACTACATAGTCCATGAGGCCCTGCTGGAATTCGGGGCCCGTCCATGTTCTCGGGAGAGCTCCTCCTGGCGGCCTGGGGGTGAGGGCCGGAATATGATGCCGGCCATCCACTACACTACATTAACCTTTTATAAAAAATTGTAATGTTTTTACACTTTTTCTGAATACTTCCACCTGTTATCACAGTAAAAAACAATTCTCTTTTACAAACTGCATAATGGGAAAGATGAAATTGTCAATCTTAAGAGATTAATATCCACAAGGATCTACATTTTATATATGTTTATATAGAATATTTGCTAAAAGCACTGTTATATTCTGCTTCTTTGCAAACATCACTTTTAATTTGACACATGCATTTGCTATTTATGAACAACACGCACTGAGTTACATATACTTGACAGCATGGTGGTCTAAATCCCTGCTGTGTGTTATGAGAAGCAGGATTCGATTTCAGTGTTAAGCACCACTGGCTCTTTTATCCTGAGCATGTAAGTATTTTTAAATAAAAAGAATAAGAATTAAAAAAAAAAAAATAAAAACAAAAATTAAATGTTTGTGTTCTGCTTAAATGTCTTTGAAACAGTTGTTCTAATTTTTCTTTAATTTGTAAAGTGCACTTATCCTTGTTTTAAGATAAGATCCACTTATGCCCCCCAAACTTAATATAGGGTCAGGAAGTGGATGAATGAATGAAAAATTAAACCATTCAGGGCCATGCAGCCTATCAAAAAATGAATAAATATTACTCAGTATGTATTTTGCATGACAGTGCACGTTCTTACATTTTATTGTAAACTGCTACACTCCATATTCACTCTCCAACAAATTACTGTACATGTCATTTACTTAGCAATTAAACATCTGCCACTAAAATATCTTGTGTGAAGTGTGTCAGTAATCTATTACAATATTTTCTTATATCTAAGACTTGATTAACAGCACCCTTCACACGTGTTCCTGGCTTGCTTTGAGGATCTCCATAGCCACACTCTGATTGGATAGTGACATTGGTTCATTTGTATGAATCACAGATTACACAGTAGACAGAAATCATTAAATGTTTAAAGGTAATTTTTATATTTCGATTCCTTTGAATTTTGCAATTGTATTAGGTCAATTAGTTAATTTCAGCAACCTAAATGAATCTCATATGTTTATGTTTATAGTGTTCTTTCTCTATAATTATAATTGTATCACCATCACTGTTGTTATGATTAGGACTTTTCTCCAAGGGAAACATAAAAGTGGCCTTCAAAAAAAGCTAAGGAGCAGGCCAGCCTCCTGCCTGGTCTAAGTAGCAGAGACTCACTAGATTTAAGCCAGGCCCAAAGACAACGTCCTGGCCTCAATCAGAGCAGGCCCAAAAAGAAGAAGGTGGTAATGCTGGTAATGTTAACAAAATATCACAAGAGCCTTACATTAGGAGTTTAACAATATATCTTGGCATGGGCAAAAATAGAGCAAGCAAAGAATCTTTATAAAAATAATATTTATTCAGAAAAATATCAAAAAGCACAAGAGAGGCATAAAGTAGTTGCCTAAAATGCAATCCAACGCAAATAAAGTTCCAAAACACAGTCCAGTAATCAGGGTCCTTAATATGAAAGCCAGTGATCAACAATAGTCAATAAATTCAACCATGACCAGAGATACTTACAAACAGAAGCACAAAACAGTAGTTTTCATTAAACTGATTCCACAGTCTTTTTAGGGCATGGACTGTTCCTAAACAAAGATGGACAGGTGGCCCAGCCCCTTATGGATCCATACACAAGGAAAATGGAAGATACTTACATTTAAAGACATAGTACACTAATGCGTAATCACGTATGAAACCAATAAAAATAACAAAGACATGAAGAATAATATCTCAAAATAAACAAAAACAACAATAAAACATAAAATACCCATAACATTGTATCAATAAATAACAGTAAACTACATCATAGTTTAGAAGTCTAAATGAAATCTAGTATGCGTAAAAGTTAGCTTTTTTTATCCAGATTATTTTAAAGGGTAATGTTTTTGTGTTTTGTGTCTTGTTTGTGCTTTGTAAATTAAAAGTATCTGTTACAAAAAAAAAATATCCTGCAGGATTGCCCGTTCAAATACTTGTGGTATTCTACTACTGTTGACTGCTGACAGCTCAGTTTCTACACGTTTTCTAAAGTGTATCTCCTCACAAGCACATTTTTAAAAAAGACATACATTATCATAAAAGATTGAACCTGCACCTTGACTTTCTGGAATTGTCAAAGCACTACTTTATATCAAACCTCTTTATATCTTGCCCTAGCAGTACTTATTCCTTTCTCATGTCTACCTTTCATCCAGTGTAATAGATATAAACTCAGCTCTTTCTAAATCTTGATTGGATTAGGATTGTTCAACTGTGGATGTGTGTGTATGTGAAGGTGTAGGGGATGGAGAAGCTTTAGGCTAATTCTGTTGACTTCAGAGTGTTAGTAGTAATGCTGGTGGAAGGTGGACTTGGGAAAGGGGCCTTTGAGAGAACCACAGAAAACTATAATTTAATGTCAAAGTCAATGCTCGAGAATAGCATATTCTCCTGGTGTTTGCATGGGTTTCCTGTGGGTGCTCAGGTGTCCTCCCACAATTCAAAGAAATGTTCATTAGGTGGACTGGAGATGCTAAATTGTGTGTCTGTGGAGAACCTGTGATGGGCTGCTACCCCATCTATGGATTATTCCAGCCTGATACTTGCTAGGGATAGGCCCCCACTTCCCCTGAACCTTGATCTGTATAAGCAAATATGGAAGATGGATAACTAACTAAATGCTGACTTCACATTATTTACAGTGAAGCACAATTACGAAATCATCAGCTTGCAATGGCAAGTCAGTGGAATTATTCTAACTGTTGCAGGCGCGCTGTTCAATTCCTGTTATGTACTACAGTGTGCTCAAAACCTGAAGGGAGAATATTGCACCCACCACTACACTTTTTGACATTATTGACTGGACCCTTAGGCAAGGCAAGCTTTTACCGGTCCCATGTACATGTGGACAAAAGGGAGGAAAAACTTTGCAAGACTGTCTCTGAAAAATATACTTTTGAGAAACAACATCTTAGAAAACGTGCAGTGACTAGGCAGTAATAGCTTATTTCCTTTACAAATTTTCTAAAATATGTTGATTTTCAAAAAAGAAGACAACTGGGGCAGTGGGTGACACAAGAAAAGGCTGGTGCCCACAGTGGGTAGGAGGTTTAAGTAAGTGGAGATGCCATGGCAATATGTATTTATGTGGGTGAGTGTAGGATAGATAGGTTGCAAATGTCTCCGATGCCATGCCACATTGTTAATATGCTTTAATGTCCTCTCCATGTGTATGTGAGTTGGGTTAGGTGAATTGACAGTACCAAAATGTCCACAATGGCCACCAGACATATATGTTTGTTCACCTTGTGATTGCCTGGTGCCCTGTCCAGGGATTGTTTCTGCCTTGCGTCTGGTACTTGCTTGGATGGGCTCCTTCTGCCCTACAAATTTGCTCTGGACGGATGAATGGATAACAAATGCCATTATAGACCATATGGGTTTAACTATTTAAATATCCCTCATTAATATAGTTAATAAAGTTGAAAGAAAGCCTTTTTATGTATTACACAATCATCATTAGCTGTCATATTTGGTGTGTTTTAACTTTTATTAATTCACATTGCACACCGTTGTTTTAACAATTAAAAAAATGATGAATAAACACAGAATATTTTTATTGAACCACTGTTCTGCAATTGGTAGAAACACTGCAGTAAAATCTGGATGCATTTTTTAGTTCTTGGGAATGAGAATATACAGTATGATGATCCTATATAATGTGATGTAATCAATGTCAGAGATAATGAAAAATATTTCTTCTACATAAAAATACAAGCCATTTCTAAATAACTTTCTATTTAACTTACAGCTTAATAGAAAACGTGCAGTAATGGTGATAATATAATCATCATAAATACAGTCCACCATGACTTAGGTCCCTGGAATATACTGACTAGCCCAATATAATTACAAAAGTATATGGAATTGAAGTAAAATGATGTATTTAACCAGTTAACCAAGATTTGCCTTAACTTCAGAAGACTATGCAAATAAGGCAAACTTTCCATCCATTCAATTAACAGTATACTTTAAATTATTTGTAGCTGGAAATCCACAAAGGAAGAAAATGAATCACATGTTTTAAAATATTTTTTTATTCCTAAGTTTTTGAATCCTATTGGGTGTCATTACCAGAGGAAAATGATTAGATATAGCAGATAAGCGGGGGAGGGTAGATGGGTGTAGGGAGAAGGGAGGGGATTAATGAGATGGGGTTCAGAGGGTGTGGGTCATAAAGTCTAGAATGATGACCATGTTATTCATTTTCTCTCTTTGTGGATTTCCATCTACAAATATCATAGACCTTTGCTTCCACTTTGAATTACATCACCCTTTTGCAATGCAGACAAAAAAATTAAATAAAAAAAATGTAAATTAATTTGCAAATGGTGGATGCCAATAATCCTTTAGTTTAGAAGTGAATATGTATGTCAAGTTCCGCTGTGTTTGCTGTGTGTAGATGATTTGCAAGTATGATCAGCCTTTGAAGCCCATTGGTGTAATGCTTTAGTCTATTAGCCACTACTTCTGTAAGGACAACAAAGTTCTTAAAAAAGAAAAAAGAATGTCAAAATGTTTTGGGAAACAGCCACTTGCAAAATATTATGTTGCTCAGAAGTGTGAGTTTATATTATTACTATGAGTGTCTTTCTTTATTATTACCAGGAAGTTATGTTTGTACTTTTGACAAATTAAATGAATACAAAAAGGATTTGTTTACAGTATTGATTCCATTGCATGGGTTTATCTTATACTGTGCCCTTGAATAGCTTAAAAGGCACAATTAAATTAAAATGTATTAGTACTGTTTGCATATTCTACAAAATAAATTTACTTTGAGTTTCTCTTTGGAGATGTAAGCCTGGAAATCATACATCATGTTCACGCTACAGCATAATTCTAGCTTAAAACCAATAAATTCTAAATAGTGTTCAGCTTAAATTTCCTACTTAAAGAAGAATTGTCACTGAGGCTAGACCTGGATTTAAACACAGGTTTGTGCCGTTTCAGACATTAAAAGAGCATATCACCTACAGGGTTATGACTCTCCAAGGACTTTTGTCATTGAAATTGACGACCTTTGAGATAAAAGCAAATTTGTTATTCTGTGCTAGTTAGAAGTGTGAGATTCTCTTCGATAATAACAACAATGACAACCACTGAAAAAAGGCTTCATATACTTTTATTAGGTAAAGAATGTGAGCTGCAGACACAAGTTACTGCCTACTTTTTCTAGCTAATATAAAAGTCATCATTTAGGGTTATACCCATATGTACAACACACCTGAAAAGGTGAAGAAAATGGTCTGTAATACAGAATATGATAATTCCAATTAAAATGCTGAAGTAAGCATTAGCCTCTAATCAAACATAAGAGAAATAGAAAACATATAAGAAACAATACTGCTATAAAAACAATCTCTTGTTATAAGTGTTTTAGGATGTCTAGGTTAAGTTTAAGTATTGGTTTTCCTGTCTTTTGTTGAACTTTGATATTATGTAAATTAGTTTATGTAGGTATGTAATTTTTTATAGCCTGTTAAATAAAGGTTAGTTTAATTGTGTAGATCCTTTAAAAATAATTCATTTTAAACAAATATCAAGCTGAGATCTTGGGTTTATTCTTTGGTCCATGCTGGTACAATCCCCCAGGTTAGGTATATCTGAGATGCTAGATTATAACACTTTTGTCTTATAGGGTGATGCTATTTAGTTTTTATAAAAGAATAAAATTGGATGAAATAAAGGAAACTGAGTCATTTTTTATTGTTTGAAGAAATAAACCTTTTATTGTGGGGTGGCGCAGTGGTAACACTGCTGCCTTGCAGTAAGGAGACTTGGGTTCGCTTCCCGGGTCCTCCCTGCATGGAGTTTGCATGTTCTCCCCATGTTTTTTGTGGGTTTCCTCCGTGTGCTCCGGTTTCCTCCCACAGACCAAAGACGTGCAGGTTAGGTGCACTGGCGATCCTAAAATGTCCTCGGTGTGCGGGTTGTGTGTGTGCCCTGTGGTGGGCTGGCACCCTGCCCGGGATTTGTTCCTTACTTAAACTCTGTGTTGGCTGAGATTCGCTCAAGCAGACCCCCGTGACTCTGAGTTAGGATATAGCAGGATGGATAATGACTGACTGACTGCTATGTAACAATGCTAGTAATCCCAGAGTCTTATTTTCTACAATTGATCGCCTACTAAATCCAGGTAACTCACAGGAATGCCTCCTAAGTACTTCCAGTAAAACCTGTGAGGCTATCGCTATATTTTTCAATCAAAAAATTAACGATATTAGAAATAACATAGTATATCCCTCCAACACTAAGGATCCTCCTAAACTCCAGCATTCTGCTATAAACAAATTAAACTCTTTCACTAGGATAGATTTCCAAAAAATAGTATCTCAATTAAAACCCTACACCTGCGTCCTTCACCCAATACCAACAAGGTTTTTCAAAGAAGTATCGGGCGTGCTAATTGATAATGTTCTTGACATAGTAAATTTGTCATTAGATACGGGGGTCTTCCCAGACTGTCTTAAGACTGCTGTAGTTAAACTCCTTCTTAAGAAACATAATCTTGACCCCTCGGCTCTTGAAAAATTTAGACCCATTTCTAACCTGCCTTTCTTAAGTAAAGTTCTCGAGAAGGCAGCCATTATGCAGTTAAATGACCACCTAAATAAACATGCTATTCTTGATAAATTTCAGTCGGGTTTTAGAACAAATCACAGCACAGAAACTGCACTTGTTAAAGTAGTAAATGATTTGCGAGTGAATGCAGACAGAGGCCATTTATCTGTTCTCATCCTCTTAGATCTGAGTGCTGCATTTGACACCATTGATCATAATATTCTTAGAAATCGCCTTAGTCAATGGGTGGGCCTCTCTGGCAGTGTCTTAAATTGGTTTGAATCCTACCTGGCAGGTAGAAAATTCTTTGTTAGTTGTGGTAATTACAACTCAAAGACACATGATATCCAATATGGTGTTCCACAAGGCTCTATCCTGGGTCTCAATTCTCAATCTACATGCTTCCGTTAGGTCAGATTATCTCGGGGCACAACGTGAGCTACCACAGCTATGTTGATGACACACAGCTGTACTTAACAATAGCACCTGATGACCCTGATTCTTTTGATTCACTAACACAATGTCTGACTGGTATCTCAGAATGGATGAATAGTAACTTTCTCAAGTTAAATAAAGAGAAAACTGAAATCTTAGTGATTGGCAATAATGGATACAATGAGGCTATTAGAAATAAACTGATACATTAGGATTAAAAGTCAAGACGGAGGTAAAAATCTTAGGGGTAATTGTTGACTGTAATCTGAATTTTAAATCGCATATTAATCAGATCACTAGGACAGCATTTTTTCACCTAAGAAACATAGCAAAAGTTAGACCTCTTATATCTTTGAAAGATGCTGAGAAATTAGTTCACGCATTTGTTTTCAGTCGACTAGATTACTGTAACGCACTCCTCTCAGGACTACCCAAAAAAGACATAAATCATTTGCAACTAGTGTAGAATGCAGCTGCTAGAATCCTAACTAGGAAAAGAAAATCCGAACACATTTCTCCAGTTATAATGTCACTACACTGGTTACCTGTGTCATTCAAGATTGACTTTAAAATTCTGCTTATGGTTTATAAAGCCTTAAATAATTTCGCCCCATCTTATATATCAGAATGTCTGACACCTTATATTCCAAATCGTAACCTTAGATCCTCAAATGAGTGTCTCCTTAGAATTCCAAGAACAAAGCTTAAAAGAAGTGGTGGGGCGGCCTTCTGCTGCTATGCACCTAAAATCTGGAATAGCCTGCCAATAGGAATTCTCCAGGCTAGTACAGTAGAACATTTTAAAACACTGCTGAAAACATATTACTTTAACATGGCCTTTTTATAACTTCAATTTAACTTAATTTAACTTAATCATGATACTCTATGTTCAATTCTTCATAATAACTATTCATGGTGGCTCTAAAATCCGTACTGACCCCTACTCTCTGAGGACTGTTTCATTTATGCTAGGTAGAATGCCCAGAGGGGACTGGGCAGTCTAATGGTCTGGAATCCCTACAGATTTTATTTTTTTCTCCAGCCGTCTGGAGTTTTTTTTTGTTTTTTCTGTCCCCCTGGCCATTGGACCTTACTCTTATTCTATGTTAATAAATGTTGACTTATTTTATTTTCTTATTGTGTCTTTTATTTTTCTACTTTTTATTATGTAAAGCACTTTGAGCTACTGTTTGTATGAAAATGTGCTATATAAATAAATGTTGTTGTTGTTGTTGATTGATGACCTTTTATTGTCTTAACTACTGTCTTAATATTTGGAATTTTAATTAAAAAATAGCTGCTTCATGAATATCCAAAAACTATAAATCACTTCTTAATCTTGTTGGTTTATGATATTTGAAATTACTGTACTGCAGCTTTTCTGCAAGTCAGAGTTTAATGATTTAAACAATAATTAAAGACAGGCAGTACAGTTTATTCTTGTACCTTCTTAATCTTTTCTTGTATAACCATTTGAAGGTCAGTTTGTTGCTGGAATAAAGCCCCCAGAGAAATAATTATCACTAACAATCTGTTTCTTATTTTTTTTTGTTCCCATTGGAGATGCTAGTGAGTGATGTGGCATGTCATGTTATTCAGTCAGGGTTCTGTTGGATACAAAATACAAAATGATGGAGTGAAAAAAAATGCTGTGTTAAATAAAATGCATTTTTTCATATTAGATACAAATTAAAGGTAATTAATAGTGGATACAAAATATTGTTTTAATATTACATTGTTAATATTAAAAAATACTTTTTAATTTACTATAGGAAAGAATGTTGCATACTATTTATACCAAAACTGAAATCAATATTTTTATGTAATTATCTGCATTTCTGTGTTTTTTAAATGATCATTTTTCAGATATTTTTGTATTTTATGGTATGTACATAATTGTTCAAACTGTGTTTTGTGTGTGGATTTCCATGAGTCAGGGCAACCTTGATATCACTCGTTCTAAGCTCTTCTTCTGGCTACTTAAGGCCAGAGTTAAGTAAGCTCAGTTTAGGAAATCATTGTATTTGCTTGGAGTTTTGTATGTAATTCTGTTATCTACTCTATATATATAAAATCCTAAGCCTAAAAGTGCAACAATTTTATGTGATGTTTTTATTTCACATTTTTTGTCACGCTTTAAATCGGGCTTATTTTAAAACCTACATATAGATAGAGATAGATAGATAGATAGATAGATAGATAGATAGATAGATAGATAGATAGATAGATAGATAGATAGATAGATAGATAGATAGATAGATACTTTATTAATCCCAAGGGGAAATTCACATATATGTTTGGTATCATTCATTTCAGAATGTATCAAACTTTAATGAGAT
Organism: Polypterus senegalus; assembly: GCF_016835505.1. Lineage (NCBI taxonomy): Eukaryota > Metazoa > Chordata > Cladistia > Polypteriformes > Polypteridae > Polypterus > Polypterus senegalus. The sequence continues at coordinate 156,917,092 of NC_053155.1, forward strand.
GTTGTTAGATTTTCAGATTCTTATTCCGTATTTTAAATTATAAACTAAAAAATATCATGAACTCATGTCCCATGATACAAGACTTTGTGCCAAAAGATTTAACCATGCCAGGGGCCAGAAATTAAAGACAAAGAGTAGGGCAGATCATGCGGCACGGTGCCCGCAGCAGCAGCAAGCCAGCAGCTGATCAAGCAAAGATGAGGTAAAAAAAAACTGTTTTATTTCCCATTGTATCACTGTATATGTTTAAGAGGGGTTTGGGAGGAGCGACCACGTATCCTTGGGGTGCATTCAGCCCCCCACTTCACAACGCAAGTGGCAGAGACGGAAAGTGGCTGGCTATGCAGTGCAGGCCAGAGGGGTTGGTGAGCAGAGCGAGCAGGGGTAACCCCCAGTTTAATTTATGAAGATTCTTCGTTTTCCATTTAGGATCATTTCCTTTCGTGGGGCTTTTTACTATATTATACTTTTTACTATATTTTGTCTTTTTTCTATTAACTTTAGCATAAAACATATTAACATTAAACATTTTAACATAAACATATTAACATTTATGTTAATTTGCCAGGTTCTCATGTTTGGGACCTGCAATGCAAAAGCCCACTGGTCATAGTTCTGAGCAGGGTGGGCATGATGAGCCTCTTCCTACTTGGCTATACATTCATCTCACAACAAACAAAATATGCCAGACAATGTATCCAGCGTGTTTTAAAATGACCCCCTTTTGTCCCAGTCATCCTATTTACCTATATTCAGAGGTTAGAAAGCCTTTTAGGATTAACCTGCCCTCACAGTCTCTTTCCTTCAGCTATTCCTCAAGACTCTGAAAACTGCTCAGTATCTAGACAGCAACATCCACTACTAGGTGTATTAATGCCTTTAACTCATATTAGCAATTAAACAACTGTTGCCACAGACCAGATATCTATGAGTATTTGCACTAGGCTATATTCAAAAACATTATGCTGATTTTTTGGGTGAACTATAATCACACAGTACTTATCTTTCTGAATAAACAGTCTCTTTTTTTGGTCTACACATAATGCTCCTGTAGATGATATCTGAGAATAATGACTTGTATTTTAACTCAAACATGATTTTTGATAAAATCCTGATGCTATGTCTTTATGAACTAAGACACTTATCTCTAAGTACTTCTGAGAAGATCAGGTGTGTTTTCATTTTATTTCATCTTGACTGCTGAAATCCCATGTGCACATGACTGAGCGGTAATGGCTTGTCACTTATCCAGTTTGCACAAAACCAGCCAGCCATAAAGATCCAAAAGAAAAGATTTCCTACAGCAGCTGTCTTAGAAGGTCTCCTTTGGGTTCCAATTTGTATTGAAATTAAAGGTTTGCTATTTTTTAATACAGTTTTGCCCAGTCCCAGAAAATATAACTGACCTCCCATAACCATTCATTCCAGCTTACTTTCTGATCTCTAAAAGTAGAGATTTCTCTTACTATTATTAGAAATAGCTGAAATCGAATTTTCTTTCTTTAGGAACCAATATTAGTGTATTACTTCTCAAAATATATTTATTTCATAGGTTATGTATCACATTTCAAATTAACCTTACCTTATTTTAATTTCATTTTTGGTGAAACTTTATTTATGCATTATAAGAGACTTGTTATATAATACAATTAAACATATTTGTATAAGCAAAAGATAAAGAGATACTCCAGTCAAAAAATGCAGTCAATAGTTAATTACAAAAAGTCAATCATGCTTTCATTTTCTAACCACTTAGAAGTCATGAGATTCTGCCAGAGCCTACCAACAGCTAGTATATAGTGCAAGGCAGGAATAAACCCTGTACAGGGTGCCAGTCCAATCGCAGGGCAAACACACACACACCAGTCACACACTAGAGCCAATTTAGGATTGCCAGTTCACTTAACCTGCATGTCTGCTGGAGGAAACCGGAGCACCTAGAGGAATCCAACACAAACACAAGAAGAACATGAAAACTCCACACAGTAAGGACCTGGGACGTAAAACTTGGTCTCCTTACTGTGAGGCAGCACAAGAAGTAAGATTCATTAATTTTAAACAACACAAAAAACTACAAACTGATCTAATGCAGAGAGCTAATTAATACCAAAAAAAAATTATTTTCTACTTCCTTATATCTGTAGCTCTCCCAACATTAAACTGACTCATTATTTAAAACATAGAATTATGTTCACTGGTGGGATTCACATTTAACATACCCAAATTAAATTAAATAACCAATAGGTTCAATGAATTAGTTATGGTTATATCTGGTGTTACTGTAATACAAAGTAATGTTTTATGAACTATACAGTATACACAATTCCTTTTAGGCACATATATTTTTAATCTTTTCCGCTTATTTGTATATCTCTACACACACAGGTTGTTAATACTCCACACAATAATGGATATGTTAAAAAAAAACACATTTATTAAACACATGCTCAGGAAATATCCCCACAGTTTAGCTTGGTTCCATTATTTAGTCAAGGTTGTACCTCATTCAGTATTCATAGGGATTAATACATATCAATAGACAAAAATAAAATAAAAATGAAAATACAATTGTAGGCCCACTTAATTGCAGCTCATATGCTGCACACAAATCCGCAGGCTACTTACAGCATTCTTCTGACATTTTTTGTTGCATTCCATATTGTTATCCTCAATCCTGGAAATTATTATATTTTCGTCTTTGTGCGTAATAAGTTCAATGTCTACTTTTTGCTTGTTTCTTTTAGCTAGCATAAAAAAGATTCAGTAATTGACTTTTTCTGTAGTCCTCTACAACTTTTTCAAAGCTGAGCTTTCATGTTCCAGTGAATCAACCTGCTCAAACTTCACATTATCATGAAAATAAAATTTAAAAAAAGCTCTCTCTTGTAAGCTCTCTCTCAACTTTAGTGCAAACTTTCTTTGTTACTTCTTTTTCTATGCCAAACACTTCAACTTTCCACATCGTTGCTCTCTCTGCCCCCACGCCGTCTATTTTCTTCTTCCTTTTTCTGCTTTCCGAAGAAACAGTTTGAGCAGCTAGCTAATGATGCATTATACACAATAACATTTTTCTCTTCTTTCTCCTTTTCTTTCCGTCTTCATAGTTTTAAATAGCAATCGCACTGTTTTACTGAGGCTTACTATTTTACTATTAGGGACTCTTAAGTTCACCAATACACCCAGCTAGTAGGGAACTACATATTAATTAAAACAACAATAGTTAGCCAGAAAGGTTGGCTGAAGCTCAGAAGACATACTTTGGAATAAAAATAAGTAATTCTTGCCAAACTGTAAATAAGCTCTACACATGTAAAGAAAATTAGAGTTTTTTTTCTTGTTTTATGTAATATAAGATTTAATTTTCCCCTATATGCTATGGAGTGTGAATTTGGATTCTTCCATCTGAGCAAGAGTAGTCAGCACACTTGGAATATAGTGAAGGAAATCACAGTGAGCTTGCAACCGAATCCAATATCATCTAATATATTGTAACTTCATTCTGTTAGAGGATTTGGGGTAATTGTAAGATATGATGCTATCTAATATATAACGCAAAATCCTCATCTATAAAATATATGCCCTAGTGATACATGATTTTTTTCAAAGTTAGGGTTCAGTCCCCCATATATATTACCTGGCTTTGCCCAAGAAATTTACTACGAAATCGGAACTTGGTTATATTGCTGTCAATTAGTCGGACGTTTCAAAAGTACTGTTAAACTAAGTACATTTCTGTATAAAATATTTGTAATTTTTTTTACCCGTTAGTTCACTGGAGCTCTTTACTCTTGAATATGCAATATACAGTTGTCAATGATTAAAAAAAATTTTGCTTTTCATAGTGACTGACCTTGAATTTTGTTGATGGTCATATGAAAACACGATTTTACAGGAAATTGTATTCTTTTGAAATCATATTGGGAATTAGTAGGAATAATGGGAATTTCTGGTATAATGATAAATTTAACACTTGCAGCATGTCCTGTAAAAATGATAGCCTCAGTCAGATTTGAATGCAACACTGATCTGTAATCTTGTATCGTTCCATACTTTTAAAGGGTTAGGCCAAAAGCAGTTTACATTGAATCGTGGCTTACTTTAACTTATTATGATGTTTACAGGCTGAACATTTATGTGGCCCATGCAGTGAAATGAAAGTTTTAAGCATTGTACAGAAAAGAGCAGGTGAAAAGAAATAATATTTTGAACTATGTACAATGTCTATCCTGTCTATGTTCTGTCCATGGGGGAACCCCTTTACTGACCTGCTCAAGTGCCCTTGTCTTGGACAAAGGGCTTGAAGTGGCACTTCCTTGTTTCTGCTTTGTGAACTGGGGTGTAGCAGCCCATTGATGTCCAACCACAAAAGGGTAACCGAAGATTTCTGCAGTACTGTATGTATTTTACCAAGGGCCTACCGTAATCCTCCTAGTTCTTAAAGGTGTATTGTTTATAAGCGTGCTCGACAATCCAAGAGGGCCAAAAGACCATCCTGTTCAAATTTGCATGTTGTTAATGTTTTCAATCAAATGCCAAAGATTTTTCTTTACAATAACAATCTTTAAGTTTCTTTGTCACTGTAATTCCCAAATACCTGAACTTTTCTGAGAAAATTTGTGAAAAATGATCTAATATAATATAGAGTGACCATAGGGTGACGAAGATTGGGGTAGGTTTGGTGTAGTGGGGTTTTTACAATGGGGTTGCTTGTAATCCACATATGACTCCAAAAAAATAAGTCTTTGTTACTTTTTCAAATTAAAATAATCGACTTTTGGCATCTTAGTTAACAGCCACCATAATAAATGGATAAATGTCTGTGTGCCTGTCCGGTTTTGCTACATCATTCCAAAAGCTTTCAAAAAATTTTTGTAATAAATTGCATCACATTTGCCATTTCAGAAGACTGCACATCACACATTAACACTGCTTTTACAAATCCCATACCAAATGGCACACAACAGAGATACTGTATATGTATTGCATAGTACGCTGCAAATCTTAACACAGGTTGTCTGAATTCCAACCTGTCTTAGACAGATAGCACAGCTAGTTTTAAATAGTTTTGTACCATAAACACATTATATAAATAATAATCAACATTATGAACTGTTTTTTTACTGAATGTGAACTGTTGATGCCATTAATCTCTAACCATTGTGATGCCTAACTGTCAGCAGCAATTACAGTGTCCTGTGTATTACATGGCCTTCCAAAATAGTCAGTCACCTTTGCTGATAAGTTCTCTCCCTACAAACAGGGTTATGCTTTGTAGGGTGCAGACACATATATGCCAGCTAGTACATTTGATTCTAGGATGAAAACATGGACCTTCATTTTCATTCATCATTCTTCTTTAAATTTACACCTTCATTTCAGTATCTTTTATACTTAAAATCTAGAGCTCGACACCCTCTCCCAGCTGTCAAGTGAGCCAAAATGTCATGCACACTAATCAGGCTACTCTGTGTTTTAAAAGTTCTAATACACAGTATGCATGGTACCAAGTAATTCTGCATGCATGATCAAAACATCTACCAGTATTATAAAAAATATAATATGTAGGCCTACACCATCTGAGTAAAGAACAAAACAAAATCCACAAAAATTTAGGAAATTTATAAGTCCTCAACCCTTGAAAATATGTTCACGTTCAGGACTTCTGCTCATATAATATGGTGTTCTAATGAGTTGACTATGAAAAGCATATTTTTATCCAAATTAATTTCAAACCAACAAATCCTGCAGAAGTAATTTGGTAAGTTTAACAAGATCGACAATGATACATGTGGATCATTGATGAACAGATCCATATCATCAACCTAAAGGGATATTTTTGTTCTATTTCTTGCTGTGTAATTCCCTTTACTTTTGAGTGTTCCAAAACAAATGGTCAGTGGTATGATAGTAGTTGCAAAGAACAATGGTAAGGGATCCTAAATCAAAAATTGCTCCGGGGTATTCTACAATGGCCGAAACTATGCTCTGACCCCCAAGGGTTATGTAAAAATATGCTTCCCCAGGGGATTAATAAAGTATATCAAAATCCAAAAAAAAAAAACACTGGACAACCTTGTTGGGTTCTACTTTCTACAACCCAAAAAGTTTAGGTGGTATAGAAAATGCAAATTAAAACATAAACAAAAAAACACAGTGATTCTTATTTTTATGTTGACATTTACTTCAGTATCAACCCAAGATATTTCATGCTTTGCCTGGTCAACATTTAATTTGTTATTATACATTGTCACGCACGTGCGAGTAGGGGGCCGCGGACGGACCTTAATACGTTCGGGAAGACATATGCCAGCAGGGAGTGGCGGGGTACTAACCTTTCTCCTTTTGTTTCATACAGAAGAAAAGACGCACCGCCGCCATGAGTCTCCCTCCTACAGCTTCCCACACTACGCTACTTCCGCCCTCCCTCCGTCCACTACTCATGACGTCATCAATCCCATCTTGCACCACGGCTCCTTCCCAGCATTCCTCCACTTCCAGCCCCTCCTCCATAAATGTCCGTCGACGCCATCTTTGGGTATCATGCACTAAGAATTTCAGTTTTCATGTACATTGACCTGTCAAAAGTCTGGATCATATTGCAATATACGGGGCCGGAAACCCCAAACTTTTATGCTGTTTTTTGCTCTCTCTTTTACAGTAGCGTAGACAGGATAGACAGTCCGAAGTAATGTCGGAAGGACAGGACCTGAACTCCGTGCTGCAAGGGATGAACGCGCAGATCTAGTCCCTGCAGCAAGCGCAAGCTGCGACCAACCGGGAGTTAGAGGAGACGAAGGCCCGGTTGGCCGCTGCACAGACGGTAAGACCCGATCCACCTCGACCGACGCCTCCACCTCTTTTGCCCTTGTCGGAAGCGGACGACGTCGAGTCATATCTAGGCATCTTTGAAAGGACTGCCACCCGGAACCAGTGGCAGCGGTCCGAGTGGGTGTCCATACTGGCACCCTACCTGAAGGGACCCGCGCAGCGGGCTTATTATGACCTCCCTGAGGAGGAGGCCGTGGCCTATGACCTCCTAAAAACGGAGATCCTGGCACGCTACGGTATCACGCCGGGCCAGGAGGCAAGTGAATGGAGGAACTGGCAGTTCGACCCTGACAAGCCGGCCCGAGCGCAGGCATTCGACTTCTGGGGCAAGATGGGGCACTGGTTACGGCCCAAGGGTCCCCAAGGCCGGAAGGTGGTAGAACAGGTGGCTTGTGAGGGTCTGGTTAACGCTATGCCTAGTTTCCTCGCCTAGCAGGTCAATCACCATCCTTACAAGGACATGCAGGATCTCCTGGAAGTCCTCGAGCGTCAGCTCGCGGTCCTCCGAGCCGGGGGATCGGAAAGGCAAGCTCGTGGGAACCGACAGGGACGTGTCGCTACCCCCAAGCCCACTCGACGGGCTGTGGAAGCGGCGCCAAAACCCAAAGAAAAGCCGGCCTCCCCACACTGTTACAAGTGTGGTGAGATCGGCCACCTGCTACCTGCCTGCCTGCTGAACCCAGAACCGATGGACTGCACTTGGGCTACTACAGAGAGGTACTGTGCCCCGTTGCATCCCCTGGCAAGTCCTAACACGGGAGTGGTGTTAATAAACGGGCACTCGGTGGTGGCTTTGTTTGATTCCAGCAGCAACATAACCATTGTCGCTCCCCGTTATGTTTTACCACGACAGTGGCTAAACCAACACGTACAAGTCACTTGTGTACATGGGTAGACCAGGTCTTATCATTCCGCAATCTGCTACATTGCCTGGAAAGGGGAGTTGACTCGCTTGGGACAGGACTGGTCGCACAGAAACAGCGGTAAAGTACACACTGCTCCCGGGGCCTCGTTGGGTCTGGTTATGAAGGGGCGAGGCGCCCTTCCCGCGGCCCCCACCCATGCTCTCGGGCAGAACCTAGTGACGCAGGCATACAGGGGGACGCTTCTCCGGCGACAGACCCTGACCCGGAAGTACCCGCCGGGGAGGGCACGAGCCAGGGAACTCTTCCTGTCACCAGCTCACAAGACCCTCTGCATAGCCTTGGATCACCAGTTTCGATCCACGCCTGCGTCTTTCAAAAGAGAACAATGGAATGATGATTCCCTGAGGTTTGCCCGGAATGCTATCGTTGTCCCCGGCAGCTCACAAGCTGACGGTTCCATGCCACACGAGCCCTTTTTTGTGTTGGAAAATGATCTGGAATTAGTCAACCTATTTTCTAGAGTGGGTATAACCAGAGAAGTCCTCACGGACCAAGGTACACCCTTTACCTCGGATACGTTCAGGGAGGTTGCCAGGTTACTCCGTATTAAGCACCTGAAGACGTCTGTCTATCACCCGCAAACAGACGGGTTGGTAGAACGTTTTAACCAGACGCTTAAACAGATGCTTTGCAAGGTAGTCAACGTGGACGGTAGAAACTGGGACCAGCTCCTACCACTCGTGCTATTTGCATACCGGGAAGTACCCCAAGCCTCTATGGGTTTCTCCCCTTATGAGTTGTTAAATGGACGACAACCCCGAGGACTTTTAGATATAATAAAAGAAGGTTGGGAGGCCGAGGCCCTACCCTCCACCAATATAGTGGAGTATGTGGCGCAACTGCGCGACAGGCTCAACAAAATCAGGCCACTCCTAAAAGACCACGTGACTCGTGCGCAGGCAGCGCAAGCCCGGTGTTACAACCGTAACTTGGTTCTCCGGGAGTTCCACCCGGGGGAATCAAGTGATGGTACTCGTTCCTACCTCCCATTCTAAACTACTGGCTCATTGGCAAGGACCCTACGAGGTTAAAGAAAGAAAGTGGGCTCGTAGATTATTTGGTTAAACAACCAAATCGGCGGCCGAGCGAGAGGATCTACCATGTCAATTTATTAAAACCTTGGAAGGACAGGGAGGAATCTCCCGACACTCATAGATCCCTCTCCCTATTCGCGGGCATGGCTGCCCTTAACCTCGGTGACGAGCTGACACCCCTACAGTGGCAGGAATTAACCCACGCGATCCTGGCTGTTCCCGAAGTAGTGAGTGAGACGCCAGGCCGGACTTCGATAATTGAGCACGACATAGACACGGCACTCGGAGTTATTGTCCGATAGAGGCCCTATAGACTCCCAGAGGCAAAACACGCCGAAGTTGAACTCGAGGTTCAATGGATGTTGGACATGGATATTGTTGAAGAGAGCCATAGTCCCTGCTCCAGTCCTATTGTCCTCTGTAATTCTGTAATGACTTCAGACGTCTAAACCAGGTCTCCAAGTTCGATGCCTACCCGATGCCCCGGATAGATGACCTTCTTGAACACCTGGGTATGGCTCAATATTTGACTACCCTTGACATGACAAAAGGGTACTGGCAAATTCCCTTAACTGCATCTGCCAAGGAGAAAACCGCCTTCAGTACCCCTAGCGGACATTGGCAATACAAGGTCCTCCCATTTGGACTGCACGGGGCCCCAGTGACTTTTCAACATCTGGTGGATAGAGTGCTAAAGCCCCACCAGTCCTATAGTGCTGCCTACCTGGATGACGTTGTCATCTATTCCGGCACCTGGAAGAAGCATCTATTGCTGGTCTCCACTGTCCTCGCGACACTGGCAAAGGCCGGCCTCCGCATAAACCCCCGTAAATGCTTCTTTGGTCTAAAGGAGGCCAAGTATTTAGGCTACCTACTGGGACGAGGACAGGTGAAGCCACAATACTCCAAAATCAAAGACATCCTGGAATGGCCCCGTCCGAATACCAAGAGACAGGTGCAGGCTTTCTTGGGGTTAGCGGGGTACTACCGCCGGTTCGTGCCCCGTTTCTCTGAAAGTGCAGTACCCTTGACCGATTTAACAAAAAAAGGCGCTCCTTTATACGTGGTATGGAACGACAAGGTGGAACGTGCATTCAGTGACTTAATAAAGGCCCTAACATCGTCACCAGTATTGAGAACCCCTGATTTTGGTCTTCCTTTTCTTCTCCAGACTGATGCTTCGGACACAGGCCTAGGCGCCATGCTGAGCCAAAGTATCGATGGTGTCGAGCACCCCGTGATGTACCTGAGCCGGAAACTGTTGGACCGGGAGACTAGGTACGCAGCAGTGGAGAGGGAAGCCGTGGCCATTAAGTGGGCGGTGACACATCTACGGTACTACCTGTTGGGTCGCGAATTCACTCTAGTGACTGATCACGCTGTTCTTCAGTGGATGTCACTACACAAAGAGTTGAATCCCCGAGTCACCAGGTGGTTTCTGGATTTACAGCCATACAAGTTCACCGTCACTTATCGTCATGGCAACCTTCAGGCCAATGCCGATGCCCTCTCTCGTTTTCACGACCTCTCGGTTAGGTCTGCCCGACCTGACGGTTCTGGGCTGTGGGGTTGTGTCACGCACGCACGAGTAGGGGGCCGCGGACGGACCTTAATACGTTCGGGAAGACATACGCCAGCAGGGAGTGGCGGGGTACTAACCTTTCTCCTTTTGTTTCTTACAGAAGAAAAGACGCAAAGTCTCCCTCCTACAGCTTCCCGCACTACGCTACTTCTGCCCTCCCTCCGCCCACTACTCATGATGTCATCAATCCCATCTTGCACCACGGCTCCTTCCCAGCATTCCTCCACTTCCGGCCCTTCCTCCATAAATGTCCGCCGACACCATCTTTGGGTGTCATGCACTAAGAATTTCAGTTTTCAAGTACATTGACCTGTCAAAAGTCTGGATCATATTGCAATATACGGGGCCGGAAACCCCATACCTTTATGCTGTTGTTTGCTCTCTCTTTTACAACATCCATTACTTCAAATTTATTGAGAAGGGCAATATCACAGGCATCTACTTCATTATACTCTGATGTATATAGAGAATATAAGATGGCATTGGTATATTATTACTATATGTTCACTAAATTTGATCCCATTCTTTTCATTTTTAAGTTTACTGTCATCATTTTATGTTTTGCTTTGTTCTTTCCTTGGTGACATGGTGTTATACTGTTACAGCTACAGCTGACCTGTATTTGATTCTCAGCTTAAAAACAACCTATATGAACATTCTCCACCTTTGTGGGGACTCTAGTTTCTTTTTTCCTGTGTTCCAAAAACATGCATGATAGTTTGATTGGTGACTCTGTATTTGCTCATTATGACTGTGTGCTGGTATACATGAAATATGCTCTGTAATTGTCACATTTACAATGAGCATGAAAGATTGTGCTGCTGTTCGTAGTTTCTTTATAATGGTGAGATCCACTAAAGCGGTAAGAACTGTAGCAGTTCAACATTAAAACTAACAGAAGAACAACCACTACTGTGAAGTAAAATGCAAGCATCTTCTTAATCTCTAAAGCTCTAAGAGGCTAAAGAGATCGAAATGCATAGTACAAGAAAGAAACCAAAATGATAATAAAAACAAAATAACCAACTGTGGCAGTAAAAAAAACAATACTTGCAAAGTACTAGGGGAACATCATATAGATAGATTTATGCAATTTGAAATAATCAGAAAAGCTGACAGCTTACCTGTTACATCCATCCTTAAATAAGGCGGACAAACTGCACCAACAGTGTCACTACGTGTGAACAATATTTGTGTAAAATCCCAGGAGTACAGGCTGAAAAAGTACACTGACACTGAATGAGGCCACAAGTTTGAAAAGCAAATATGCAAACTTTATGTAATAAACTTGATAAGTTACAAGTTAATTCTCGTTTTCAGCAGGAGTACAAATAATCCTGTAGTGTGGCTTTTTTGGAGATGTGGCTTTCTGAGTTGACCAGTGATGCAGAACTCAAGGCTGGAGGATTTGGGGCTTTTGGGAGAAAGGATTGAGGCAACATTACCCCAGGTAAAAGACATGGTAGTGGAGACTGCCTATATGTAAACGAATGCTGGCATAAATCAATAACAGTTACAAAGTGGTCTGCTCTATGGAAATGGAACTCTCCGTTTCCATCAGACTGTTTGATTTGCCTTGTGAATTTCCACATTTTGTTACCATTGTATATATTCATCCTAAAGCTAACCCATGTTTTGCAACAGAGACGATTATTAATGTGGTGCAAAGTTTTCATTCAGTCTCCCCAGATGTATCACATTGTTTTTCTTGTAGACCTTAATCTTTGCAACCTGAAGACATCTCTAGGAAATGTCTATCAGTAACTGGCCAAGAAAATAAGAATAATTTGTGATTTTTGTTATAGAACTGTTAAGGGACCTTACAGATTGAAAGCCAAACCCCTGCTAGGCATGTCTTGAAAAGAGAAAAAGTTCACAAAAAGTAGTTAAACTCCAGAGTGAAGATTGTATTCAAAGTCTACAATAATGCTTTAATTGTACAGATTGGGATTTGTTTAAAGACACAACACATGTTCTGTTTCAGATTACCTTTCTGATGTTATCAGCAGCTGTACTACTTTTTGTGAAGAGATGCTTATCCCAACTAAAAGCATAAAGGACTATCCCAACAACAAACCCTGGGTCAACAAACCTCTAATATCATTATTGTATAAAAAGAAAACTACTTTTTAGACAAGACAATACCAATGAGCAACGTGCTGTACAGAGGAAATTAAAACTTGGTATTAAAAAAGCTAAACTTGATTATAAGAATGAAGCTGAACAAGAATTGTGCACACAAAATTTGATTTCAGTGTGGTCATCCGCTAATATCTTAGCTGGTCGTCATCAGTCAAAAAAATAATAAACTATGTAGGGGTCTCTGGTTCTAACTCCAACTCAGATTTAGCTAATGAGTTTAATAAAAACTACTTGAAATATGAGCAGTTTGATTTTACTGAGCAAATGCAAATCTTTAAGCAGATTTTTTTGGATAAGGTAGAGGTTTGTTTGGCTTGAAAAGGATGCAGAGAACATTTTGAAAAAATTAAAAACAAATAAAAGTCCTGGACCAGACCATCCTACTGGAAGGCTCTTGAAATCTTGGGCCGAATGGCTCATTTCCATTTTTAATTTTTTTAGTAAGTCAGCAGAAGATTCCAAAGCTATGGACATATGTAACAGTAATTCCTGTATGTAAAAATAAAAACCTAAAACTTGAAATGATTTCACACCAGGGTGGTCTCTGACAACACTGATTATGAAATCATTTGAAAAATTTATAAAAAGAAAGCTAACAAAGAAGACTCTGTGTTTATTTGATCCATTTCATTTTGCCTACTAGTCTAATAGAGATACTAGGGATTTATTTCCACTTTGCTTCATCTGTTATATAACAGAGGGCACCAAGACTCACACAACGCTTCTGTCTGTAGATTTCTCAACCACTTTGGACACCATTCAGCACCTTTTTCTTCACATAGACTTATAAAAGATTTCATTTACGTGGAGTGGCTAATTGACTTCTTAAGAGATGGGACTTAAAGAGTGAAAGTCAATGGTTGTCTAACTGACATGCTGTCCTCATCCACAGGGTAGCTTGGTGTGTGTGTTCTTTAACCTCTTTTGAACATTCTCTGCGCTAATGATTGGCACAGTAAACCTGAAAACAGGTTCACATTAAAATTTGCTGTTGACTCAGTGATTTTAAGCATACTGAATGAAAATGAAACCAGTCATGGTCTATTAGTAAATCATTTTGTTAACTGTTGTAACAATTCATTTCTACACCTAAAAATTATAAAAACCAACAATTGATTTTACAAGAAACACCAATCACTCATAAGAAACATTCATCAAATACCAGGTAGTGGAGATTGTTGACAGTTATAAATTTCTGGAGACAATCATAGACTCAAAACTGACTTTTAATGAAAATACAGACACCATCTGCAAAAAGTGACAGCAGCAGCGTCTCTGCTCTTTAAGGAAGCTGGGTCTTTTTAGTGTGAGCCCAGCCATGATGTCACTTTTTTATAAATCTTGAGTTGAGTCTGTCTTTACTCATTTTCAACTAGCCAGGTTTGGAAATTTTAATGTCAGAAAAAAAAAAAACACACACACACAGAATAAATGAAATGGTAAAATAACAAGGTATCAACAGTCAGATCTGACAGAGCTATTTAATAAGCAAGTATTATATAAAGCAGAGAGTGTTCTGTCAGACAGGACTCAGACACTATATTCTCAGTTTCAGTTGTTTCTGACAAGTCAGAGGTTTAAATTTTCAAGGATATAAAGCTACCAGATCAAATCTTCTTTCAACCCAACTGCTATTAATCTTCTAAATAAGTTCAATATTAACAAATATTCATAGGTTTAAATCTTAGGAATAACAACTATCATTTGCATCATTCATCAGTCAACTCTAATTTTTGCTTAAATTTTTATGTGTCATATGTCAGTAATGTTTCCCCGCAAGTGTCATGTTCACTGCTGCTTTATATATATATATATATTTGTACTAAGTTAATGCTTGTGTTCTTTGTGATGCATATTTTAATCGTATGTCATGTTTTCTCTGAGAAAGTGTATTTCTCTCTTGGGACAATAAAACTGAATTGAATTCAATTGAAAAGTTAAAATCTAGCAAAGCAATATATTAGAGCTAAAACAATTATTCAATATTATTGATAATGTTGACAATAAAAATTTGTCAACAAATATTTCTGTTAATTTTTTATATTCATTCTCAAACAAGATATATTTTAACCAGTTCCACACAGAAGTAACCTTAAATTTCACTCAGTTGCAGCCTCAACAGAGAATCAGAAGAGTAAATAAATGAAAACAACAACAGATTCCTTGATATTATAGCACTTTGATATTAAGGTAATTTCTCACTTTTCCACATGAACCAAGGAATGTTTAAAGGAGTGAGTGCCTCAGACAGAAAGTCTGTTGGTAATGTAATTATGTTTAAATACATAATTCATATGTTATGTTTTACAGAATTAGAAGCTACTGAATGCATTATTTACAAAGTGAGCTTGCATGTTCTCCCTGTGTCAGTGTGGGTTTCCTCCTGGTGCTCTGGTTTCCTCCCAGCATCCAAAGATATCCAGATTTAAGAGAATTGGCGATACTTAAATAGGCCCTAATGTGTACTTGGGATGTGTGTGTTTGCACTGCGATGGACTGATGCTCTGTCCAGGGTTTGTTCCCTGCCTTGCACCCAATGTTAGCTGGGATAGGCTCCAGCAAACCCTGTGACCCTGTTCAGGACTAAGCAGGTTAGAAAACGACTGACTGACTGACTGTGGATATAAGAATCGTGTGGGTGTATAATAAGATCTAATGTACATGAATCGTATATCATCTTATCATATCTTATCTTATCTCATATTATCTTATATCAAGTATACATCTTATTATTTAAATTGTTCAGAGAGCTGTAATAGCTGTAATGTATTCTGTGTCCTGTCGGTGGAAGAGAAAGCCCATTTAAGAAGCACATAGTGATTCACACACATAGAGCACATAAAAGAACACATAGACTTTGATTTCTTATTTATTTCAGGCACTTTGCAACTTTTTGAACTTGAACTTTCGACTTTCCCTGCCACTCTGTCACTCAATCAACTCCCTTTTGTTGATTATATCACTGCTTAAACCAACAAATAGTACTTTTTCCCTTGCCTCTACCTGGTATTCGATGAAATTCTTCTTTTTCCCCATGCTGTTTCCATTGTCTTTTCACAGAATGACGAGCTTAAGGGCTATTTATATTGATTTGCATATTCAAAGGGGCATAATTCTGAGAGGTGTTGGGGAGTGGCAGCAGGTGCCTTTTCACGCTGACTGGGATCTATGGAGCGGAACAACTTCGAAGCTGGCGTTCGCACAGATTTATGCATCTGGATTTTTTTGTGCGTAAGCACATTTCTGCTTTTGTTTTAGTGTGACTTCTATGCACAGCGTTATGCATGAGGCCCCTGGTAACTGCAAAGTACTTAAACACCCACTCAGCAAATTTAAAGTTACAAACCAGAAATTGATGATACATTTAACCTTGAGAGAAAGAGAATTTATTAAAAATTGCAATTTTACTAAAAGATTTTTTTTGAAAAAGACTTAATTAGGAAAAAAAAATCTGCAAAATCATGTTTTCATCCATTTTGCTGCAAAAAGTTTTTTTTTTTTCCCAGGAACACCTAGATTATTTTATCATTCATAAAAGATACACTATCTGTATTTAATCATGTACTAAATAAGAAATTCATGGACAGTAAAGTAAAATATCACTTTAGCAGTCTGGTTCCAGTTTGGTTTCTTTTAATGCTCAACATTAAGAGTGGAGATAATAAATATGATATTTGTATTAAGCTTTAATGAATAAATATGCTCACTTTTTGCAAGGCCAAAATGGCCTGAAAAATCATTATCAGCAGACCTAGCAGAAGTTTAGAACTAGTGGAAGCAAATCACAGTTGAGACAAGAAGCAGAGCTAAGGGTCTAATAGAGAAGCTCTACAATGTGCTTTGGCACAGATGGTGTGCCGAACAGCAACAGTCACTAAACCTAAACATATATGGCTCTATTCATGTTTACATATTTATAAATATAATATGTGTTTAGGCATTTCACATCATTTGTACTTTAGTATTACAATTAAACATAACTATGTCTTCACATGTGCAAGGCATCAGTGTTAGCAACTATGCAGCCATGCTGGTCATAACTGCAATATAGTTCAGCAGACCGAAACTGCAAAGTTCCTGTGCTTCTGGTGATGGTGATGGAAGAGTGCAACATAATTGTTTGAATGCACATTGACATTCCCTCTCATGAGTGGATCCTATCCAAGGCAACTTACTGTCCTGTGTCCATTGCTTCTGAGACAGAATAGAGCCCTTACACGTTCAGAGAATTCAGACAGTATTCAGACCCCTACACTTTTTACACACTTTATCTTGTTGTAGAATTAATTTTAAACAGAAAAAGTGCCCATTTTTGGAAATCAATCTGCACTCAATAACCCATAATGGCAAAATGAAAGGATTGTTTTGTCATGGGAAAAACTTTCCTCTATCTACAAAGAAGGCAGTCATGGAGCCCAAATGAGAATGAAGAACATTTCTTTATTTGGACAGAGTTATGCACAAACATCTCAGTTCATGGAGTAGGCAATTAATTAAGCAGTTCATCTGCTCTTATACCTATTTCTAATTACATCACCTTATTTAATACATCACATTCTCTGACTCTTAATTAACTTTAACTTAAGTAAAGATAACTTAATTAACTTTATTTCCTACTCCAATCAACTAACGCCACTCATCTACTTCGTTAAAAGGAATGTTTTGTGGATTGTCCTATTGATTTTAGCACTGTTTCAAAAAGGGGTCTATGGGCTTCCTCATTTGTTTATTCCCGCTTTCTGGAGGGGTTTTCATTACTAATTTACTTCATTTTAACTTTGGAAAATTATCCTGGTATCTTCATTAAGATGAGGCAGAGATTTCATGTGCTCTGTTACAGCTTCATATACAGTTTATATATATATATATATATATAGTGGCAGATGACTGGGGGCGACCTGGCTGGGATGCCTTGGAGGACCGGAAGAGGGCGTACGCCAACCTCAGTCCACGTGGGGGCGACCACCCTGGTTGCTATGGGGACCACGGGTACAGAGCTTTGAAGCTCGACCATGGTCACTGCCAGGGGATGCCCCGATGCCTTGGGAGCCCTGGACCTCAGCACTTCCGCCACACCCGGGAGTGCTTCCGGGGATACAGCTGGCACTTCTGCCACACTAGGGTGTGTCAGTGGGAGATTGCTGGAGCACACCTGGAGCACATCCAGGTGCTTATAAAAGGGGCTGCCTTCCTCCATTCGGGGGCAGGAGTCAGGAGTGAGGAAGACAAGATCCGGGAGAAGGCGGGGAGGTGGCCTGAAGAAGAGAAGGCATTGTGTGTGTTGGCCAGGACTTTGGGGACTTTTGCTCTTTATTGTAAATATGGAGCACTATAATAAATGCGTGTGGGGTGGTTTAAACACGTCTGCATGTCTGTGTCCGGGTCAGCTTCCACAATATATATATCTAAAGTCAAAGCCTGATTATATAAAGTCAGCGTTGGAATATATAAAGTTACTCCTGAATATATAAAGTCATTCCTGAATATATAAAGTCAAAACTTGAATATATAAAGTCATTCCCGAATATATAAAGTAATTCTTGAATATATAAAGTCAACGTCGGAATATATAAAGTCCAAACTTAAATATACAGTGGGTACAGAAAGTATTCAGACCCCCTTCAATTTTTCACTCTTTGTTATATTACAGCCATTTGCTAAAATCATTTAAATTATTTTTTTTCCTCATTAATGTACACACAGCACCCCATATTGACAGACAAAAAAAATTATTTTTGAAATTGTTGCAAATTTATTAAAAAAGAAAAACTGAAATATCACATGGTCCTAAGTATTCAGACCCTTTGCTCAGTATTTAGTAGAAGCACCCTTTTGAGCTAATACAGCCATGAGTCTTCTTGAGAAAGATGCAACAAGTTTTTCACACCTGGATTTGGGGATCCTCTGCCATTCCTCCTTGCAGATCCTCTCCAGTTCTGTCAGGTTGGATGGTAAACATTGGTGGACAGCCATTTGTAGGTCTCTCCAGAGATGCTCAGTTGGGTTTAAGTCAGGGCTCTGGCTGGGCCATTCAAGAACAGTCACAGAGTTGTTGTGAAGCCACTCCTTCGTTATTTTAGCTGTGTGCTTAGGGTCATTGTCTTGTTGGAAGGTAAACCTTTGGCCCAGTCTGAGGTCCTTAGCACTCTGGAGAAGGTTTTTGTCCAGGATATCCCTGTACTTAGCCGAATTCATCTTTCCCTCAATTGCAACCAGTCATCCAGTCCCTGCAGCTGAAAAACACCCCCACAACATGATGCTGCCACCGTCATGCTTCACTGTGGGGACTGTATTGGACAAGTGATGAGCAGTGCCTGGTTGTCTCCACACATACCACTTAGAATTAAGGCCAAAAAGTTCTGTCTTGGTCTCATCAGACCAGAGAATCTTATTTCTCACCATCTCAGAGTCCTTCAGGTGTCTTTTAGCAAACTCTATGTGGGCTGTCATGTGTCTTGCCTCTCCTCAGTGTGTGGAGACAACCAGGCACTGCTCAGTTAGCTAAATTGTGGTGATTATTGCTGTGTGCATTGTGTGGTGTTTTGGAACTGTGTCTATTTATGGAAAATAAATGTGTGAATTTTATAAAGATGTGGTTTCCGACTGGTGGTGTCTGGGCAAGTCTCACATCATTGTAAACATTGATTATATATATATTTGCTGAAAATTCTATAGTTTCAGAAAAGCTTTGCAAATTTGTTAAAAATCAAAAACTGAAATCTCTCATTCATATAAGTGTGCAGACCCTTGGAATGACCAAAATGATACGTGATTAGTGGAGAATGGGTCAGGTGGCATGGATGGCACTGGCAGTAAAAACAGTAAAAGTAAATTTCTCCAGTGCAGGGACTACCACTATTGAGTTATTGTAAAATACTCTATAATGTTTTGTTGTGAATGCTGTACCTGCTGCCTGGAATTATTGCTCTCTAAAATCTAACATAATCTAATGCATCTGTAAAATTTTTTGTTTATTGCTACCCTTGACCTACCCTACTCTGACTATTTACTGTTTAGGGGATGTGCCCTGCTCTAGGAAAGATGGCACAAGTTTTTGCATATTAGCTTCCAACTCAGGGCATGTAATTATGGTGACAGACATTTTTACAAAAGACAACCCAAATCACAAAATCTTGTTTAAGTTTCATGTGCAATTCTCTGGCCATGAGAAATATGTATCAAATATTTATCTGTTGTCGATCATGAAGTATTTCATTTAAAGTTTCCAGCTAAATAAAAATTACTTGTACACATTGGCAAAACAATCATACAGTGCAGTCAAGCAAAGAAAATGATTAATGCAAACAGTATAGCCAAACCAATACTCTTACAATAGGTGGGCAAGATTTAACTGAAGTTAAGATAAATTATTTTTGTAAGTGAAAATATGGGGCTTTATAATGGATATTTCAGGGGAGACAGAAGAGGCATCAGAAGATAAAGACACTAAGAATATCAACAATTAGACTAAAATAATGCACTTTCTTCATGGTAAGAGCATTGTAACTAGCACTCCTATGTCCACAATGCTATCCCATATTTTCCTCTATCTGGGACCACTGAAGAATTCCAGGCTGTAAGATTGAATGGAAAAAAGGAAAGTGGATGGTCTGTGTGGAGTTTGCATTTTCTCCCTATGTCTGTGTTAGTTTTTGTCAGGTATCTCTATTTTTCTTCTATATCCCAAAGATGTATATGTTAAGTTACTGAGAGCGCATGCATGGGCCTTGTGATGGAGTAGCGCCAAGACCAAATCTGACTTCTGCCTTTTTCCTAAATCTTTAGTGATATGCCTTTGACTGCAGATTAAGAGGTTCCTGAAAATGTTATGTTACATTATGTCAATTTATTCAGTGTGAATCAGTGCAAGGATATCTCCATGCTGTTTTACACCCGAGACTCAAATAAAAGACCATTATGATTGTTAGCCAGACTTCAGTTTTACTAACAGACAGGAAGACTTGCGAAAGTGGGAATGTGTATTTACTGTATATTTCCTTCCTTATTTCAATCTACCTACACATTTGTTTGAGCCATTCTTTGTATTAAAGATGTTTATCTCTTCATTTCTTTGTCCATTATTTCATACTTAATTTTTTCTGTTTACCTATGTACCTGCTTTTCCCCCAAACCTTTTTAAATGGATGTCACTTTTTTATATCTTGTCTTTTTTATTTATGTATTTTGTCAAAGCCAGCATGGAGTGAAGTTGTACTGCAGGGGCTATTTACCTTCTGGCAGTTGGCTTGGGTCATGGGAGATCAAGCAGCTGTCTGGAACTTCAAAAAAATCTTGACCTAGGCAAGGTAGTAAAAGAGTTTGGAGGAGGAAAAGATGACAGACCTTTGTCTTCTGGGCAACTTGGGAGGAGCAGATGGTTTCAGCCATGCTCTCACCAGATGTATAGGCTCCAGGCTCTTTAATTAAGGAGATGGCTGTATTCCATTCACTAGCCAATCAATTGGCCATGACCCTAAAACTGGTCCTGCAATGCCCTTAAAAAAGGACTTACTATGCTCAGGAAGATGACTTTGGAGTTGGAAGTGAAGCAGTGAAAATGGTTCATCTGGACAAAGTCCAACATAAAGCAGGATTCAAGAGTCAAGGTAGGATTAAAAAAGAACAGTGTGTAAGGAAGGAGTATACCTAAGTGAAGCTAGTTTTGATTTGTTCTGTGTTTCCCTCTTTCTGTTGTGTTCTGCTTCTGTGGTTACTTTGTCCAAACTCAATAAATCTCCTTTTGGGGTTTTGGCCTGCTCTAGTGCACCCCCTGCAATGTACTTAAAGGTTGTATTTCTAATTTTACAATTGCATATTTTATATCCATACATGTGCATGTTACCGTCTCTCTCTCTCTATTTCCATTTTTCAGGAATCTTTATCCTACAAACTGGAGCTTTTCTTAAAATCCCTCAAGATTCCAGCCTGCTAATGATTACAAGGATTAAAAAATAACATTTATTTGGAACTCAAAACATCCACGTATCCAAAGAGCGACCCTACAAAGACAAAAGGCAAAGGATGGCATGGCTCTACCTAACTTCCAGTTTTATTACTGGGTAGCAAACATACAAGCTATAAAAACCAGGACACAAATAGATGAACATACACTGGCCTGGTCCGCAATAGAACTAAAATCCTGCAGTACTTCTTTATATTCCCTGCTTTGTGCCCCAATAAATGCAAGTTATCAGCAATATACTGATAACTCAATTGTGCCTCACTCACTCAGAATATGGAACCAATGTAGAAAGCATTTTAAGACGGAGAAGCTTTTATCTGTGGCACCTCTGCAAGAGAACCACCTCTTTCAACCTTCACAAACATATGCAGTTTTTAATATCTGGAAAAAATTGGGATTAACTTGCTTAGAGATCTTTATATAGACAACGTCTTTGCATCCTATGAACAATTACATTCCAAATGTAACATTCCAGCTACACATTTCTTTCACTATCTTCAAATTAGGAACTTTGTTAAACAGAACCTGCCTGATTTTCCTCATCTTGCACCCTTGTCCATGCTGGAAAAAATATTGCTCAATCTCAAGGACTTAGACACCATCTCTGCAATATATAAAATTATTTTACAGTCCCTCCCTTTCAAAGATTCAAGAGGACACTGGGAAAAAGATCTCTCAATTAATATATCAGAAAAGGAGTGGAAAGTAGCAATGCAGAGAATTCACTCGAGCTCCATATGCGCAAAGCATACAATTATACAACTCAAAATTATATATCGAGCACATCTGTCTCATCTAAAACTCTCCAAAATGTTTTCAGGGCAAGATCCAACCTGCGAACACTGCAATCAAGTCCCAGCCTCACTGGGTCACATGTTTTGGTCCTGCACCAAATTAACGTCATTCTGGACCAAAATTTTTAATTACCTCTCAGACAGCTTTGGTCTCACAATCCCTCCCTACCCATTGGCAGCTGTGTTTGCTGTTCTTCCAGATGGGTTTAAGTGGAGAAGGACAAATAAACTGTGATTTCATTCACTACACTTTTGGCATCCAGATTGATTCTGCTAAACTGGAAGAATCCTAACTCTCCTCTTTTAAGTCAGTTGGAAACCGATGTTCTATACTATTTGAAATTGGAAAAAATCAAATACTCAGAGGATCTGTACAGATTTTTTCAAAACATGGCAGGATCTAATCAGTAATATTTTAGAATAAGCTCTTAAAGCACAGAGTAAGCAATTATTTCTGCATTTCTTTTTCTTCTCCATCCATCTCTATTGGCTTATTAAACTCATCAATTTAGGTATGTTTACATGCCTTAAGTTTTACTCCGTTGGCCTTGCTCTCTCTCTCAGGGGTGGGGGTCGTCTTGTTCTTAATCCTACTTTTTGTAAAAATTGATTGATTTGTATGTAATGAATGCAATAAAATTAATACAATTTAAAATAAATAAATAAATAACAATAGTAGGTAGAGCTTTCAGGCAAAAGGCCCAAAAGCTGTGGAACAATCTGCCTATTTATATACAGTAAGAGATGTAAGAGATTCACTCCTTTATTGTAGTATACTCTGACTTGAGCTCCTGATCAGCTTTGCATATTAAACCTCTGTTTGGTGGTCATTTGTACAAAAATACAAGTCATACAATAATTCTAAACTATTACTAACCCTCCTCTGTTCTATATCAATTCTCTATGTCTTGCTATGACATGTGGTGCCATTGCTGTATTTCCAAGCTGTTATCTTGCCCATGGAAAGACACCTGAAACTCTGGGATGTTTGGGATTAAAGAATCGAAATATTCTCTCATTATATTAAGTGACCCAACATAGACATTACTGTAGAATGCCAAGGTGGAGATCGGCAGCCAGTTGGCCAAGGTCTCAAGGGCTGTAACTGTGTCTGATTTTGTTTTTCAGTTTCTCTTTTATGACTGACCATGGACCCTGTAGACATTTATTTGTTCCAGTAATGCTGCTGAGTGGAGTTTTGTTTTCCTCTCATCTATTTTCAACTGGCCATAGCTCAACAATTATGTTAATTTACTGATTAAATTAGGCTCCATTTATGTTAATCAGCTTGGAACTGCTTTGTTTTCCTATGTGTGTCTTTATGCATATGTAATTAGGAATTTGTAAATGTTTGTAATTGCAATTACCTTTTAACTTGCTATAGCGCTCTGAGTCTGTACTCTGTAACAGAACAGAAACAAATTAAACTAAATTAAATTGAATTCATGTACTTGATCACATTCTCAGTAATGTGACCTGGGGTGTTTCTGGTCCTTCAACATCAGACACCCTCTCACAGGCAAAATGTATGTTGTGCAGATCTCTATGAACTTGTTCTCCTTATCCAGAGCTATCCTAAGGCTCTCTCTGCTGTCTGTGAATTCGTGCAGATTTTCAATTTTGAGTGCCATGATGCTCAATTCACTGAAAGCTCTGTAAAAAGATTGCTTAATAAAGCCCTAAAAGTCCATTTCTATGGGCATACACTTTGTTTTCCAGCTCTTCCTCCAACAATCATTAACCAGTCCTTGGTATTAATCTAGCATTCTCCCATGGCCTCCTCCAAAAGCTCGACCCATTGCACCTCAACTCCAGCATGATTCTATGTTTTATGACACTGAGACCAGATGATATCAAGTTTCAAGTTAGTCTCAGGTATGTTCTATTGGGATTTAAGTGCAAATCAGTCAAGAGTTACCAGTTGTATATGAACGCCAGAATCCCAGTGCTTTGTTTTTTCTTTGCAAATAGTCACTTTCCAAGCTGTCTCAAAGGCAATGGTCAGATTGGAGGGTTGAGCTTGTTGGTGCTTGCTTATTCCTGAACAGGTTGCTATCAAAAGAAATTTTATTTGCAGAAGAAAATGCCTGCTTGTATTGGCATCATAGTAACTTTGTGCCATCAATGTACAAAATAATACATGATAATTTTATTAAAATACTGAAACAAAATGCATCTCACATTACATGGTATATATCAAGCATCATTAGAAACATTTCAAGTTTAAGAACAATATTATTAAAATATTTTAGATGTAGAGTGGGAACATCTGCTTGTATTTGAGGAGTTGTGGGATTATGCCAATCCTGTTTCTATGTATTTTATGAACTTGCAAAAAGCAAATGTTTTTGTTTTCTTTTAAATCCTGTGAATGGTGTTAAAAGAGTATGGGGTTCCATTTGCACCATTCAGCCTCAGTATTTATTGAGTAAAAAGTGTCTTCTGTTGAAGAAGCTTTCACCACTTACTGAGAAAGCAAGAGATTGTGCATTGACAGAAATAAAAAAAAAAGTTGATGGTAAGGAGATAAAAAAACCAATATTCCATGGTGATAAAGGCAAATTGTTATTGTATACATTGATACTGTTACAGACTTTGTTCTTCAGTCTGTACAAGGTAGGGTTTCAAGTACAGCTGACATAAGCAAATATACAATTCTGTTTATAAATTTAGTATTTAGTTGAGACTGATGCAGAGCTGAACTCCCTAAACGGCAACTTGTCTACAAAAACTATCTTCCATTTCTGATTTTCATAGACAAGATATCAATGGCACTTATGCTTTGAAGGGTAATTAGCTTAGGAAACAATGTGTTAAATCTCTGCTATTTTCTAGCATCATCAGAGTGTAATCTTCATTTGTGCACCAGAATGGTTCAGAGCAGAGTGTGATATGGCTGGGATAAAAATTAGCACATCCAAATCTCATTTCTTGATCTTCAACAGCAAAACTGTGGCTTGCTCATAACAGATAAAGGATAAGCAGCTGCCCCAAGTGCAGAAGCTCAATTACTTCAGGATCTTCTTACTTCTGGATTTTGTTCATGAGTGAGAGTAAAGACGATCATGAGATTGACCAATAAATTGGTTCAATAGCAGCAATTGTTGTATCAGACTGTGATTGTGAAGCAGGATTTTCTAAATCTGCAGTGTTGGTCAGTACACAGCCCTGCCCTCACTTATGATCATGAATTCTAGTCAATGACTGAAAAAAAAAAATGAGATCACAAGTGTAAACAGCCAAAATGAGTATTTTGAACATGGTTTCTGGGCTCACTCATTGGGGTACCTTGGAATGGAGCTACTGCTTCTCCTGATCAATAGTAGCCGACTGTTTTGGTTTGGGCACATAATTAGATTGACCCCTTGGGGCACACCAAAATAGGTGTACCAGACACAACTCACTGGGAACAGATACAGGATATGCTAAAGGAACCATCCTGGAAGAGTCGGTATTCACGAGGAAGTACTGGAGAATGGGATACGAAGGCTTGCTCAGCCCAGCTCAATGTGCTGCTAACTCAATCTGTACCAGGTAAAAGTGAAATGAAAATGATGAAGATAATGATCTATTAGAACACACAACTGAAAAATAATGTTATATTGCTTACACAATGCTCCTTGTTGACGTTCATAAGATTTCCTGGAAGGTTTATTGTTTACAGTGAACAGGGCCAGATGCAATCATTTCAACTGATGAAAATTAAAGAAAAAACTTTTTCTAATTTTATATTTTTATATGTGTAATATAACTGATTATGTAAGCAGTCTAAGTTATTATAACTTGGTGGAAGTTTGAACATCCAGCAGTTTCTTGCAGATGATGACATGCACCAGTTGCAGTTTAATAATAAGAAAAATAAGCTGTATAGTACAGGAACACACACACAAACACAGACCCTTCTAGATAAAGGGGGACCAATCTTGTACTTCAAAGTATGTTACTCATGTTTCTTATTTCATTTCTTCAACTGCCCACTTCTACACATCTCTTTGCACTTAAGTGATTTTATGTATAGTGGCTCTTTCATTCTAATCTTTGCTGACTTCTGAAGAAACACAATTATGATAATGTTAGCTTACAGTACAAAATGGTTAGAAATCATAAATAAGTTCAACAAATATATACTGTTTGAACAATGATTTATTTTTTAGCCAAAACAAAGAACATATATAATTGCTATTATGCATAAACGCATACTGGGAAACATGATTTTTAATTAAGAGGCAAATTCGAGGTCAAGGTATAAATGATCTTGACAAAGTAATATTAAAATGTGATGAAATTTTTTATTTTTTTAATTTAAACAAATACAGACCTTATATAGAATCGACATGTTGTGTATAGCCCTTATGTAAAGAGATTTGGGATAAAATGATCCATTTTTCAATTTTTGAATAAGCGCATTTTACTATGAAGAGCTCAAATAGCCAGGGACTTTTCGGGTAGTATTCTGCAACAACAAATACAATGGAGGATAAGTAGAGAATGTGCAAACCTGACATGCACAGTACCCAGCTTGGGATTTAAACACTGTGGAGTAGTGCTAGCCAGTGCCATTTCTAAATTAATTTAACACATGTTTTAGCATGTGAAAGAAAAATCAAACTATAAGGAAGGAAATATTCAAATTCCAAACACACTGAAAAAATCTAGGGTTTAAACTAAAATAAACTAAACTTTGTGTGGCAGCAGTGCAAACCACTGTGCCATCCTGCGTATTCCAAAAGGGATACATTAATATCAAGGTAAAATATTTCCATATCCTAATTGTAGGGATACAATCAGGATTTCTCTATTGAAATTTGAAGATCAAAGGTTAATTGCAAAGAGTGACAAAATTATTTGGTTGATTCTGAGACTAATGGACTCCAGCATTAGCTGAAGATCATTTCACATACCTTTTACAATGTCTGTGGGTGGCATGCTATTATCAAATTTATGAACATTCACGCTACTTACAATAAACCTTACATTTTATTGGTTAAACTTTTCCTATAGTTGGACTCTCTTCAAAAACGAAGTTCTAGTGTTACTATTAACTTTAGTAATATTATTATGAGCACACTTTTAAGTGAAAAGATTAAACTTTAAAATTAGTGCATTCTTTGATTGTAACTAACCTAAAAATGAAACTGAATACAGAAAAGGAGAATACCATAAAGCACTGTAGATGCTAAAATGAACTAGCGTAACTCCAAATGCAACTACTATCTGTCATGAAAAGCTAATTCAGCTCTTGGCAATAAAATAATAATTATCTGTACTGCAAGTGACTGAAAATCTCATTTTATTCTAGATTTGTATATTGATTCATAAGCATTATTTTGATAGCACTCCATTATTTGTCTTGTGACATCAGCCTAGATTAATTGCTTGCAAACTGAAAATGGAAGATCATTTGATAGATTCCTTATGCTCAGAATGATTGGTAATCTAATTCTAAAGTGAAGAAGTTAATCATAGGATATTTGTTTTTGATTATCTTGCAATGCAATGCATTAGCTGACATCATTTTTAATATACATATATTTATTTTAAATATAATATATATTTATTAATATTGTGACATACCACTGTCAACAAACTGTGGCTGTAGAGAGTGAAAGAAATTAAATAATATGAAATTGCTCGTTAGAAGGCTATTGGTTATGCATTAAGAGAAAAAGAAGAATTCAAATGCCATTTAGGACTTTTTAGGAAAGCAGGTTGCAGTGTAGTGAGACAGATAAAAAGGAAGGAAGAGAAATGAGGTGACAGAAGTTTGGCAATAAAATTTTGCTTAACAAGTATGCATTACAGAGAAGAAAAAAACCAGAAGGCCAATTGTTCAAACCTCCATTCAAATGCATTTATTCTCCAAACTTGCTTAGTCAAATATAATATTGTAGCCCTATAAATGCAGTATCGGGAGTTAGATCTTAGAGGAATGCCTGCATGACTCCCTTATGTATGTCGGGACAATTTAACATACCTGTGTTTAGAAAAGTCAGAGGAAGTGAAAATACCCACAGACAAAAAACAAACATGGGAAGAACATACAAACTCCAGACAGTTTTAAGGCCTGGATCTGAACCTAGAACACTGGTGCTTTGAGGCAGTAGATAGATAGATACTTTATTAATCCCAAGGGGAAATTCACATAATCCAGCAGCAGCATACTGATACACAAAACAATATTAAATTAAAGAGTAATAAAAATGCATGTAAAACAGACAATAACTGAATAATGTTAACATTTAAGGGGGTAGAATTGAATAGTGTAGGGGAGGAACGATCTCCTCAGACTGTCAGTGCCCATGTCCATATTTTAGTTGATTGTGTTAATATCAGTTGTTTATCATACCATCTCTGTGATGGTTAAATTGCCTATCTGAGCACAAAAAATAATTATTAGTATTTGGAATTATATTCAAAATGTTAGTCAGTGTTAAATGTATTTAGCAAGAAGGTAACTGCACTGATCCTTAACTTACATACTGCTTTCATTGTTATAATAAGCAGTTGTTTTTTTTTTTATTTTTAATTTTGTGCAATGTTTTTGCATAGATCACATGAACATAGTTTTGAGGTGTTTGGGAAGAAAGAAGCCTCAAAATAGAGAGAGCTTGGGATAAAACTCAACAACTGCTTAAGATGAGCCTCCACAGATTTTACATATCACAAATTCTGCAATCAAGATAAAGTGAGAAAGTAAAATAACAATGTTCTTGTTATTTTTTTAATAAAAGGTTATGTAGGCTATGTTAATATTAGGCAAAAAGTGAAAAGATTTTTTTTTTTTAATCGAGCATTGGTGACCAAGAACATTCAGTGAAAGCTGCACATAATCTAATGCGTAGCTTTTCTTGTTTGTTAAATTTTGTGTTTTCTTGATGTATATTATGTATTGCTTTTGGCATTTACATTAAATATCCCTTTTCTGAACCCACATCTTACAAAAAAGGGGATGCTGGCGTCTGTCACTGAAGCATTAGACATAAGCCTAAAATTACCCCTGGATGAGAAGTCAATGCACCACAGGCAGTTACAAAATAAAAGAAAATATTCATACAGAATATTCTTCTCATATGCAATATATTTTTAGCAAGAACAAGTAGGTAAAATGCAGGAACAGCTTCAATTGCAAAAGCCTTAATAGCCCTTACCGCTTGCCTGGAAAATTATGAAGCTAAATTGTAGCACCTGCCTATTTTAATAGAAAAAAAGTAGAGAATTAGGAGCACAAAAAGCACAAGTGATTAAAAAATGCAAGAAAATAATTTGCAAAATATATGACACAGATGTGTCATACAAAATTCCTGCCAAGACTAAACACCACATCACACAACCACCATGGAAAAATGTTCATTCAACTACACAGCCTAATCCCGTTTGATTGCAGTCTTTGATTATTTAAAAGAAAGAAAGAAAGAAAAAGAAAATGCACAAAGCATGATACCTCTGACACCAGCCATGTGATAGATGGGCTAAGTGAAATAAAAAGGGAGCACAGGCTATGTGTAGTGTTCTACTGATATATACAATACAATACAATACAGTTTATTTTTGTATAGCCCAAAATCACACAGGAAGTGCCGCAATGGGCTTTAACAGGCCCTGCCTTTTGACAGCCCCCCAGCCTTGACTCTCTGAGAAGACAAGGAAAAACTCCCAATAAAAACCTTGTAGGGAAAAATGGAAGAAACCCCGGGAAAGGCAGTTCAAAGAGAGACCCCTTTCCAGGTAGGTTGGGCGTGCAGTGGGTGTCAAAAGTAGGGGGTCAATACAATACAATATACACAACAGAACAATTCCTTAAGACAGCATAATAATAAAATTTTAGAAGTACTGTTTAACAGTAGATGATATGACATAATTAGGTTTGGATATTTTTAGAGTCCTGGAGACCTCATCCATCTAGCTGCCTCCCCATTTGGCCATGCCACGGCTGAAACGTTGCTCCGATGAAAGGACCCCTCTTTCCCATGATTCCTGTGATCCTCCATCAGGGATGACTTTACCATAGGCAGGCAAACAACTTGGCAGGTGGGCGTGGCACCAATGGCCACATTTGTGTACCGAGAAAAGAAACAGAATAGGTGAGGGTTAGTATTCAAATATAATTATCATGTTACTTATGTTATAGTGCTAATGACTAACAACAGAGATGCAGTATGTACAGTTAATCAGCAGCTCTAGTCAGGATATGCTAAACTGAAGTAGTGAGTCTTCAGCCGGGATTTAAAGGCTGAGACTGAAGGGGCATCTCTTATGGAAGCAGGAAGACCATTCCACAGTTTAGGGGCCCTGTAACTAAAAGCTCAACCTCCCACTGTTATTTTATTAATCCTTGGAATCCTAAGCAGACCGGCATCTTGAGATCTTAATGTGCTCAGGTTTGTAAGTCATGATAAGTTCAGACAAGTAAGCCGGACCTTGGCCATTTAATGCTTTATATGTTAAAAGGAGTATTTTGAAATCTGCCCTGAACTTAACTGGGAGCCAGTGTAAAGATTTAAGAACTGGGGTTATGTGTTCATATTTTCTTGTTCTTGTAATAATTCTTGCAGCGGCATTTTGGATTAACTGGAGGCTGTATAGAGAACAGTTTGAACAGCCAGTGAACACCGCATTGCAGTAGTCAATCCTACTAGAGATAAATGCATGAATTAATTTCTCACAATCCTGTTTATTTAGAAAGCGCCTTAATTTCCTAACATTTTTAAGATGGAAAAAACAGGTTTTGGACGACTTTGTAATATGTGCTTTAAATGACATGCTAGAGTCAAAGATAACTCCTAGATTGTGGGCTGATTCAGTAAAATTAATTGGGATTCCAACTGAGTTAAATGACGACAAAATATTGCTGTGATCAGCGTCATTCCCTCCAACAATTAACATCTCTGTTTTATCTGTATTTAAAGACAAGTAGTTCTCATTCATCTATATATCATATATTCATATATCTAGCAAACTTTTGGTTTTAGTCATGGGTAATAAATTCTGGATATATTCCCCCTACTTTTTGCCTTTGCCTTATCTTTACCAATTCATCCACCCATCCTTCCATCTATGTTCTCATCTAAAAATATATTTTTAGAGTTAATAAATACACATCTGTTGATTTAGTGGTTTTTTTTTTGCTATTTAAGACTGAAAATATTTGTCATAGCATGTATCTATACCTGTACTCCTCATTATCAATTAGTATTACACAGCACAAAAGGATATCATCTTACTATCCACCTTTCATGTGTTTGCTACAGGAATACTGTTGCTAGAGTTACTGCTGCAGATGGGTGTGACTGGTGGTCATAGCATTCAGACCCCTATCAGGAACCTGGTTCTCTGGAACTATTTAAATGAAAAGGTGTTCACATAAAGTATAATATAATAAGTAATTATTTGTTTAATTTCAAAACCTGTCATGGTAAAAGTGGAAGCAAGTAAGGAATTTTCTGTCTACATTTTTGCCACAGACCTTTGTCTTTTCTTTACCAATTTATCCATCCATCCGTAGGACACGTAAACACCTACAGCCACAATCAAAAAGATATGCATTAATTTGAACTTGCTCAAAGACATTGCAATGCTGAATTGTAAGAGCTTGTTAAAAATTCATCTGCTTAATATCTTTACCAGGGATCATGCCCTCCATTACACTGCTTTCTTATTAGAGAACAGTACCAAAAACCACTCCAGCCAGGTCCAGAGCTTCCACAAATGACTTCACAAAGGGAATTACTGGACATGGATTGACAAGAAATAAAAAGAAGTGGGAGATTCTTTATTTAAATATATACATGTATTTTATTTTATTAACAAAAATAGTAGCTAAAATAAAAGGAATATTAATTGTAGCATTTTCTGGAGTTAATTTAGAAATGTAAATGTGCCATCTCTTACAGTTCATTTTGATATATTCACTATTTCTTAAGACAATAAAGGATCTCAAAGTAGTCAATC
This sequence comes from Polypterus senegalus, assembly GCF_016835505.1. Classification (NCBI taxonomy): domain Eukaryota; kingdom Metazoa; phylum Chordata; class Cladistia; order Polypteriformes; family Polypteridae; genus Polypterus; species Polypterus senegalus. The sequence continues at coordinate 156,949,308 of NC_053155.1, forward strand.
AAAAATAATACTTTTTATTGTGTGCAGTAGTGGATTTTTGGAATTTACAATTGACATTTCACAAATATTATAATGTAGATATAAAAAAATGAAGGATAAGGCATCTATAGTAAACCAAGAAACAAACTGAAAATATAAAGAAATTTTGACATGACAGTATTTTGTGCAAACATAATGCAAAATTATTGAAAGAGTATGAAAATAGCCTGACAACCTCACTGGAAAATATGCACATTTATTTCAAGAATATTGCAGCTATAGGTGAAAACAATCAGTAAGTTTCTGCTGTTTATTATATACTCAATATATATATTGAGAGAGAGAGAGAGAGAGAAAGATTCATATATATTGTGATATAAACACAGACCAGACATCATAAAAAGGTTTGGCGCAGCCACCCGTATAATATCCCTAGCTGCAAAAGGTTTGTAGAATTGAACAGAGATGTTCACAACACCGAGTCCAAAACAGAACTGATTCCATGGTGGTAAAATGGTGGCTTTAAAGGCCCATAAGGAAGTGACGCCATCAAAGGGGCATGTCCCGGAAGTGATGTCATCGATGAGAGGGACCTGGAAGTGACTCGTCTTGCCTGGAAGTGACATCATTGAGGAGGTGGGATCTGGAAGTGATGTCTCCTAAGGTGCTGGAACCTGGTAGGATTTCTCGGGAAAGGTCTGCAGGGAACTGAGAAAGACAGTCAGTGCACCCCACCCTCCCCTAGTCGGATGTGGTATTAACATTACTTAAGCCCTTCAGCTGTCTCCTACTCGCATGTGTGTGACAATATATATGTATATACTAGGCCGACCTGCCTTTTAAGGCGACCGACTTTTAATTTGACCACTTCTTAAGGCAATTCAATATGTAGATCAATTTGATATTTTATACAAACTCATTAATTTGATTATATTGCATTTGAGCGGTATTACTTTAATAGTCGTAGTTTCTGTTATTTTTGTGATGAAATTTTTACTTTTTTTCTATATTGAGGTCACCCTTTTGAACCCCCCCTGATATTTACTACGCGGTGAGGCATTTGTACTCCATCAACATTAATTATTTCCAGAGACATAATTTTGTCTATTTTTCCAGTGCATCGCGCACAAAAGCAAGGGAACGATGTGAGCACCAGAACTTTGCTCACATCATGTCTCTTCGTACCGCATGCTGCAAGTAGTAAGTCTGTGATAAGCGGAATACCGCTACGCTTTCCACTCACGAGACAGAAGGGCAATCCGGACCGCTTTTATATAGAAGGAGATACAGAATATATGTATTTGTGTGTGTGTGTGTGTGTGTATGTGTGCAACAATACAAAAGATATAACATTGAAGTGGACATGAGTGATCTTCATAAACTAAAATTGTAGGGACTGCTGCTTCACCACCTAAGGCCACAGGCCCGCCATGCCCTCGACCCTCTGCAGTTCGCATACCAGGAGAAGGTGGGAGCGGAGGATGCCATCATCTAAATGCTACACCAATCCCTCTCCCACTTGGATGGAGGTATTGGTGCTGAAAGAATTATGTTTCTGGACTTCTCTAGTGCCTTCAAAACCATCCATCCTCTGCTCCTTAAGGACAAGCTGACAGATATGGGAGTAGATTCATACCTGGTGGTATGGATAATGGACTATCTTACAGACAGACCTCAGTATGTGCGTCTTGGGAACTGCAGGTCTGATATTGTGGTCAGCAACACAGGAGCGCCGCATGGGACTGTGCTTTCTCTGGTCATGTTCAGACTATATACATCAGACTTCCAATACAACTCGGAGTCCTGCCATGTGCAAAAGTTTGCTGATGACACTGCTATCGCAGGCTGCATCAGGAGTGGGCAGGAGGAGGAGTATAGGAACCTAATCAAAGACTTTGTTAAATGGTGCAACTCAAACCACCTACAACTGAACACCAGCAAAACCAAGGAGCTGGTGGTGGATTTTAGGAGGACCAGGCCCCTCATGGACCACGTGATCATCAGAGGTGACTGTGTGCAGAGGGTGCAGACCTATAAATATCTGGGAGTGTAGCTGGATGATAAATTGGACTGAACTGCCAATACTGATGATCTGTGTAGAAGAGGATGGAGCCAACTATACTTCCTTAAAAGGCTGGCGTCTTTCAACATCTGCAGTAAGATGCTGCAAATGTTGTATCAGACGGTTGTGGCGAGCACGCTCTCCTACGCAGTGGTTTGTTGAGGATGCAGCATAAAGAAGAGGGACGCCTCACGCCTGGACAAACTGGTGAGGAAGGCAGGCTTTATTGTAGACATGGAGCTGGACAGTTTGACATCCGTGGCAGAGTGACGGGTGCTGAAGACCCCACTGAAGACTCCCAACTGGTGAGAGATAGAAGTTTGGTTGGGTTGAAATTTTCAAAGAATATACTTCTCAAGGTGCGATTACCCTCTGTTGTACACATGTGTTAGATGTATTCTTTTATAAATTAAGTATATTTTGAATTAACTTGTTTATTTTCTTTGTACAAATGAAAGCCTTCCTTTTTGTAAGAACCAAATCCTTTAAGTTAATGTTAATGGTAAATTTACCTTAGTCTGCCAAGTTTTTGAACATGAATCTATTGCTTAACATAGACAACAGAAAAATCAGTTTAAACCCCTATAAGTTACAGAAAATGGAATGTTCTTAATTTTAACTCTATTTGACAGTAGAATAGCCCATACTGTAGATTGAAGTTAGACAGCTAAAAAGAAACATGAATGGTTAGAAAGATAGTAAGGGCATATAGTTTTCTGACCATTGCATAGACGAATACTGAGAAACCTTAATAAACACATAATATCATACATTTCCCTTTTCCGCTTTTTGGCATGTATTTTCAACTTTTTTCTCTATTTTTTATGTGAACTGTTTGCTTTGAATTTCACTAAAATTAAAAAAAGACAATTGGAATATGGAATCTTTTTTGTATGGTGAGTCATAGTAGTGCTATATTGTCTGTCTGGTAGCTGCATTTGAACTATTTTGAACCATTTTCAAACCTGCTACAATACTTTCATTTATGCATTTAAAATAACAATAAACTCTTTGAAAAATAAAGAGCCAAAAGTATTTGCCTCTGACCTTATTTTTCACTTTTTTCATGTGGCAATATCATTTATCTATTTTTTCTTTCACAGAGGCCCAATTCTTTACTAAATATATATAATAACACCTGTACTCCTGCATCATCAGCCACCATGTTACTGTTTTTTCCTACTTTGCCTTCAGAGGTTTAAACCTGCAAGTTGTGTTTACCTTAGTTTACAAAGAGTGTCATTTCATCATGGTGTACTTATGGACTTTACCATGCCTTCAAAAATATCTTAAGATACCCACACATGGAAGGATGATCAGTTTGTCTTTTTCAGTTGGACTGTGAGTTTGCTTACAGCAAAAGCCTGTGGACCAATCCCATCCTCTACTAAAACTCCTGAGGTCCATTGTCTCCAAGAAATTTGTTAAATGAATCAAACCTTTCTTAAGCTCTAGGTCAGACTGCAATTCTAAAAAATTCAAAATAAAATGGCTATCAGGCTTAAGTGATTAAAATTAGATAGATAGATAGATAGATAGATAGATAGATAGATAGATAGATAGATAGATAGATAGATAGATAGATAGATAGATAGATAGATAGATACTTTATTAATCCCAAGGGGAAATTCACATAATCCAGCAGCAGTATACTGATACAAAGAAACAATATTAAATTAAATAGTAATAAAAATGAAAAACAATTAAAGTAAAATTAATGTTCGCATTTATTTATTACTGTATGTGTATAAAAGCATTGTGACTGTGCTTGAATTTTTCACAGCTAACCCTGTAGCACCAGTTATTCTAAGGCTAAAATCTTAGTCCTGATATGACCATAACTAAACATGGCCTATTTTAGCAAAATAGCACATTTTAAGCAAATTTTCTGGTGCTTGTTGAGTAATACGATTCTGAGTGAATGCAGTGTAAACGTCAATCATGCCACTAAATCTGTCTTCCACCCACTATACAGACTTCCACTTCCAATGTGTTCATATTTGGGAAAAAAAATATCCAGAAAGTGGTGGAACCAGTCTAACATTTACTGTTCCTGAATGTGTCACTGCATTTGTGCCTGTTGAGAAATATCTTAATGTTTTTTTATTGTGATTTTGTGTCATTGAGTAACTCCATGATATCAAAGGCACCATTTCTAAACACCCATCTGGCATTCTGACTGTGATGGTGCTTTCACTTTTTACAGTAAATGGAGGTGCCATTCCCATTAAACAACTTGGGAAAGACAAATTACAGAAAACAAGTTAGCAGATCCAAGTCAAGTAGTAGGTGCACCATTCATGTTAAACTGGCTGTGTCACCATTAACGGCAGCCTACCTGTTCCTGTTGAGCCAGATATGTCACAATGAATGGTGACTGTTTTGTTCCTGTTTAGTCTGTCATGTTGCACTGAGCAGAGAGTCTCTTGTTTCTTTGAAAGTACCCATTGCACTGTCAGCCTTAGCAGCAGTCTGAATTTTTTTACCATTAATTAGTTGCGTTAGTCTTACATTTCTATTATATTTCCTGGAGGTCATGTAATTATGTCATTTGTGCAGCAATTGCAAGGCTTTTAGGACTGCAGCTGGTGACCATTTCCTCAGTTCCTTGGCTTTAAACACCTCCATGCACATACTTCCTGGAGCTCACAGATGTCTCTATATTTGGTAGTGGCATTTTCATAAATAGAATTTTGTCACATAGTAAGCTTCCAAGACAAGGAAGACTAAGCTGAAGGGCAGTTATTTCTTCCTTGCATATCAGGTTCTCAGGAATTGAAAGCAATTTTAAGTTGTCAAAGAGGACACCCCCCTTCTGTTACATAACTGGACAACAAAGTTTTCCAATATTCTTCCCACTAAATTCAAATTTTCATTTTTCCATTTCTTTAATATACACTAAACTGAAGTTTCTGCCAATGTCTTTGTTCCACTTCAATTTTGATTGTTACATGTTTTCTATCAGGTTCCATCAGATACTACAATATCCCCTGCACTAATGGGTTAACAATAACACTACAATCACATCTACTGTATATTATTAGCACCAATAAAAATAATTCCACTGAGCATTCAGTTGAGCGTGAAACAAAATATCCCTCACCAGATCTAACAATAGCAATGGAAGCAGAAGAAAATCTTACAACCAGCAGTTCTGTTTCTGTAAATAGTACCACAAGAAAATGAAGCAGAGTTTAGATAAGGGATATTCTTCTCATTGTGTAGGGTTTGCACACTCATGGCCTACTGTTCCACACGCCTACAGAGCCAGTTAACCTAAAATACACCTCCTTGGGAATGTGGGAGGAAAGCCCTCACAGATCTGGGAAGAACTCCACACAAACAATGACCAAGGTGGGCATTCAAACCCAGAAGGTTTAATCTGAAAAGTGACAGCACTAACCACTACATTACTATACTACACATTTTTTTATAGAAATATTTCATTATCTGTGGTCTTTAGAGAAGGCATCCAGGTATAAATGTGTCAGCATTACATTCATGATGAATTTCTAGTACCTTAAGCATTACACTTCTATGATAGGTTCTGACTTCCTGTGGCTCCGTATTGGTCTAAAAGGTTTATAGAAACAGGTGAATGCATATTTGTTAAAAAAAAAAGTTGTACCAGATATTTTAATATATATGAGAAACAATTTTATAATGGATCTTTTTATCCTTTCTTTCAAATAGTTTTCCTGACTGGGTAAGGGTGAAATTTTATTGTTTAAGGCATTCATTTTACATTTTACTGGTCTGTGTTTTATGCATTGTATTGTGACCTTTATTCTTGGTTATAAAATTTATTTCAGTATAGTAGAGATGGAGATCTTTTGATGACTTCAAAATTGACTCAATAATCAAAAACACTTGCATTTCGACTTGGATTTGAACAGTGATGACTTTCACCTGGACTTCAAAGTTTACCTTGTGATTCGTGAAGGCTTTAACATCTAAAGGCTGCTTTATACTTGACGCGTCCATGTGGGGTGCGAGGGCCACATGGCTAAAATTATATTAGGCATCCAAACTCACCTCAATGCCAGATGACATGCACAGTCTGGGTTTTTGCCTAGTGCCGTGCACGTAATTTTTTGAACAGTTTTGTTCTATTCAAAGTAGTGAATTTCAATGACAGGTTGGTAACGTCGGAGACACAATGATAAAAGAAGGGCTAATTATGACAAAACAGGTAATTAAAGTGCAAGATAGACCTAAAAAATATCTGAAGTGTATTTACTCATCCATTCACAAGTATATTATATTGCTCTTCCTTTACCATTTTTGTTCACTCCACTTTCTCTTAAAGCCAGTAATAACCGGCACAATTGTTCTTCCATCGGCAGAGCCTAATTTACATTGTGGTTTGCCCACTGGCTAAATGTGGTAAGCATAAACAAGCCCTTACCCAAACACATTTGCGTGCCAGTGTTTTAAATGAAGGGAGGGGAAAAAGGGCTAAAAATGTGCTCCCAAGGATTATCATTTGTAATTACAAAGACTACATTGTTCAATATGCAAAGAATTATAATGTGCAATAAATATGGGATAAAAATCACAGATGGAGATGCAACAGCCTTGAACTTTGTTCAACATTTGAGGCTACAAAAAGAGTGGTAGCTTAGTTTATGTAATGATTGGTATTGGAGAACCAAGGATACAAATAGCTAAACCATAAGTTAGTAACTGTAAAAATGACAGCTACAGTACTTTAACTTTACAGATCTTGCAGTCAATTTGACACTTTTTAAACATATTTTATTACATTTGTGTCTGTTGCATGTATGGGACTGTGTTGCTGTTAGGGAACAACTAGTTTGGGAGAGAATGTATCTGAATATCGTCACAACTGAGCTCAAGCTGAAAAGGTTGGTTTTATTAAAAATAATGGAGATGTGCATGATCAATCCTAATAAAATGTCATGGATGCTCATTAAAAATAATTTGTCAGAGTATAGATTGAGTCAAAATAAATAAATAAATAAATGCACAATTATGTGATAAACAGATAAACATCCATTTTCAGAGTCTTTCTCTATATGTGCTCAATTCTTGTTTCACGATACCAGGAGTAGACTTAGGTTACACTGAACACTCATTAATGCATCCTAAATATTCAATCTCAAACAGATAACAAAAAATATTAAAATTGATAAAGAATTTGTCTCTATAACTGTTACTACCTTCAACAATAAACTAATGGGAAACACTGGTAAACCAATTTAGTATGAGGTCAATGAGAAAAAGGTTTTGTATTTTACTAAAATGCAAAAAATAATGTGTTTACTTACTGTTGCACTTGAAGTTTACGCTTTTCTTCTTAACTGATAAACTCTGTGCTGCTATTGGGCACTGCACTGTTCTTTCGGGCTGCCCAAGAAATCAGTGATGACAAAAAAAAAGGCCTTAATTATGTTACATTAAAACCAGCAGAAATAAGATAATAATGTGGATTGCTGCTGAAGTACAAGGTTTATATATAAAGGCAAAGAAAAAAAGTATAACTGACTTAACATAACTCTTTTAACAAGTTCCAGAAATGATAAAAGTTTGGCGCAGCCACCCATATATTGTATCCTGGCTACAAAAGTCTTAAATAATTTAACAGAGATGTTCACAAGACCGTGTCCAAAACAGAACTGTCAGACTGGAGGTAAGCTGACTTCTTTAAAGGCCCGTAGAGGAAGTGACATCATCGGGGCTGGAACTGGAAGTGACGTCATCCAAGGTGCCGGAACCTGGTGGGATTTCCCGGGAATGGTCTGTAAGGAACTGAGAATGACAGTGAGCACATCCTGCCGCCCCCGGTCTGATGTGGTATTACAATTACTCAAGCCCTTTAGCTGTCTCCTATTGTGACTTGTGTAACACCATATTTCTAATAAGTATGAAATTTATTAAAAAAAACACAAAATGTTACATGTGATGTAGCTGAGTTTACCCAAAAATTACAAATGTTATGCAGCTTTAGTTTGGTTCATGGGATTCTGGCAACAGTGTGGACATATAGAAATGATTCCTTAGACCAAATATTTTTGTTTTTAAAAACTTTAGTAAAATTTCAAGATAGAACATTTCAAAAATAATTGAGAAAAAGTTGATATTGCAAAGTAAGGAAAAGTACTTGTTTAAAGAAAATTCAGTTCATGGCTTTTATCTTGTTTGTTTCTTTAAGTTTGCTCATACAGTCGAACCATTTCTAAACAGTCATAAAGCTGTATGCCTATGCCATTTTCAAACTGTAATTGGGTCTTTCAGTCCATGACAGCAATGTACCTATTCCAAAACTGGTTTAATTTACACTCTACAGATATAGCAAGAAAGTTCTATCTCATGTTAACTTAGAGGGGGTTAAAGGTTATACCATATTCTAGGTAGCAATAAGAAACTAATGTTCTATAGGAATCAAGCAAACACTATATGAATTTAACTTAAAGCATTAAATATTCTAAGATTGGCTCTTACAGGTGATGAGGACAGAGATAATGGTTAAACATAACAGAAAGAGAATTATGGTAATAATAATTGGAAAAAATAAACACACATTATTAAAACACATCATAAATATTCAAAAGTAATACATAAATAAAATAATACAACAAAAACATATAATAAAAATTAATAATCAAATGGAATACATATACATATATAAAAACGATAAACACAGAAGAAAAGAAACAATTTTTACATGATGAAAAAAGCTAAAAACAGGTAACAATTATTGTATACAGTTATAACAAACTTTATATAAAGTGATAGAGAAATTCAGCAGAAAACATATATAATGGAAATAAATAAGAACAATGCACATAAATATAACAGAGAATAATGTCTCTGTATTGGCACCCAGGGACCCTGACAGGGTTGCACTTCCAGAATCCAACTCCCAATCACCCCTGCTGGTCCACTGACTGGGCTGTCACACGAGGACCACTGCCACCTGGCGCATCAGATCTGACAGTGTACGTGCCCTAAAAAAGAAGTCTCACTGCATTCTCACAACATTGCTTGCGTACTGAAGTGTCAGTATGGCACTGCCAGATCTAAACACTAGCGTGGAGAGTCGCTTGTGTAGTGACGTGTCTTTAGCTGCATGTGGAAGCTGCCATCGCACTTTTCATAACTGATCTTTTCCTGAATAAGGAGTGGCATTGCACATGTACTTTGTCAGCATGCCCATGTCAATCAAACACTGGAAGCTCTGCAGTCTACTTGTGACTTTACGCTGTAGGAAGATAAGTAAATAAACACAGTAGTACCTTGAGATACGAGTGCCCCAACGTACGTGTTTTTTGAGATACGAGCCGTCACTAGGTCGATTTTTTGCTTTGAGTAAGGCCTATGAGCCTAAATTCGAAATACGAGCCATCAAAGAGCTTGTCGCCACACATTCCGAGGAACTGACGATGGAGGAGTTGATGGAACTACAGACGCGGCAACATGCGGAGGTTCTGCAAGAGATTGGTATCGCAGAGGAGGCAGAGGCAGAGGAGGTTACCTCATAAAGTGAGATAAAGGAAGTGTTTGCAATTTGGGAAAAAGTTTCGAACTTTAAAGAAAAGAAACACCCTGAAAAAGTTGCAACTGATCGTGCAGCGGCTCTATTTAATGACACTTGCCTAATGCTTGAGTTTATTTAAAAGATAACCCTGAAAAAGGCTCCTTGCTGTTTGTGCTGATCGACACATTTACAAAACAATAGACATTAATGGAGAGGTGCGAAGGAATTTAAGGTGGCCTGGGATTATGAGTTTTTCGTAGGCTTCAGGGATTCTAATGTTATTTGTTTATTGTTGTATTATTATTGATCAATGCCTTAGAGGAGTAGGGTGGGCTAAACATTATATTTTTTTTAATATACCAAATTATTTTTGATGTAATCTACTGTTCAGCTGTATCTCTGTGAGTGAGTGTGTACAAGTCAGGCCAAAGGTTTTTTGTCCATCCATATATTAATATGGAGTTAATGTTTTAGAAATGTAAATGTTTAAAAGCCATTTATGATTACGTACATTTAAGAAATAGTATTAAATTTGGTATAAAATGTGGTATGACTTGTTTGGGACTTGATGTTTAAGGCTTGTCATTTCACTCAGGACTTGCTCGTCTTGACTTGGGACATGAATGCAAAGACTTGAAACTTGGGCGGCACGGTGGCACAGTGGTAGCGCTGCTGCCTCCCAGTTAGGAGACCCGGGTTTGCTTCCCGGGTCCTCCCTGCGTGGAGTTTGCATGTTCTCCCCGTGTCTGCTTGGGTTTCCTCCCACAGTCCAAAGACATGAAGGTTAGGTGGATTGGTGATTCTAAATTGGCCCTAGTGTGTGCTTGGTGTGTTTGTGTGTGTCCTGCGGTGGGTTGGCACCCTGCCCAGAATTGGTTCCTGCCTTGTGCCCTGTGATGGCTAGGATTGGCTCCAGTGGACCCCCGTGACCCTGTGTTCGGATTCAGCGGGTTGGAAAATGGATGGACTTGAAACTTACCTGCTACTTGAAAGCAGTGACTTGTTCCCACTTGTGCAATATAGTTTTAAAACTTAATAAAAGCAAAGAATAAGGATGATGGCATACTCAGGAAAGACAAACTATATTAATGGAAAGTGAATAGAGGAGTTTAATATATGCAATGGAGCAGAATGGGTGCTACTTGAGCCTCTGGCAGTATTACTAGGCCATCTTTTTAATCTTGATCTTGAAAAGTGTGCATATACTGTGAAATTTAACTATTATCCTGCCTTGTGAACATTCGACCTGATTGTTTAAATTAATTCCAAATTTTAAATTAATCACAAAGAGAAATGCAATTATGAACCTTCATACCACAGAATATGTAATTACTGAAACATAAGCTTTGAACAATTTAGTGCTGGTCTTGTTCTGTCTACGTTCACGTGTTATTTATAATACTGCAATCATCTCACATTGTGAGTTCACAGCAATCAAATAAATCCAGGATGGGCATGCAATGTGAACCTGAAGTCTTAGCCACCAAAAACAAATTAATTTAATGTAATCTAAGTTTAAGAATATCCTCTGTGCAACAGTTAGGTAAACTTACTGCAGATGGACTGGACCTGTTAGCGCCTTATCTATTTCAGAGCTGCAGGAGTCCAATGAATACATGGCTGAATGTTCAAGTTAGGTAATCACCCTGAGTGAGCAACATAGGTAAACCTTGGTATTTATCCCAGTAATACCACCGTTTCTGGTATGAAACTGATGTGTACTCATAACAGTGTGCATTAAAAAAATCAAGCCAAAAACACATAACCATGATAAATTCTAAACTTTTTTAGTTTAGTTAATAATTAAGCTAGCATAGAACCCTGAAGGTTGCTGAGGTGCGGGTGTTACCGGTGTTCCCAGAAGGAGGTGTTTCATCTCACAGGGCACCCTGGATATCATCAAGAGGAGTCTCAGTGCACGGCTCAATGGCAACTCTGGCCTGTACTGGGAACTGAGAGGGACGGCTACGAGGGCTCTGGGGGCAGATAAAGATGCATTTTTTAGAGGAATCTGTGAGCAAGTGACACAACATCTGTGGTCTAGCGACCCACATCCTGCTTACAGAGGAATCAAAGCATTACGCACATTCAAATCTGTTTCCTTGGAGAGTCGCAGTCAGGGTGCCTGATGGAATGGTCCTTACAGATGACACTGCATTTGTGACCCGCTGGGCTGGCTACTTTGAGCAGTTGTTTAAAGCTGATTCTCCAGCTAGGACGTTGGACATCTCTGGGTTCACGGTTCTTGAGGCTGATCCTCCAATTAGCTGTGAACCACCCAATCTCACCGAGATTGCACAGGTGGTGAACCAACTGGGGGAGGGAAGGGCTGCAGGGATCTGTGGTATCTGTGGACAACTCCTGGCATTGCAAGCAATCTTTGGTTACATTTGGGAGACTGGCAATATTCCAACTGACTGGAAAGTGTGACTTGTCGTCCCTATCTGGAAAGGGAAGTGTGATCGCCTGAATTGCGGCAACTACAGGTTTGCTCTCGGTGCCGAGTAAGGTCCTTGCTAGGGTCATCCTCAATACGATTCATGATCACTTGCTCACCTACCAGTAACAAGAACAGTCTTTTTTTACGCCTAAGAAGTCTACCATCAACCGCATCCTGGCACTGAGGGTTCTCATGGAGCGCAAACGCAACTATAGGCAGATTTTCTTTGCAGCCTTTGACGATTTTCGCAAAGTGTTTGACTCAGTCGATTGAGCTGCCCTGTGGGACATCCTGTGGGTTTGCTGGATCCCCTCGAGGTTGCTGGATATCATGGCCGGCCTGTACACTGTTACCGTGAGTGCTGTGCAGAGTGGAGGCAGAACCTCTGCGTTTTTCCCAGTTGATTCTGGGGTTCGTCAAGGGTGTTTTCTTGCTCCTACTCTGTTTAATGTTTGTATGGACTGGGTGTTGGGCAAGGTCGTGGGGTCCAGCGGCATTGGGGCATCTATTGGTGAAGAAAGATTCACGGATCTTGACTTTGCTGATGATGCTGTGATCTTCGAAGCGTCGAAGGAGGCTGTGATCAGGGCGCTCGAGAGACTGAGTGAGGAGTCTGAGTGTCTGGGCTTGCGAGCGTACTGAATAAAAACCAAGATCCAGGCCTTTAATGACCTCTTGGGCACAGCCATCAGCAGTGTGTCTGTTTGCGGAGAGACTGTCGACCTTGTCAAGAGGTTTACTTACCTTGGCAGTGACATTCATGTCTCTGGTGACTCTTCCTATGAAGTCAGTAGATAGATTTGGAGAGCATGGGGGGTTATGAGGTCGCTGGAAAGGGGTGTGTGGCGCTCCCGATATTTATACAAAAGGACGAAGGTCCAAGTCTTTAGAGTCCTGGTGCTTCCTGTCTTGCTATATGGTTGCGAGACATGGACACTATCCAGTGAAATGAGACGAAGACTGGACTCCTTTGGTACTGTGTCCCTCTAGAAAATCCTTGGGTTCCGTTGATTTGACTTTGTCTCAAATGAGCCGTTGCTCATGGAGTCCTGAAAGAGGCACATTATCTGCATTGTGAGGGAGCGTCAGTTATGGCACTATGGCCATGTGGCACGTTTCTCAGAGGGTGATCCGGATCATAAGATCGTCATTGCTGGGGATCCGAATAGCTGTACCAGGCCAAGGGGTCACCCACGTAACACCTGGCTGTGGCAGATAGAGGGTCATTTCCGGAGGGTGGAATTGGACCTCGTGTCTGCTTGGGGGGTTGCATACCGGGATCCCAAGTTGTTTCGTCGTGTAGTGGGTACGGCAACGCACTGTACCAGTGCATGCTACCCAACTTGACTTGACTTGGAACCTCAGACTAGGCTATCTTTATAATTCCAGCCAAAATGCATTTAATTACAGTTTACATTGCATAGCAGAAAATAATTATTTGAACAACATTGATTGTATATCCTTCATTTTTACCAAAGAATGTTAACCTTTTTCTAATCATCTAAATTCAGAGCATCATCAGGCACAAAACAGACTGTTAGAAATTGGGGCACCAGTTCATTGTAGATTCTGTTCTATGCCAGTAAATGGATAATTTAAAGCTTGCAGGTTAGAGTTTGAAAGTTTGAAGTATTTACAGATCTATAAGGGATGGGCAAAACAACTAAGTTTCCTATCACATTCAAAATTGCAATTACAAAACTCCATTAAAATATACATTTGGGTCAAACTGAAATGGTGAAGAATTTACACATTTGTGTTCTTTTTAATGCTAATCTTGTATATTTTATTGATTTTAGTCTTTTGCAAAAATAGTATTTCTTTATTATTTTGCCCATTCTTCTTGGGAATGTATATAGCAACATTGTATTACAAACCCTGTATCACAATTCATTAGATATGGACTAAGCATAACATATGGACTTCTGGTATAAATATGTCTGTGGTTTCATTCAAAATCATATCTCAATTGGATAAAATAAACAAAATACTTTGTGCCAGTTAGTATTGATTGAAGTAGGCTCAGTGCATGTTTGGTTTCTGTTTTACATTCCTTTTTGCTTTTGACTTTGATGTCTGACTTTCCCATGTGTTTTGTTTGCTTGTGGTCTTCTATTTCATCCCTGCTTTTTGACTTTTGCTTTGCACTATGATTTTTTTCTCATGTACATTTATCAGTTTATTGGTTAATCAAGAGACAGTCTCAGAGGATTATTTTAACAGTAGTCACAAAGTGTTGCCACTCATCCTTCTTTTGTTATGGAAGATTGTCTACCAATGGTGGCAATTAATGCCTCACCTGGCCACTAGCATTTTGAAAAAAGCATTGCATGCTTCTCACTAGACCACTTTTCTCTTTCGCATATGTTGATAGCCTTGTTTTGCCACTTGGCATACACACACACACACACACACAGAGGGATCAACAATAACACTCCACCCACTTCAGATTACCAGACTGGCTATCTATGGAGCTTAGCCTTGCCCTGTGTCAAATTGTTGCCATCCTTTCCCCAGTAAACTTCTTGCCAGCTCAACACAAGACATCTAGCATAATATTACTCATAGACTGCATATATTGTATTTGTTTAATGTGTGTGGTTTTATGTTATTTAAAGTAATGGCTTTAGAGAAGCTGTATGAGAATTTTTCCATTCTCTTAACAGTGTGCTACTGTGGACTATTGATTACCATTATAAAGACTTTGTGTCTTGTTTACAAAATACCTAAAAAAAATTCTGAAAAGCTCAGATTTATTTTGCCCAGAGACATTTTTGTTATTGGAGAACAACTTTGAACTTTAGACAATTAATGATATCTATTTTGTAAAGAAACAAATTGGTCTTACAGTTTTACACCCATAAAAAAATCATGAAGGTTAAGTTTAAGGAAGAATGTGGCAGGAATAGTGCATGACAGTTTAGGAAAGGTAAAAAATGAAATACTGCATACATGAATAGAATATTTATTTTTTTGGAAAGAATACTCTGTAAAACAGCTGTTTTGGGGGTTGAGCCTGATGAAAATAATTGTATTAATATTAAAAATGAACAATTAGTGACAAAAGTGAGGTTTACATACAGCAGTTGTTCTCAAACTAGGTACTGGGGGCACATTGTGACTTCAGGTTTTTCTTCCAAACAGATTTATAATCAGTGACAACAGCTGATAACACTGGTCTCATTTAATTAGCAAGTAATTTTATTTCTCTTCTCTTATTCTACACTCAGATAAGCACATCAGCATGCATTTTACATTTATAAGACATTTAGAAATATTTCAGTTTTTGCTATAGATTTAAATGCTGAACTCACTTTTGATGATTATATTTGCCTTTTCTCTTTGCCGTTTCCTCCCCTCATTGTAGAGAAGATATGCAGGCAAACAACACTGAATTATGAAAGGCTGCGACTACTTCAGTGTCAGATCCACTAATTAGTAAATAATGGATTCATCAAAACAATTAGAATACCTGGAAAATAACAGTAACATGTAATTAGCACAGGAGTCCAATTAAAAAAAGAAGCGGGTTGCAACAAAAACCTGCAGCCACAGTGGGTCCCCAGGGCCGAGTTTGAGAACCCCTGACATACAGTATATAAAAGGTACAGAAACATTTAAATGTAATGCAATTATTTGTTTTCTGTGAAATCCTTTCTATTATTAATTTGTTGCCATGTAATTAAGAAAGATCATGGAGGAAGCACATTTCTAAGAAGAGAATATTATAGGTATAATAAAGGCAAAATGAGCAGACACCATTATCACATTACTCTTACATTTTACTTTTGTCTGTTCGTTCAGCAATGTCAGTGCCAACGGCCCACATACGCCAACTGAGTACTTATAAATAAACTTCATATGTATAAGAGGTTAATGCTCTTCCATAGGTTAATTGGTTTAACAATCTGAGTGGCCTGGTGTAGACATTCTGTCATGTAAAGTAGATAATGTGATTTTAAAACTGAATTGATTAGGCCTCCAGGTGACTTAATTAGATAATTAGGAAATATGCACAGGTCAAAATAGTGAGTCATTAAGGCATTACTAGGCAGATGTATTAATTGTGGTACACATATTAGTGGAAAACATGGGAAACACAGTCATTGCTTTAGCTAATATATCAAGTACAGATATATAAGACATAAATCCCTGTTTTCTTTTAGGGATTACACCAGACAAAATAATAAATCTGTTTTTATATGTATATACTATTAAAAAAAGGTAAAACAGTGAAACTTTTTGTTAAGTGTTTCTGTTTTATAAATCTTGAATATATGTAGAATTTACAGCTCAAATAGTTTGTTTTTTTTCCCCAAAAAGCCAAAAAGTATAATTCAGTGGATTATCTGTGACTATTTTTCCAATACAATAACACAAGAAATAAGAGACTCTTTTGGGGATATTTGGAATCACCCCTACATTGGGAAGCAGAACACATATACTCTCACATAAGCTTAGTGCTGCCAGTCAAGCTGATATGAACGGCTCTGGCATGTATGAAGAAACTGGGATACAGGAGAAATGTTTTGCAGCTGTTGAGGTTGGTGTAGTTTTGAAAAACAAGAGTATGACTTTCACTCTTCTCAGGTGTCTAGTCTGGATGTTAATTCCTTAATGTGAGCCTGATCACAAGTTAGATGTGATATTATGTTAACAGATTTAGTTATGTTGTAAGCACTGAAGCTGGCATTTTGTAAAGTTACAATATAAAATAAGACCAACATATATAAGTTTATGTTTTAAATCTACGAGAAAAAATAGAGTGCTCAAAGAATGTTCAGACTCCAAATATTGATTATTGTATTGGAATCCAAGATTACCAAGTTTGTAATACACTTGAGGTGTGCATTTAACATATACATCATTTTCTAAATGTACATACATTTTATTAGTGTTTTGGTAAGTTTGTATATTTAGCAGTGATTTTCTGTATAAGATTATGGGCACTTTCAAAAATTTTGTCTACACCATTGGAGGAAACAATAGGTTTCCCTAATTATAGTATAAAGCTCCACACTGAAAATTGTGATTACATACATTCATGCTTGTATGACTACTAAAATTTGGTCACATTAAGTGGTACTGACAACTGAAAATTATAAGTACTTCTGCTCAGTGTTGAATTTATCTCCCAGAATGGCCAAACCACCTGCCAATGCACATGCATGTTTTTTTTCTTTTTCAACACATGTTTTTGACAGTGTTTACTACAACTACAAGAATTTTACTTTAGTTTGTTTGTTGGTTTTATCTTTCCCATTTATAGGTAACATATTAACTGTGCTTGGAATTTATACAGTTTGTTTTTATGCAGATTGTACATGCCGAATGTCAACATGATTTGTTATGTGGATGTCAGTTTCATTTTCATTCCCTATGCCAGCTATTGCACTTTTCTTGCAAAACTGTAAACTTTTTTGTTCGCTCTTTTTTGATTTTGCAAACTATACTTATTAATAATTATGGAAAATCTTATTAACAGATATTTAGAAGTGATTTTAATTACTTGCATACCATGCATTCATTGTCATGGTGTCATTTATTGCATGATTGCGTATATGAAATATGCAGGTTGCCTCAGTGATGTGCACCATTACTATAATACATAGAGTAGCTAATTTAGATTCTGTTTTGAAAAGAAAAATGTTGTCCTATGTTTAAATTCAGGAGAAAGCTGCAAACAAAGAGATGACACTGGATTCGTCTATATATGTTTGGGAATTTTCCATTTAAACAGTCAGATTTTAACATTTAATAAAAATATTGAGAGTTGCATTTTTGTATTTGAATTTTTCTGTGTTTTTGCAAATGGAAACAATATCATACTAAACAACATAGCAACATTACTGAATTCATATTTAAATTATTATTCTGTACTTCTACCATTGAAATAAATTGTGCTCTGCATTTATAACTTTAAATCTCATTCACATGGAGAGGAGTACAATGCATTTTGCAATTGTTGATGGGCCCCTTTTGAAAGATGTGTACCATACTAATTGCAATTTTAAATCAACAATGTTGGTGTGTGCTTTGCTTAGATTTATGTACAAATTCTTTTACATTTCATAGACATTTACAAGCTAAATTGACTAAATTTGAGATTTAATTATGTGCCATACTGAGCACAGTACACTGTTTCTCCATCTAACTGTTTATATGTGTATATATTTCATTAACAACATTATTGTATTACTATATATATTCTTGTTATTGCTTTCAATACATTTGAATATTCTATCTAAAGTAAGTAAATTGCACTTTTACTTGAACAAATTTTCCCAAGCCTACTCTTTTTACTTTTATTTGTGTCATTTCCATCTTGAATACTTTTACTTCAGTAAAAGTTTGTCTAAGTAATAATACATCTGTTTGAGTTGATTTCTAGTACTCTTTCTAACCCGGCTGATAATGGGCTATATAGTAATGAAGCACAAAAATATGTGCAAGAACCCAAGAAGCACAGAAAGAAAATGACACCGGCACTTTAACCAATAATGTTAAAAAAACTTCTCTTTTTGGCAAGTAAACACAATGTCAAAGGTAAAAACTTTAATTCGGAATACAAAATAAAAAAATGTTTGGCACAAAAAGAAGAATTGATGACCATCACTTTCTGGAGTGAACAACATATTTGCATCAATTGAAAGAAGGCTCTGTCAAGGCACCGTGACATGTTGAGTAGCAGGAACATTGATTTTATCACCTTTCAAAAACTCAGTATGATTCTAAAAGATGATTAAATTACTGCTGTTTTACAAAGCAATGTGTACTACAGTACCTGTTCTGATGTGAGTGACATTGACATAATGACCTTTGCTGTTAAATGTGTTAAACTCTCTCAGGTTCTTTCTTTCTCTTTATTTTATTGACATTATATGAATAATGGGGACGTGCAGAGAGGAACTCATAATGAGAAATGCATAAACCCATCGAAATTCAGCTATTTACCAGTCCATCTTTTAAAGAAAATATGTGGAATATACTGTATAATGTTTACCTACTTTGTACTTCGTCACTGTATGGGAAATGCTTTAACCTTTTCAACTGACAGATTTCAGGTAAATGAATGAGGCCTAAAAGAACTGTCACACTGAACATGAGTGAAGTGTATTCTGTGAAGGCTGAAAGGCAAAGCAGACCTTAGAATCTATTGAATAGCCATTACATTTGCAGTTTGGTGCAGTTTTTGATTCCCAGTGGAAAGTAATTTTGACTGTGATAATGTCTTGGCACCATTTCTGTGTTTTGAAAATCTGCCTGCTCTTTTAGCAGAAGAAAACCAAGTGCTCATGCTGCCTTTTATTACAACTTTCTTCAAAAAAAGTCTCAGTTTCCAGTTCAGTTTTAATTTTAGTTTTAGTTCAGCTGGTGTTTTCTTGCCTTTCTAAAACTTTGACAGAAGCCACAGGCATTTAAATAGATTTTTACATGTGCAAGAAATCTTTTTTTCACTTTTCAATTAATACTAGAAGGTCCACAGACAACGCCAATTGGTATTGTGTTTTAAAATTATTTAATCATTTCCTCAGTGTTCATGTTACTACCTAGAATTTTTTTAATTTAGTGCACGGAAAATGTCCATGGTGTTGCAAGTATGAAACTCTGTTCAGAAAACGTTTTTGAACTTTATTTGTCCCCAAGGGGAAATTAGGCTTTTTATAGTGTGGAGGACTGCCGGCTTCCCATGCCGGTCCGCACCCCCAGGCCGCCAGGAGGAGCTCTCCCGACAGCAGGATTGTGCCCCGAGTTCCAGCAGGGCCTTATGGACTATGTAGTGTTTTTACACAGCCCTGCTGGATACCTTGGGGACCACCGGGAGTCGCTGTAGGAGGGCTCATGGGCCCTTTTGTGCCCTATAACCCGGGAGTACGTCACGGTCATGTGACGGGAAGAAACGACGTGCTCCCGGGGTGAAGAACAGGACTGTTTGCCCTGACCCGGAAGGAAAAAGGAACTGTGGACTGTTGGGACAGAAACACCTCCGGGTCAGGGGCTATAAAAGGGCGGTGCCTCACTCCAGACAACGAGCTGTGCTGGGTGGGAGAGGAGCAAAGTGTCTGGGCGAGGAGGAGAGAGAATATTGTGTTTATTGGTTGGATTTAATAGTTTATGAGTAGTGTGGAAGGTGCTTTGTGCACGGTGGAAAAGAATAAAAAGTCTTGGACTTTTACCAGGTGTCTGGAGTCATCCCTGAGGGTTCAAGGGAGCACTAGCGCCCCCTACTGCCACACTGGCGTAGCCGGCAGGATTCTCTGGCCATCTGTTGGCAGGGGACCTGCATTAAAAATAAATTTCGTGTGGGCAGACAACCCTCGGTGGATTCCCCATCTTTTCACGGAGGTGCAAACACCACCCGCTACTGAGAAAGCTACAACTGTGAGCGCCATCCCGTTCTGCAGGACCATGGGCAAGAAGACCGGGAAAAAGAATGTCAGTCCCAGCGGGCTGCAGGGCCTGACGGACGGCGAGAGGACCTGGACCTACCTGATAGGGAGTGAGGAGGACCGAGAGCTAATTCGGGCCGAGCTAGCCCGGGTAGCGCATCAATCGGGACACGGACCGCTGTTGAGCGCATCGGACTCCCTAGACAGTCCGGGGGTTCCGCCATCCGCTACGGAGGGAGCTGCAGGTAAAATGCCCGACGTTTCGAATCCATTTTTATCATGTTTTGCAGACGCCCGCCGAGAGAATCGCAGCGCCGTCTCAGATGACTGCCTCATGCTTCGGCAAAATGGCCGCAGCTCCCAGAAGGCAGGCCAGGATGAGAGACGGCTAGTGACGCAGGAGGAGAACAGACTGGTCACCCGCGATGGATGCCGGGAAGGTGGAGGTCGCTTTGAGGAGGTTGTTCGTTTCCCAATGAAACCGAGTCTCCTGGAAGGGGAAAAGAAGGCGAGTGAAGCCACGCGGAGAACTCCAGAAGCCCACAAGGTGTGGGAAATGACTGGACGGCCCTCCGTCGCAGTAGGAGGGGAGGGAGGCAGTCGGCCGGCAACGGCCAACCAGCCCTCAAAGGACTCCAAGTCCCAAGAGCCTTTGTGCAACCCAGCTGAACACGTGCCAGGAGGGGACGTGCTCATTGGTTCCCGGCCGGAGGGTAAGCGAAACGCGGAAGCGCAAACAACTCCGGCCGTAAACATTAACTGTTTGGACTTGCGGGGGCTCGAGGAATACCTCGCACCCCTAAGCCGTTTCTTACAGGAATATGGTGAACTGACGGAACATGTGGAGGAATTGGGAGCGACGGCAGCAGCACCGTTGAAGGCTCTGATAGGATTCGTGCAGCGGCTGCGCCGGGAAGCTCCGGAGATGATCGATGCGGGAGTGCAGGTGAGTCCGTCCCATATCGTAGAATATAAGGGGACACAGTGCGATCCGACACTGCCGAGAATAAGTAGCGCGTGTCAAAGCACAGTGTGCCCGACAAAGGATTGTGGCACTATGACCGAAGCGTTGGTGAAAGGAGTAAATGGTCCGGGGCATGCGTGTGATGTGGCCGCCTGGAGCCGTACAAGTCTCCAGCTCCCAACCGGTCCTATGTGCGGGGTAGTGCTGGCGATAGGAGCGCCGGGGAAAGTGCCGCTCATGCCGGTGTAGCTGAATGGTGCTGTTCATCGGGGCGAGTCGGTACTAATGACGCCGGCTCCTAATAACCGAAGGACAACGGGTGTGCAAACAGCAAAGAGGCTCTCTCTTTTCCATAGAGAGCCTCAAGCTGAGCACAAGCCCCAGATGAAACAGGAGATCCCCAAAATAAAGCGTGGGACTCCTGACATATCAGAGAGAGGGCTAAAGGGCAGCAAAGTGGTCATAAACCCCTACTTGGCAGAGAAAGGGGCGGAGGTAACGCTGACGGAATTCCCGAGGTGTTTCTGGTCTCGCAGAAGGAGACACCCAGGAGGACATCGTCGGGCGGATAAAGGATACACCGTTCCCCCAAGGTTCGCCGGGAGACATGGACAACGCAGCCAGGGTCCGGCTGACGCGTCCTCTTGGAGGAGGATGTCCCTCGCGGGGGGGAAGTGTGGAGGACTGCCGGCTTCCCATGCCGGTCTGCACCCCCAGGCCGCCAGGAGAAGCTCTCCGGACAGCAGGATCATGCCCCAAGTTCCAGCAGGGCCTTATGGACTATGTAGTGTTTTTACACAGCCCTGCTGGATACCTTGGGGACCACCGGGAGTCGCTGTAGGAGGGCTCATGGGCCCTTTTGTGCCCTATAACCCCGGGAGTACGTCACGGTCACGTGACGGGAAGAAACGACATGCTCCCCGGGTGAAGAACAGGACTGTTTGCCCTGACCCGGAAGGAAAAAGGAACTGTGGACTGTTGGGACAGAAACACCTCCGGGTCAGGGGCTATAAAAGGGCGGTGCCTCACTCCAGACAACGAGCTGTGCTGGGTGGGAGAGGAGCAAAGTGTCTGGGCGAGGAGGAGAGAGAATATTGTGTTTATTGGTTGGATTTAATAGTTTATGAGTAGTGTGGAAGGTGCTTTGTGCACGGTGGAAAAGAATAAAAAGTCTTGGACTTTTACCCGGTGTCTGGAGTCATCCCTGAGGGTTCAAGGGAGCACTAGCGCCCCCTACTGCCACAATAGTTATTCAATATGTGTGCCAGCATTTCAATATAGCTATACTCAAATCATATTTTATGGTTCTATTGGTCCTTTTGCCTTCTCAAAGAAAGCCTACAGCTCATTTTCACATTTGCATACTGTCACAAAAGCACGATGAGACATGAGAAGGTTTGGGGCAGCCACCCATATATTATATCCTGGCTGCAAAGAGGAACGTTTTACTCATGCAAGTCCAAAACAGAACTGAATTGCTGCCTTAACATGGCGGCTTTTAAACACAATTGGAGGAAGTGATGTCATCAGGGCCAGAACCAGACGTGATGTTATTGGTAGTGGCAGGATTTCCTGAGAATGGTCTGTAAGGGACTGAGAGAGACAATTAGTGCACCTCACCTTTGTTCTCCTTTCCACACGTCTAAAATAATGCTGGTTATATACTTCCTATTCCAAGTGTGCAAAAACATTCCAATGCAGTTTCAGCCAAGTTTATTTTTTAGCTATGTGAAATAACTGGAACACTAACAGATTGGACAATTTTATAATCAGTTTGTCATACCATATGCCCTTTACCTACATTGGTGGTAAACCTGGGTTAAACTAATGGAATGAAAATTAAAAACCAATCCTAGTCAGCGAACAGTTAGCTTATAAAGTTCCCTAGGGTTGAATACCTGGGTTAAAAGGACAGTGAAATAGTTAAGAGATTACAGATAACAATTACATGCCTAGTTTTGACTTTCCTTCCTAAAAGTAAGGAAAGAACTTAAGAAGTTAGTTGGTAGTTAGGTGCATGCCACAGATGTTCTGATAACACAATAAAACAACACTAAATAATGAGGGAAAAAATGGAGACTGTCAAATATTGAAGGGTGAAATTGGCAAGTGCATCTTAGTATAATCCCAAGCACATGGGACATAAAATTACAAGGGAGAAGTCTAATAGACAGGGAGATGTTTTTGCAGGAGAGTATCAAAAGAAGCAAAAGCCTTCAAGTTTTAGATGAAAATTATGCAACCAAGGCATCTGTGTGACCCATGAGTAAAGCTGCTGAGTTTTGGCCAGCAGAACTGAACTAGGAGACGGACTGGTTCCAGACCCCTATAATAATTTTAACTTGTATGTTGTGTATAAAACTGGAATGGTTATATAACAAACCCTCTGACTTTTTAAGATAACTGCACACCTTTGTTCTTCCTGGCTACTTCAAAGCAGACTTTGTCTTTCATTGTTGCTTTTTAAATAGGATTTCAGTAATTATCCACTATACTGAGAAAAAAACTGATTTGGGTCCTGGTTCTCTATTGTTAAGTCTCTCTACAGTATATGCAGTTTGCACAAATGCAATTATTCTTTTCATTTGTCATGGTTTATTTTAGTTACTTTATAATGTGAAGACTATGGGGTAATTTATGTGATTCACTGTAAATAATTGCATGATGGCAGAGTGAACTGCAGTATGTTTGGCATCTTGGATTGGATGCCACAGGTAACACTACTAGACTCAGAGTCCAGTATGGTAGTGGGTGGCTAGAGACATTACAAGATTTTTCTTTAGTCCTCCATGGAGACAAAAGGCAGCAGTCAGTTGATGTTGATTTTAGTTCAGGCTGCTCTGCAGCTAGTATGTAGCTGTTTATTTACTTGCTGGAATGCCAGCTCATACTACATACAACTCATCCCTCAGCAAAGGAGGATGCAAATATTTTTGCTTCATTCTGCACATGAAGGCACAATATTTTTGCTTGCACATGTACAATATTGTATATGAGGCAGAGTATAATATTGGTACGAGGCAGCACTGGACTTAAAGATTTTATAATTGACCAGTGAAATGTGAGGTTTTTATAAAATAAGAAAAAATAAAAAGTAACACACTGCTTATAATGTGTTACATGTTATAAAAAACTATACAACATATTTAGTCACTTTTTTGTGAGCAATGAGAAATGTACCTAAGATTCTTTAGCAACTTCAGTTCAGCAAAAGTTGGAATGATATAGAAAATGCAAAAAAAATGCATTGATTCTTAAATTTACTTTGACATTTATTTCATTGCAGATAGTATGAATCCAATATATTTCATGTTTTGTCTGGTCAGCTTCATTTAATTTGTTAATATACATTCATTTCTGCATTTCAGGCCTGCAATACATTACATTAAAAGTTGGGACAAGGGCAAATTAGCACCAATGATGAGGTACAAAAATTAAATAACGATGTGATGATTTCAAACAGGTGATGTCAACTGGTGATTGAAATTATGATTTGGTACAAAAGCAGTTGAGTTCTTTGGGCTCGGATGCATCTGGTATGGACCATCACACAGTGGAAACATATATTGTGGCCAGATGAATGAGTATTACAGATCTTTTTTGGAAGAAATGGACACCATGTGCTTTGGATCAAAGACGAAAAAGATCATCCAAACTGTTATCAGCAATAGTGATGAGTGAACTTTGCCGAGTTCGCTTCACCATGAGTTACCCAAAAATCACAGAAATGTTCACAATATTCGCGGAACTTGGCAAACTGCATTAAAGTCAATGGAGAAGGACTAAGTGAACAAGATTTGACCAGATTATAATGGTGCATTCATCTTTAAAGTGTCACTGAGGGCTAGGGAAACATCTGCCAACTATATTTGGACGTTTATTGTGCCAAAAAGGTGACGTGAGCTGTGCAGTATCAGTGCCAACCATTGCACCACCATGTCTCTGTTATATCAAAGAAGAAAGTATGCTGTCAGAGATGTGAAGTCTTAGTCAAATGTCAGAAAAAAAACATATAGGTCTTTTAAAGGCAGAAAATTCATTGGCAGGTCATGATTAAAGCTGCTGGCTTCTTCCGCTTTATGAAGTCACACTGAAGGCTCTCCAAACTGTCTTTGCTGATATTTTGCACTTTTTCTTCTATCAAAAAATAGAAACATGTTGTAAATAGCAATAAACCTTTCATTATTATTATTTCATACAGTCTCCTGTGTTTGGGGAGGTGGGATGTCAGGCTCCTCAAATGTTTGTCTGCACGTGACTAATTATTATGCATGCATAGAGCACGCAATTCCTTCTCTTATACGGACGTGGCACTTGAAGATCGAACTGCACATTAGCGAATAAACCCTGAACAAACTTTCTGGTTAATGACTCATAGCATTCCATTTATCAGTTTTAGTTATGTTTTTAGCATCTTGGTTCTGATAACAACTTGTATTTGCTAAATGGCTTTTAATATTTCTCAGCCAGATGGTTTTATTGACTTTGCATATGATAATGTTGGGCCCGTTTAATACCATCTTCACAGATGGTCACAAACCTTGTTGACAGCTGTCAATTCAAAGATGTGAGCTGCAAATTAAAAAGTAGGTCTTAGTGATTTTTAGGATAGTATTAGTAATTTTCTGTTAACCTATTTAGCATTATGTGTACCCTTACAAATGAGCCAACAATGTTTTTTTTTTTCCAACAAGAAAAAATGTCATCACTTTTAAAAGAAACATGCAAATACTGAAACACTGACATAAATACAGTAGGAGAGGTATGTCTAGTGTCCAATGCTGTACTGATGCAGATTTATTAAGTGCCCTTTATGTGATATGTTGTGAAACAGTCACCAACACTCAACCTGACATTGCAACTGGGACAGTAGAAGTGCTTCTTGGCACACTTTTGTTATAGTATTTTTCTGTTTTTTTTAACATAATAGGGTACTATGTCAGTGCCTGACCTGCATGATTGATGCGCCCTTTGTGCTATTGTAGGCTACCACAGCACAAGGCTTACTGACTTCCACATTTCTCCAAACATGAACATTGACAGTTGCTGTATGGTGAACAGTGCTTAGGAGGCTAACATCTTTCTTGTCCTTGCACTTGTCCGCAATGATTTTTCCTTTTGGCTATGCAACTACTTTTGTCCATGGTGGAGCACAGAACTGTTTGCATCAGCTAAACTATCCATGTTAATGTCTAATGACCAATTCATATCATCATTACTATCACTCTGTTTGAGAAATGGTTCAGTTCAGTTTACAGTTATTCGTTTGCAATTGTTTTTGGTTGAAGACTCCATCACTCTCATGAATATTGATGAGTTACCATAGCATTACCATAAAGTGGCTGAAAGCATAGAAATATTTATGATTTTTTGCAGAAAGATATTATTTTATCCACTAAATGGCAGCAAAATACCTTCCCAAGACTTATTCAGGCTTAACACTGTAAAGCAGATCATTACACTCACCCCTAATCGGATCCGGGCTTAACTGTAATGACAAAATTCTGAGCCCAAGTCATATTTGAGGTTAACACCAAGGTGGTTAATAGTTATTTTTCATTGGGCATTGCACCCTTGGGTAAACTTTCGAAAATATTAAGTTTAAAAAAATTGAACAACAATTAGTCACAGACCTTCCCCACTAAAACACATCAATCAATGCCACTTTTACATCACATGAATTGGAATCTGCAGTTTATAAATGCTATTGAGCCAGAACAAGTCTCTTTGTGCTCCATTTTTAACTCCATTGTAAGCAACTGTTAAAAAATAATTTTGACTATGACTCATACTTACAAAAAATATTAATAAACAAAAATGTGATAACTGACACTTGGATGAAGTAAGTGAAAATGTGAAATGCTGCAATTTTCAAATCAAATAACTTGGTCGCAGTAGGCATGTGAATGTTACACCATACATACTTGTTCTAACTTATTGATTATTGCGTGTGAATAAACCTTTTTTTTGATAAGACCACAGTGTCAGAATGGATGTGTTCATTGAAAGACATTATATATGCTTGCTTGCTGTCTGAGACTTTCTTTAGGATTCTGACTACAATAATATAAAGCAAGCAAATGACATTAGGAAAGAGGGAACAATGTTGAATCTTTTATTTTAAAATTTAAATTTGAGTCTCCAGGAGGCTATTTTTAATATAGGTATGCTCAAACATTATTTTTACAAACTCATTGCACCTGTTGTAAAATACCTGAGCAGTGCCACTTTAAGCCTTTTGCAATCAAAGCATCTAAAACTAAGACTTCCTGCATAGACAGTGAATCTGTATGCAATCAAAATACTAAATATCCTTTCAGTATTTTAAATGATGTGTTTTGTGTTTTTTTTAATGTAAGGAACCTAACATAATATCTAACCACAACCCAATCAAATCCACAAAGTAGGTAATATGTTTTAAAGAGAGCCCCCGAACACTCAGTACTTAAGCCTCACTCAATCAGCAAAGCTTACGAGAAGAGAGGCTTCTAAAATAGGGTAAAATGTGAATGTTCAGCACATTATAGGCTTGGTATTCTTACAGTTAGGCCCATAAATATTTGAACAGAGACAACTTTTTTCTAATTTTGGTTCTGTACATTACCACAATGAATTTTAAATAAAACAACTCAGATGCAGTTGAAGTGCAGATTTTCAGCCGTAATTCAGTGGGTTGAACAAAACGATTGCATAAAAATGTGAGGCAACTAAAGTATTTTTTAACACAATCCCTTGATTTCAGGGGCTCAAAAGTAATTGGACAAATTAAATAGCTGGAAATAAAATGTTCATTTCTAATACTTGGTTGAAAACCCTTTGCTAGCAATGACAGCCTGAAGTCTTGAACTCATGTTCATCACCAGATGCTGGGTTTCCTCTTTTTTAATGCTCTGCCAGGCATTTACTGCAGCGGCTTTCAGTTGCTGTTTGTTTGTGGGCCTTTCTGTCTGAAGTTTAGTCTTCAAGAAGTGAAATGCATGCTCAATTGGGTTAAGATCAGGTGACTGACTTGGCCATTCAAGAATTTTCCACTTCTTTGCTTTACTAAACTCCTAGGTTGCTTTGGCTGTATGTTTTGGGTCATTGTCCATCTGTATAATGAAACGCCACCCAATCAATTTGACTGCATTTAGCTGGATTTGAGCAGACAGTATGTCTCTGAACACCTCAGAATTCATTCGGCTGCTTCTGTCCTGTGTCACATCATCAATAAACACTAGTGTCCCAGTGCCACTGGCAGCCATGCACGCCCAAGCCATCACACTGCTTCCACTGTGTTTTACAGATTGTGAGCTGGAGGGCTGATCGCACCCCAAATAGATACAGACGCCCCTGGGAAAACCACAAACCCTGAAACACTGACTACCCTCACTTTGCTCCTTATCCTTGCACTATAACGCGTAATACAAGCCTCGCTCGGTACTCTGCCGACTTATAAGCCTTGCGCAGCGCCTGTCAGTTTTGGAATTGATTGTTTGCTTTTCTCTCTCTCTGCTCCTAGCGGAACTGTCATCTCTGACTTGTCATGGAGCACGTTTAAGCTCATGTGTTTGCGGTGTTTGAATAAAAATCCTTCTTGTTTCTACGACCTCCTGTGTCTCTGTGCAAATCTGTGTCCCAAGCGTGACAAGATGATGTGGTATGCTTTGGATAATGAGCTGTTCCACACCTTCGCCATACTTTTTTCTTGCCATCATTCTGGTAGAGGTAGATCTTGGTTTCATCTGTCCAAAGAATGTTTTTTCAGAACTGTGCTGGCTTTTTTAGATGTTCTTTAGCAAAGTCCAATCTAGTCTTTCTATTCTTGAGGCTTATGAGTGGCTTGCACCTTGCAGTGCACCCTCTGTATTTACTTTCATGAAGTCTTCTCTTTATGATAGACTTGGATATCGATACGCCTACCCCCGGAGGGTGTTGTTCACATGGTTAGCTGTTGTGAAGGGTTTTCTCTTCACCATGGAAATGATTCTGCGATCATCCACCACTGTTGTCATCCGTGGACGTCCAGGTCTTTTTGCGTTGCTGAGTTCACCAGTGCTTGCTTTACCAAACTATAGATTTTGCCACTCGTAATATTGTAGCAATTTCTCGGATGGGTTTTTTCTGTTTTCACAGCTTAAGAATGGCTTCTTTCACCTGCATGGAGAGCTCCTTTGACCGCATGTTGTCTCTTCACAGCAAAATCTTCCACATGCAAGAATCACACCTCAAATCAACTCCAGGCCTTTTATCTGCTTAATTGATAATGACATAACGACGGACTTGCCCCTACCTGCCCATGAAATAGCCTTTGAGTCAATTGTCCAATTACTTTTGAGCCCCTGAAATTAAGGGATTGTGTTAAAAAAATGCTTTAGTTGCCTTACATTTTTATGCAATCGTTTTGTACACCCCACTGAATTAAAGCTGAAAGTCTGCACTTCAACTACATCTGAGTTGTTTCATTTAAAATTCACTGTGGTAATATACAGAACCAAAATTAGAAAAACGCTGTTTCTGTCCACATATTTATGGACCTAACTGTATATTATTAATGAGTTTCTGCAAAGAAGCTCTGCAAAAATTCTGAACAGTTCCTCATAAAGAAAGCAAGAAAGTTTTCAGTATGAGATAATATAGAACATCACTTTGCCACTGAGGTGTACACAGCAGAAAGAGATCCTTTCAGCTGGGAAAAATAATTCTGTGTGAAAGTAATGCAGTTTAGGATACATGATGATATAGCAAAAGATTACTTTTGGTATATTGTGATCTTCTGTGGTGGGCGGGCTGGGGGTTGCGCCCTTTGTTGGTTGGGATTGGCTCCAGCAGACCCCCGTGACCCTGTAGTTAGGATATAGCAGGTTGGATAATTGATGGATGGATGCTGGGATCTTACTGTTTGCAAAGGGTATCACAGAACTTGGAGGCAAAGGTGTTTTTGAAATAAAACAGCCGTTTGCTAAAAATAGTTAAAACATTTGTTAAAGTAGAAAAAGACAACGGAACATACAAGTTATTTCATTCTTGTGTTTTTGATTACACTGTCACAATAACATAAGAAAATTGTTCTCTGCCACAGGTAATCACATTATAAATCTTACCTATTAAGTTAATTTGTATGCAAAATGTGCAGTATATTTGAACAATAAACAAACTGTGATTTTAGACTTGTAGAAAAGTGTCCACTTGGACATGTGGGGATCTTCCTGTGTTGAACATGTTATGTTGTAGTGTCCTAGCATTTGATAGAAAATAGCCAGTTTATTTGATTTAGGTTAGAAATTAAACTACTTGTTTTTTTTTTGGGGGTGAAGCTTGATTTCATCATACACACTTAGGCTGCTATCTCATAATCTGTTTAAATACACTTTACCATATTTTGAGTAAATGTGAGAATTCCTTTTACATATTCACAAGACAAAAGAATTGTGCTTTTTCCACAATTTTCCATTAAGTGTAGGTGTGTTAAGGTTGTTTTGTGCAACAGTTATTTAATATAACTACTAGAACTGTGTTTTAACTTACTAAACCATTTTGGTGGTTTATTTGATTCTGCACAGAGTAGGTGTTAATGAAGTGAAATATCTGCAAAGGTGAGAGATTTTCTTCCACTTCAGTAACAATAAGGCCACAGATAGCATGAGTTAGAGTAGCAATCATGGCTTCTCAATGAATTTCTGTGATGCCACTGAAATCTTACTAGTGAAATGGATCACAAATTGTGTGTGACAGCTGCTTTAGCTTGCCTTGTCTGCGAGATAAAGTGGACTCCACTTGACCATTAGGCAGTGCTTTCAGCACCACAAGTCTGTCACGGCTTGAGTATTTGCAGGTGGCAGAGTGATATATTTTGGACTTAAAAGCAAAAGTCCCTCAACCTCTTCTCTGACTTGGATAAAAACTAACTGTAATGCCTTAATTCATTGTTTCACAGCATCTGTATTCCTCATTAACTATGTGCATGGTGAGAATCATTGTGCCACAAAACTGACATTTTTTCTTTAATTTTCATCAGAATGCATATGAAATGAATGTATATTTATTTTTGTGTATTATATAAATTCAAGTTGTACTCTATGACATTTGTCAAGTTTTGTGTTATTTGATAACGTAAATACAAACATGTAAACTTACTTGCATTTCTGTTACAGTGTTAGTTTTCATTTTAATACAAACTTGAATAATATTACATGTTAAGCATAATAACTGGCCAGCTTTTAACAAGTAATGAAAATCCATTTAAGTTACTTTAACATATCACTTTTATAGCTCTTTACAAAGTAAGTTCATTTTTCTCATTATTTAAGAGTTTTGAATGCATTTCTGATTAAAATTTGTAAGGTTATATTAGTTGCACTTAATATTAATTTTCTGTTTTGTCCTTTTGACACATGAAATTTCTGAATTAAAAAAAAAATAACAGATTGCTGCTTTTTTTAATAAGTGTAACAGGAATAATCATCATCCTTCTTTGTAAATGAGTGGGAGAGCTCTGAATAATTTAGCAAGACAAAGATGGAATTCCATATGGTTTAATGTTAGAGTAGGCTTTTTCGGTTGCTGAATGTCAGAGGCACATCTACATCTAAAACTATTGTACATGTATCTCCATGTTAGCAAATAATTCATTGGAAGATCCGAGATCATTCCAAGCCCTTAATATTTAAAGTGAAAGTGCAACTCTAAGTAGAAGTAGGGGTTTTGGTACACAAAATTCCAGGTAGTCAAATGATAAACTTCATGTACAAACTTCATATTCAAACTCTTAAAACATCGCATGGACATCGAGGACAGTGCCTCTGGATTGGCAGACCGGGGTGGTGGTCCCCTCTTTAAAAGGGGACGGAGGGTGTGTTCCAACTATAGAGGGATCACACTCCTCAGCCTCCCTGGAAAAGTCTATTAGGGGTTCTGGAGAGGAGGGTCCGTCGGATAGTGAACCTCGGATTCAGGAGGAACAGTGTGGTTTTAGTCCTGGTGCGGAACAGTGGACCAGCTCTTCACCCTTAGCAGAGTCCTGGAGGGTGCATGGGAGTTTGCCCGACCGGTCTACATGTGTTTTGTGGACTTGGAAAGGCATTGACCGTGTCCCTCGGGGAATCCTGTGGGGGTGCTCGGGAGTATGGGGTACGGACCCCTGATAAGAGCTGTTGGTCTCTGTACAACGGTGTCAGAGCTTGGTCCGCATTGCGGCAGTAAGTCGAGCCCGTTTCCAGTGAGAGTTGGACTCCGCCAGGGCTGCCCTTTGTCACCGATTCTGTTGCAGAAGTATTTAAGAAGACTTTAGCCTAACATTAAGTTTGCTGAACTCAGGATTTAAATGCATTTGCAGATGATGTTGTCCTGTTTGCTTCATCAGGCCGTGATCTTCAGCTCTCTCTGGATCGGTTAGCAGCTGAGTGTGAAGCGGCTGGGATGAGAATCAGCACCTCCAAATCCGAGAGCATGGTCCTCAGCGGAAAAGGGTGGAGTGCCCTCTCAGGGTTGGGGAGATCCTGCCCCAAGTGGAGGAGTTCAAGTATCTCGGGGTCTTGTTCACGAGTGAGGGAAGAATGGAGCGTGAGATCGACAGGCGGATCGGTGCGGCATCCGCAGTGATGCGGGCTCTGCATCGGTCTGTCGTGGTGAAAAGGAGCTGAGCCGTAAGGCAAAGCTCTCAATTTACCAGTCGATCTACGCTCCTATCCTCACCTATGGTCATGAGCTATGGGTAGTGACGAAAGAACGAGATCCGAATACAAGCGGCTGAAATGAGTTTCCTCCGCAGGGTGTCTGGGCTTTCCCTTAAAGATAGGGTGAGAAGCTCAGTCATCCGGGAGGGGCTCAGAGTAGAGCGCTGCTCCTCCGCATCGAGAGGAGTCAGATGAGGTGGCTCGGGCATCTGATCAGGATGCCTCCTGGGCCTCCCTGGTGAGGTGTTCGGGCACGTCCAACCGGGAGGAGGCCCCGGGGAAGACCCAGGACACGCTGGAGGGACTATGTCTCCCGGCTGGCCTGGGAGCATGGGATTCTCCGGAAGAGCTGGAAGAAGTGGCGGGGAGAGGAAGTCTGGGCCTCTCTGCTTAAGCTGCTGCGAATGGATGGATGGATGGACAAAACACAGGTAGCAATTATAACATTTGAATTAATCATTTTTTCCCATTGATCCTACATATTACTTCCTCAGATTTCCAGTTCTTTGGAGACCTCAGAGATATCACCCTATAGAAAAGATATGGAAGAATTGACATACTTATTGAAAAAGTACTACAAGATTTATACTAGAACAGAAACTATAAGCATTCTCTTGTTAACATCTAGCACAAGTATGTGGCATTTGATGGGAATTAAGTAAAAAAAATGAAAAGAGTAACAAATACAGTACATCTAATTACCCTATGGATATGTTCTGTGATGCCCCCTACCTGCAGCCAATGGGCACCATCTGCTTCTGAAGCATCTAGTAGTCCATGAACCAAGATGAACCAGTGTTAAGTGAAGAGACATAGACAGTTGCTTAGTGTCCAAGCCTTTAATGTTTTGTTAAAGTGCACAAGTGCAGTGCAAACAAATTTCAATAGGAGAAAAGCACAAGAAGAGTATCGTGGAGAGTCACCACCTGGTGTTTGTTCATTTAAAAGTCATTGTATCTGAAAGGGCTTTTATTCTTTTTCCCAGCAAGTACCCAATAACAGTCTTGCACACAGTGCTGTTGCAGTTGTTCTGTCATCCAGATCCTATGCAGTGTAATGGAGAAAGGACCAAGCAACTTTCACATACGGCTCCTGTCACTACATTGGGTCCTAAGCCCATTCCTTCCAGGACTAACCCTCTCGTTCCAGCCATGTCTGGTTCTTAATTGTAACCATGGTTTCTCCACTCCAGGAAACCAACTCTTTGTCTTGTCTCTTGCACACCAAACTCCCCTCTCTGCACTCTCCTCACATTTACTGCTTCACCTGTCCCTTTTTGTTGCCAGCCCTCAGCCTGCCTTTAAAACCACAGAGCTAAATAGCACTCACTCCTCTGCCAATTACTCGGCAACACAAGGTCACGCACTGGCCTGTCCTACGGGTGCAGCTTCCATATGTCATTTAGTTTGAGGCACGGGGTATCACATGTTCATGAAATGTTTTCTGGGCACCCTTCATATTTTCGTTCTTAGCATTCAAGCAACAAACTACAGCATGCTAAGCATTTTATTTTATAAGGTGATACAATCGTTGCAGAGGCTCTTTTGTAAATTTCATGTGCCAACGTCTGTGTCAAGCTTTAGAGTCTCCCAAATCTATGAGATTTTTTTTTTTTCTCTCCAGGTACCCTTGTTTTTTTTCCCCCACATTCTAAACACATTTGTCTTACAATTAGTGGCAGCTCTGAAGAGGCCGGCCTGAGTTTGTGCCTAAATGAGTCTTATGATGGATTGTTGATTTCTACCATGTTCACCCAGTGTCTGGTAAGCCTTGGCCCTAAACTAGAATTGCTGGGGATCAAAAAAAGAATGATTCTTGTAGGCAGCCAAGAATTTCAGTTAATATCAATGTATCATTCTGCACTCATATAACCTGTATATGAAATATTATTCTTTAATGTGCCATTTCTACTTATGATTATTATGCTACATTGCTTGCTTTTCCTTTCTATTACACATTGTTGCTTTTGCTTGCATCAATACACTATGAGAAAAAAAATTTTGGCCTCTGCCAGGAGAAATGCTGATAAGATCCTTTTAGGCTTCGAGGGGGTATGGGGGTGGAGGAGGGAAAGGTTGTGCAAATGTTTGTGGGAATGTGGAGGGGCTGTGGAGCTATAAGTTAAACACTGATTGATTAGTCATACTAAAGCAATACTATCTTAAAGTTACAAAAAGTGTTACCAAGTCCTGGTATTTGAGAACCTCACAACTGCTGGAATAGCACAGCTGTAGATCTGCTCAAACCTGACACTTTTGAATTGTTGCCCTCCATAACCTTCCACTCTCCAATGTTCTGCATGCTGTGACTGCACCCAGAGAACCTAACAGCCGGAATACCTTTGTGTTAATTTCTGGCAATGTTTATTGCAGATCTCCTGGCAGAGGCTGATGGTGGGTGTGTATGCTGAAACCTTCTTTAATATAGGCTCAGTATACACCTGTGTCATTATCTATGTCATGATTAATTTGTGTAGTTGTGGTTATTTTATCAGCCTTGCAGTTGTTAGGCAGTACTGTAACTGGAAGAGCCTTTCACAATGCACAGCACTGAACCTGGTGCATTTGTGGAGAATTTGCTCCCTGCTTGACACCATTCTGAAATGGCCCAATTCTATAAGCTGCAGCTCTTGTTCCAAACGTGGCTTTAAAAATACCCTTCATGTGGAAGCTAAAGAAATTTTGTTGCAACAGGTTCAAAACCTTTGTCCTATTCATTTTGATATGTATGACTAACATGGCAAACTGGATTCACATCTGGATTATTCACAGTAAGATGTTTATAATTCAACCAGTAAATGCTTAGCAACACTTCAATTTACAAAGTGCCAAACAGATTAAGATTGTATTTCTTAGTTGCAAACAATGCATTTTACAGAAAATGACCAATTTCACAGTTAAAACATAATTTCGCATTTTACTCAGCCATTAACTTGGCAGATCCCATTTAAAAGTTCATTCCATCTTGAACTTTGGAAAGTATTATTACTATTACTATTATTAATTATTTATTATTATTCATAAATTAATTAATTATTATTATTACTACTTGTCTTAAGTTGTTTTTGAGTTATTGTTTGTGTAGCTCTTTGAATGTTGATGGTGCTCAAGACAAGTAGTCTAAAATTAAGCAAAATAGATATAATATTTAGTAATATGAACATGTAAATAGTCTGTGCACTTTGCAGTGCTGACTGGTAGAAATGGTTTCACTTAATCTCACTGAAGTGTCATCTAGTTCTTTATGTCAATATTCAGTAGTTAGCAAAACAGCCTCATGGCACCATGGAACATGGGAACAAATCCTGGCAAAGCTGTCTAAAGTTTCTACATTTTCCTTTTGGCTCTGTGGTGTTTTCCCCATTTACTTCAGCTTTCCTTCTATATCACAAACAGGTAAATTTTTGGATAATTCACAA
This sequence comes from Polypterus senegalus, assembly GCF_016835505.1. Lineage (NCBI taxonomy): Eukaryota > Metazoa > Chordata > Cladistia > Polypteriformes > Polypteridae > Polypterus > Polypterus senegalus. The sequence continues at coordinate 156,985,716 of NC_053155.1, forward strand.
CTCTAAATTATCCCTGTGTAAATATTTCTAGGTGTGTCCATGCACTGAATATGCTCAGTGAAGGGATTCTTCAGATCTGTTGTTTAGTGCTGCTCAGATGGGCACCATGTCTAGCTGACCCTTAAGTGAATCAATGAATTAGGAAGTTGATGGACGAGTATGAAAGGGTGTAACAGAACACCAAAGAAGAAGACTCATTCACACTATGACAAGTGAGTTGATAGGCTGGGGTTCAATGACAAAATGCATCAACATCTACCACACTTTGCATTATATTTCATCTTCATTTATTGGATATATATCTTTTGATTATTTTATTGTTACGTCTATCTATCCAGTTCAATTTCACTGGTTCAGATCCTGGATAAGAAATTAGCATATGGATAAAAAGTTAGTATAATGCAATATCTGCAGCCACATCCTTCCAAAGTTCAATCCTGAAGATTTTTCAAATTGTCAATAATATATAACTTTAGCCTTTTTATTTATTAGAGTCCATGTATTTACTGGTTCTCACTTAAGCATAGATGAGCTCAGACAACATACCCATATCATCTGAGCTACTCTCCTTTATCTCCCAATTGCCAAAAATGACAAAATAAAATTATTTGCCGAGACAATACATACTGTACATTGAATCATGTAGTTTTGTGCATCGTTTTGACTGTAAATGGGATACACAGCTCACTAAAGGGACATGGTATACATCATAGTAAATAAAGAAGCACCTAGAAACAGCAATACATAAAGAGATACACAATTCATAATACAAAACACAGTATTGAGGTTTTGACACTTACACTGCATTCCTTCCATAATTCTGTTTCAAGCTCTGAACATAATTGCCAACCATAAACTTCTTCTATACTCCAGATGCTAATGAAGCCATGCTAACCCTGCTACCAATTGCCTTTACATTGACAAGCTCTGTGTTCCATCTCTTCCAGACCAACAAAACCTGTTTTAGTCCTACCGTATGAGGTCTGCTGAATGAACTGTCACACTATCCCCTCACAAGCAACTACATACCCATCCTTGTAAATAAAGTAGCTAAGATGTTTAAGAACATTCCTGAACAGACAATTACCATTGTCCTTCATTCATTTTTCTGAAGCTCAGATCCCACCATCAATATTCAAGCACTTCAGTTCCTAATTCCTTCCCTCTTCTATTCCATTGCTACCTCTTTCTGGTCTTTTCATTTACTTTTGTCATTTCTAAATTATTCTGTATTAGTTTCCTATTGTTCCTTTAGGTAGAATTAATTCATTTTGGTGCTAATGAAACTTTTTTAGAAACTCTTTTTTTTCTTCAAAAATTACAGTTCTGTGTCTCTCATGTTTTTGTATTCAAAACTGAAATGTGCTATGCATGAAAAATGGTTTTCTATTTTTTTTATATAAATATTGGTTATTAATATTTCTCTTCATTTTTGTGTGAACTTTTTTGCTTTGAATTTCATTAGATGTTTTAAAAAAAGGCTTCTTTGGTTGTGGAACATTTTTTGTGTACATTTCATACTCAATGCTTGAATCTTTCCAGTAGCTGTAGAACTTTGAAAAAAATATTATAATACAGCTAAAACCTGATCCTGTAGACTGTGTTGTGAAAAGCAAAAGTTGCCTTGACCTGGTTTCACTCTTTCAAAACTTTTGCAGAATTTTTTGGAGTTGTGCATCATGCACAGGGTATAGTTCTGGGATTTCTTCTTTTCAATGTATTTAGCTGTTTTTCTCCTTTTCTCCCTCAGATATTTAGAACTTCATCTGGATCTTCGCCCATTTAACAAACAACTTAGTGTGGATGGTAGAAAACCAACTTAACCTAGCAAGACAGAACAGCTTTACATCCCTGCCAAGTTTTGTTGGACAGCATCCTGTTAATCACGTTGGAAGCATTGACAGGCTAGAATCTGTGCTATGTTTGACAGATTTCGAAAATGACTGAAAAGCCATTTTTCAGACAACATTACTCTGTGTTTTGTAGCCTAGCACCTTTTGACTCTATTTTAGTTTCTTGTATTTTTTTAATTAAGACTTACCTTTTTCAATATTTATTTAATGTTATCGTGCAAATGTTTACTTGACTAGTGAAAAAAAAAATATTTTGACTTTGATTCATTTGTATATGACAATGGCATTTGTACTTTTAAAACATGCCTAACATTCTATCTTCTCAATGATTCCGATGTTAAATTGTTTAACACCATAATTATGGTGTGGCATCTTCACATTTGCATTTTTTCAGTATCTGGTGGAGCCTAAGTAGTTTTCTAGTGTTTTTTTTTTCTTTTGTTGTTTCTAATGAATAACAAAAAGTGTATTTTATTTTCTGTTTAAATATTTCTTACAGGCAGATAGATAGAAGGAAAGATAGAAAGATAGATAGAAAGATAAATAGATAGAAGGATAGATAGATAGATGGATAGATAGATACTTTATTAATCCCAAGGGGAAATTCACAATGTTTTCACTGTCTGAATTTTCTTTACCTAAGGGAGAAACTTATTTCAACTCAAACTTTAGAGAATTAGTAGTTGCCTTGAAGCAAGTTTGATAACGTATGAATGTTGTGTTGCTGATTTTTAACAAAAAATCTTTAAAGATTCACAGCTCAGGTTTGGCATCATGTTTTGGTGTCAATTAGAGTAAATTCAGTTTGGGAGCATCATCGACCTGAATTTATCTATAATTTTTTTTGTGTTTTGTAATTATTCTATCTTTGTTAATTTCATATATTAACAGCAAATTTTACAACTGATCTGCCCTCCTAACCTGGTCTGTAACATCATAATGTATTTACTTACATACTTACTTTGCATACAAGTACTTATTTTATAAATGAACTGCACTAATGTGATAGCTAAATGATGTATTGCATAGTTTATTTTTCACCATAAATCTTTATATATTATACTGATATTAACAATGTATCTCTGCATATTGATTTGATAAAAAGGCTTATATTCAATAATTTTATCATACACGGTACCCATTATTGTATTTTATCATTTGTAATTGATTTAACATTTAAATACAGCACAAAATCAGGATCACATACTGTGGGGTATCTCTGTTTCACAGTCTTACAGGGAAATAAAAACTAACAAGTAAAAGTTCAAAACTCACAAAGATTTCTACATATTAGCCTTCATTTTTTCTGTCTGTGGTATTGAAATAGTGATAAACTATTTTTCAACAGGTACTCCAAACGGACTTGCTACAAAAAAATAATAGTTTGCTTATAACATAAGGATAATACAAAAGACAGTAAGCAAGTCACACAACTATTAAATCTAAGTTAGCTTATTTTTTTCTTTCTCCTATAAATAAAGTAACAACTTTCCTTAATTCCTAAAGAATTACCAAAAACATACATTCACAAGCTTCTTTTGCAGTTATAAGAAATGTGGTCTCTTTTCTGGTTACAAGTTTGTCAGTGCCTGCACTTTAATAGCAGTGTTGATTTTCTTGACAGCTTGACTTTGTGCTTGCTGGCTATACAGCAGATACAGTCTTTTGAGACAGTAATCTTTTGCGTAAAAATGTGGCTGCAGGGGAGGCAGTGATTAGTTAGCACTATTCTTCAGCTACTCAAATGGTTTCTCTTGCTTGTGTATCATTAGTGTTCTTTACTGTGACTGGAGTAAATGTTGCATCCATGTGCAGCTCCATTAGGAATGGTCTCCTGCTTCTGCTGTCTGGCACTAGGCTACCATTTGGAACAAAAGGGCTACTCCAGATTTTGTTAGGGTCACACCATTTTCAGTTGAGCACTTGCTATAGAGCAGAAGTGAAAACCAGATAGAGCATAGGCAGAGTGTAGATCTAGTGCTTATACTTTCTTATAAAGAAACAAGAGGACATTTTTTTCATTGCTTCCTTGAGGACACAAAAGCCCAGCTTTTTGTGTGATACCAGGCACAAAGTTTTGTCCATCGAGGTTAGGTTGGCACCTGTTGATTAATGATAATTTTGTTCCCAGAACTTGGTGGTAAACAGTACAACATTGAGATATATATCTGTCCAAGTATCAGTGCCACTGAACTCGGATTGACACAGTTTAATCAGATTGTAGATTTAAAAAATGCATTTCAAAGAGAGGCAGAGTTTGTAGCATATGTGATACTTCTTTAGTGAACTTAAGAGTCAAGTGTTAGTGAAGACCTCCCATTGTGTATTAAAACATTTTTACTTCCTATGTGTAATACAATATATTACATTTACAGACATTAAATGTATCTGCCACATTTCTATTCAAGCCTGTATGCCGTCCAAATCCTTCTGTAATGATATAATGGATTCCAAATTATCTGCCAATCCACATCTCTTGATATCATCTGCAAACGTAACCAACTTGTTACTTATATTCCAATCCAAATCATTTATATATATTAAAAATATCAGCAGCCCTAGCACTGACCCATGTGGAACATCACTCTTATCAGCCAATTCTGATAAGGTTCCTCACAACATACCTCTCCTTCCTGTGTCTAAGCCAATTTTGTACCTACAAACATCAACATGAACTCTCACTTCTTTTAGTCTGATGCCCAACCTCTCTTGTGGCACCTTATCAAATACTTTATGAAAGTCCAGTGTCACAAACTCCACAAAGAACCATATCAAGATTTGGGGCAGCCACCCGTATAATCGGTATTATGGCTGCAAAGTCATAAATATGTTACACCGCACTGATGTGCACAAAACAGAGTCCAAAACAGAACTGAGGGAATAGGGAAAAGGTGTAGGCTTTTAAAGGGGAAGACAGGAAGTGAGGTCAAAGTGGTCCAGCTCATAAGGGTCTTCAACCATAGGCTCAAGCTTGGATGTGACATCACAGAGGCTATGGCCAGCAAGGTCTTTTTCCATAGGCTCAGACCCGGAAGTGACGTCAAGAGGGCCAGGTGGAATCCACCCATGAATGGTCTGCAGGAAAGGGAGAAAAAGAGTCAGTGCACTCTGCCACATCCTGGTCTGATTCAGAATTGCCCTTACTCAAGCCCTTTAGCTGCCTCCCATGTGCACATGTGTGACACCAGATAAATAATATTATATGCTCTAATTTGATCTTTGTTGCTTTCTCACAGAATTTCAGCATGTTAGTAAAACATGTTCCTGTTCTGAACCCATGCTGACTGTTCAGTAAACCTCCGATTCTTGCCTTGTGTTGCTCAAGCTTATTCTTAATAATTACGTCCATTAATTTTCATCTGATGCATGTTAAGATTACTAGCCTATTGTTGCTTGGATCTGCCTGATCACCCTTATATAACAGGATAATATTTACCATTTTCTAGTCCTTTGGAGTTTCCATTGTGTGCAGTGACTTCCTAAAAATATGTGTCAAGGGTTTATATATGTACTTGCTAACCTCCTTAAGAACTCAAGAGTAAATATTATCTGGTCTTCGTGATTTGTTTGATTTCAGCCTATTTAATCTAAGAAGTACTTCTCCACCTAAAATTTCTAAATCACTCAGTACCTCCTTAGCAGTCCCTTTTACCGCTGGAAGTTTATCTACTTCCTCACCAATGACTCACATTGGAGTTATCAGTCATACATTTAATACAACTGTTTTTAATTTCTTTTGCAGCTACTTTTTTTTTCAACTCTTTCTTAACCCACTTTAGAGTTTTGTTTTAATTTCACACTAATTCCAAATGTAGGTATTTACCTGCCCTGCATTATATATAGAAGGGGTTTAAACTTGTTCCAATGCTACTTGACTATCTCCACAGCTTATCCCAGTCTATCTTCCTCAGACTTTCCCACATCTGTTCAAAATTTGACCCACCAAAGGTAAACTTAACAGTTTTATTCTTAGTGTCCGCACTCTTCCAAAACATTCATTGTATTATATTATGGTCAATTGACCCTCGTGGTTCAATACTCCATTTAAAGCACCCCCATGACTACAATATTCCCCTGTAAACTTGCCTTTAATATTACTAAAAAGATGTGTGTTGAAGTTACTGTTTGCATTGGGTAGAGTCCCTATGCCCCATAAAGCTTTACTCCTCTATCCTACACTAAGATTTGAGTCACACGCTAAGCCTTAAAATCTCCTCAGTCATACCTGGACTGGTGTATGGCACAGACAGAACTTCAGAGAAGACTACATTGTCAGTTCTGCTCCTCAGCCTGGCACCTAACACTTGAAAAAGGATTTCAGAACTGATAGACAAAAAAAGCCCTTGTAGGGAAAAAAAATGGAAGAAACCTTGTGAAAGGCAGTTCAAAGAGGGACCCCTTTCCAGGTACGTTGGGCATGCAGTGGGTGTAAAAACAAAGGGTGTAAATACCAATACAATACACAGAACACAAGTAATCCTCAATACGATATAATAGTGCAATAGACATATTACAAGTACAGAGCAGAATTCAACAGTAGATGATATCACATAATATGATTTGGATTTTTTCAGAACAATGACAAATGGATCCACCCCTGCTCTGGCCAAGAGCCAAAATGCCCTTAATTAAATAAATTAACTTAAATGTAAAACTAAAAAAAATTTAAGGCAAAGAAATTTGATTAAAGAACTGCTAAAGTTATCTTAGAGCTTCTGAATTCTTAAACTCCTGTAATGTTCTCCATCACTGCCTTCTGTTTATTTCCTTCTATGAGGTTAATTTTAGTTTTCTCTGTCTGCTCTCCTAACTTAGTATTCCTCTTATTCTTTACTTAAAAGCTCTCCACTCACTCTGTTTGTTCTTCGTATTAATGAACCCTTAGCTTCACTAAATTTAACACATGGCTTTAAGGTGAACTGTGTGCCAGAGATGCATGAATACAGGGAAAACAAAAATACTTTTAGAATAGGGGATTAAATATTCATTATATTAATCCATATTTCCAAATTCTTTAACACAGAAACAAAGAATACTAAATTGTTTAAGCAATACATTTTAAGAATTACCTTCTTTTAACCAACCAAAATCGTAACAAGAGTTAGTAAGACATAAATTTGAAAACATACAGACTACCTCTAAAGCTTTATGAAACACATATAAAAACATTCCAAGATAGCCAGGGGGAAACTATGACAGCAACAAGTTTCATAGTCATGCCAGTTTTGCTAGGCCTCAATTGTTAGATCTTCCACAAAAGTAGGAACATAGATAGATTAGGTAGATCTTTATTTGTTCCTGAGGGATTTTGTTTGGCTTTTTACAGAAGCTCTTTAAATAAATGAATAGGTAGATAAATAAATAACTAAATATACACACATAGTTTGGTCTGAGCACAGACCAGAATGACTAAAAACCAAGAGGCATTATGCAGGTGTACAGCTGCTGTATAAAGAAGCCCTGTAGCATTTCTTCTTTGGCTTTGATTCTTTGGCTGAAAGTACTCAGTGTTAGTGTGTCACGGAGATGATGTGCAGCATTGTTCATAATGGTTGACTATTTATATAGCTAGATTTTCATCAGTCATTTTTTTCTTCTCTCTTAACCCCAAAGAAGACATACTAGTTTTGAAATTAATTTTTGGTATGACAGTTCTCTACAATTTGGAAAAAGCACTTCCAAATTTGCCCCATTGCTCTTTGATTAAATACACATAAACTGACACTTATTTAAGATTTTGCCATATCTGTTTGAAATGGATTTTTCTGAAATCCAGTGGTTTATAAAGCCTTAAATAATCTCCTTTATTTTGGAATGCATCTTAACTAAAAATCGTACCCTTAGATCTTCAAATAAGAGTGTGCTTATAATTCCAAGAGCTAAATGTAAAGGATGTAGTGAGGCAGCCTTCTGTTATGCATCTAAAATCTGGAATAGCTTACCAATAGAAATTTGCCAGGTTAATACGAGGAGCACTTTAAAAAACTGTTAAAAACCCAATATTTTAACATGGCTTTCTCATAGCTTCATTTTAGTGTAACCCTAATATGCTGTATATTTATTTAATTATAATTTTTATCATGGCTCTGCAGTCCATACTAACCCCTACTTTCTCAGCTTTTCTTTTTCCAGTTTTCTGTGGTGGCGATCTATGCCGCCACCACCTGATCTAGGCACCATGCAGTCCCTACATTGATGGATTGAAGGCCAGATGTCCACATGACCATCATCATCTAATTCTTCCACGAGAAGCTTAAAAATCATGATGATTGATTTTGATCATTTATGTTAGGTAGAATGCCCAGTGTGGGCTAGGTGGTCTCATGGCCTTGGAACCCCTACAGATTTTTTTTTTTCCTCCCGGTCATCTGACCTTACTTTACTCTTTGCTACTTAGTATTGCCTAATTTTATTTTTATATTTTTGGGCTTTTTTCTTCATCTTGTAAAGCACTTTGAGCTACATCATTTGTATGAAAAAGTGCTATTGAAATAAATGTTGTTGTTGCTATTATTATGCTACGGCTACATTCTACTGGTTTTGTAATCTTCATACTGGAATACGATCTTTCCTTTATGGTGCTTTGTCATACTGAAAAATAAATCTTTGATACAACATTCCATTCTTCTGCACTAATATTTATTATTATGTTTTCACATTTTTCCAATTTATATTAAGCAATTTAAAGTTATTCACTAGTATTAAGTTTAGAAACTTAACTGTTTTGTATTAAACAATTAAATGTAATTTTTATATTACTATCCGCATTGTGTTTCTATAAAGAACTTCTATTATGCTGCTGCTTTCTAATCCAAATATCGTTACTAAGGAATGGCTTATTTCCCATTAGATTCAAATTATCTTTTATGCAAATGGCCACTTCCACCTTTTTGAGCTTTCCAGTTTTTTGTAATTAGCATGTATCTCTTTATATTGTACTCATCTTTTAAATTAACCCAAATTTGATTAATCATTATATAATTTTACTTATTTGTAGAATTTGTATATTTAGTTAAATATAAAATTGTTTTTATGCTTTATTAATTTTTGAAATGGTCTGTTTTGAAGAAGTAAAATGGTACAAAAAAGAAAGATGCTTTTATAGAGATAATGGTTTATATAAAACAGTGGCAAATAGAATGTATCGAGATGAGGCTTATTTTTTAATATGATTTCAAACACATAAGACACAAGAGGGACTCATTCATGTACACAAAGGAGAAAACCAGTGGGAACACTCCTGCATCCTGCCATCTCTCTACACCCACGTTGCTCCCTGCAGTTTTGCCTTATTTACATAAACAGGTGTTTTTCCAATATTTGGGCATCTGCTAAATACAAAAAGTACTATTTTCATTTGGATTTTCTGATATTGTGAATTCAAAGTAATTGTTAATAACTTTCACTTTAATAATTTTGTACACAGCTGTTTCTACATAATTACACACACCAATACATCAATTTCCTTTGATGTAAAAATGTCTCATGCAATTGCTACAAAAAGAGTGTCATCATGTTATAGAGCAAACTCAGGCATACAATATAATGCACCACATAACCCTGAGTAGGTCAATATACCTGATTTCATATACCTTATCAAAGTAATTTGTAAAATCCTTTTATAATGGTTATTATAATAAGTCCTTCCATTAATTTTTTTAAACCTGCTTCATCTTGAGCAGTGTCACAAGGAAACTGGAGCTTATCTCAGCAAGCATGGGGTACAAAGGAAGGAATAGTCCCTGAACAGGCACCAGTCCATCATAGCAGTTACAAAATGCCAAGCAATATAACACTGCATTTTATATTACTGAAAGATTTCATTATTTGTGATAGATAGATAATAATAATTATGACAAACAACACACATGACAAACTTCTGACTTGGCCAAGGATAAAGAGCAGTCACTGTCACAGTGAGGCATTATAAAATGCTTTGCTATTGGTATAAAGATGCCCCAGTAGCATTTCTTGATACACCTCTGCTGAATAATTTGTTATCTGAAAGTACTTAGTGTTAATGTGTCAGAGAGAGAATGTGTAGCATTGTTCATAATGGTCACAAGGGAGTCAAAAGTGTGTCCAATAACTGTGCCTGCCTTCTTAATCAGCTTTTTGATTTGGTGGGCCACTCTTGAAGTGATTTTACCAGCCCAGGACACCACAGAGGAGGAAGTCGAACTGGTCATCACAGAGTTATGGAAGGTTTGAAGGATGTCACATTAAAAGGAACACAGTATCCTAACAAACTATTATAGAAGTAATTGTGTTGTGATACCAGTCCAGCGTGTCATTCACGTATACCCTAGAGTAACTGTAGCAGTGCACCACCTCATATCCACTTGCTGAATAGTGACCATAGTCTCCCTTTGGTTCAATAACCAGTTCCTTAGTTTTGCTGATGTTAACTTAGAAGCAATATTATCTAGCACCTCAAAATCATTCAGCCTTTCACTGAATGTGCATGCCAGTCTCTGCCTGAATGCCATCTCCTGGCAGCTCCTAGTGAGTTAGGACAGCTCAGAAGCTGTCCTAAATCTTGCTGAAGTTAGTAGCAGTTTACTAAATTAGGAAAATTGAAAAAATGCTTTAACACCTAGAAGTAGGTCCAAAATGTGTGTTACTCTGAGATTTCTGTGCCAGTTAGGACTGTTTTAGTACTAAGACACTTGATAAATATGGGCACAGAAACCTAGTTCAGTTCTCAGCACAGCTACAATTTGTTTTGAGTTTGCACAATTTCATCTTCAGCCTCCTCATACGCTCCAAAAGTGCATTAGGTTAGGTGTTCCCTGTGATTTGACAGACATCCCACTTTGGGATGACTTTTGTCCAATGTTCTCCAGATCGTCTCTGCTGTCTCTCTTGAATACTTTACTGCAGTATTTCCAAAACTCAGTCCTGGGAAACTCCTGCGGCTGCAGGTTTTTGTCCCAACCAGCTTCTGTTTATAATTGGTACTCCTGGGATAATTAAGTGAACTGATATTTCCCAAGTTCTGTGTTTAGGGAACAATATAGAAATTAGAAAACTAAGTTTGCTAAAAATATATATATATATATATATATATATATATATATATATATATATATATATATATATATATATATATATATGTACCAAGTAGTTATATGGGAATAAGGTATTTTTTTTCATTTTAACAGAATTTTTATCTTGATTGTCACCCTACTTTTCAAGTTGTTCTAATTGTTTAATTAATTCATTATTTACTAATTAGTGGGTCTGACGCTAAAGTAGTTGCAGCCTTTGAATATTCAGTGTTTGCCAGTGTGTCTGATCTGCTCATTTTAAATTGTCATTAATAAGATACAACGAAGGGGGAAAAACTGCACAGAAAAAGGGCAAAATATAATGAAATCAACAAAAGAGAGTTAAGCATTTACATCGATAGCAAAAGCAGAAATATTTATAAATGTCTCATAAATGTAACAATCATGCTGTGTGCTTTTCTGAATGTCGAATAAAAGAAAAACAAATACCAGCTAATAAAATGAGCTCAGTGTTATCAGGTGTTGTCACTGATTAGGAATGTGGTTGGAACAAAATCCTGCAGCCACAGGGGTTCCCCAGAACTGAGTTTGGGAAACACTGGTTTACTGCATTAAAAGGGTTTAGAAAATGGAAATGCAGCATGACTGCAATATTTTATAGATTGCTCTGGTCAGGTAAAACAAATATTCAAAAGTAGGAAAAACGTGATCCAAGGGTAGGTGAGGTGAAATACTGAGAGATGTTCTTCACATCCTGTCCTGTGATTTTGTACCCAGGCAAAATAATATGAATGTGATTATTATTATTATTATTATTATTAACAACCAGATTCATTACTGCTTTACTTTCTATAATGACTGGGAAAATAAAAATGCCTACTAAAGGAAAATTTGAGATGATTTATTATTACCTTCATAAATTCATACAACTACAGTGTGCTTAATGTTTCTGTTATGAAAAGTCATGCATCATTTCTTGTGTTTAATTGGTATCCACAAGACTAAGAGTTAGATAATCTATTAAAAAAGGAGGACAGTACCACTGTGGCTGGGAAAAAAACCTTTTAAAGCCATAATCCACTTAGAGCTCTAAATGGTGGTGAACTTAAACAAGTACAAAAATAACCAAAATATTTGCAGCAGTTCTGTTAATCTGTTATTGCTACAATGATATCATTAACTCTGTACATCTTGATGACTTTTTCCTTGCATGAACCCACCCATTTTCACAGAACCTTGGAAGGCTTGAAAGCATAAAGACTCTCAGTGGCAATGAGAAGTCAACCAAATCCTTCATGGGAATGCCGTCTCCAAATTTCATAGTATTAAGAAAAGTCAAACAAGGTATGTTTTAAAAATATGGCATTCCATAATTAGCACCTAGATGCATAGGCACACTTACTTTTGCCTCATTATTACCTGGCTGGGTAGGTGGGTTTCACATTATTGGGATGGTGCTGATTCTATCCTGTCAGATGACAATTTTAAAAGTTAATGTGTTTAGAAACCTTTGCCAAATTATTAAGTGTCTAGTCATTTAACCACAATACTGTTCTAAATCTTAGATTCCCTGTGGCTGCAAAGGAAGATAAGGCAGCAATTTTTGTCTTGCCCGTGCTCTGAGACACATTGCTTCATCCTTTGCAGTGCTGCTCTTCATATTTTGTATCAATTAATTTTAGATACCCTGTATTCTAACAGTTCTGGTGGTACTTCGGTAAAATAAACAAAACCATTTTAAGCAGAGAATAGAAACAGCTAGTAGAAAAGAAAAAAAAGAACATTACTGCTACTGAAACATAAGTCAAAGTCAGTACCACATCATGACTTGTGACAGGCTAATGAAGAGGAGACAAACATACCCGGGCTACTTCAGACTTCAGGATGTTCTCTATAATTACTCTATACTAGTCCAGAAGACTCAGACTGTATTGATAATATAAACTCAGATTATTTCCATTTAGAATCTGTCCATTATCACCAACACTAACTTTGAGGCTACAGTAATTCAGATTGTTTTATATCTCAGACCTATATTCATCTTTGCCCTTAGCAATAAATTTTCTAAGCGAATTCTTTCAGATATTTAAATTCAAAGTATTTAAAATATAAATGTGCTTTTGCTAGTGAATTCTTTTATATCAAACAAAGCAGGACCACTTGTTAATTGTTTTAGAATAGTTCAAACACCTAGGAAACATAATGAGCACTTTAAACCGTTATGGTAATACAATAGAAAAGATCAAGCCAAATACTAATAGGGTGTCACCCCTCCCTCTTGCTTTATTAATATGAATATCCTCCAACGCTCCTACATCTATTTTAGAGTAAATCTATATATCGCATATATCATTTATCTAGAATTCAAACAAGCTATGCAGCAAGATAGAGACAGAGAGATAGATAGATAACTTTATTAATCCCCAAGGAGAAATTCACATACTCCAGCAGCAGCATACTGATAAAAACGATATTAATTAAAGAGTGATAAAAACGCAATGCAAGTTAAAAAATGCAAGGAGGAAGTGCGAGGCAGGTATAACAGTCTATAATCTTGTATAGTGTTAATTGTAACCCCTCGGGGTGGAATTGAAGAGTCGCATAGTGTGGGGGAGGAACGATCTCCTCAGTCTGTCAGTGGAGCAGGACAGTGATAGCAGTCTGTTGCTGAAGCTGCTCCTCTGTCTGGAGATGAAAATGTTCAGTGGATTCTCCATGATTGACAGGAGCCTGCTTAGCGCCTGTCGCTCTGCCACAGATGTCAAACTGTCCAGCTCTGTGCTTACAATAAAGCCTGCCTTCCACACCAGTTTGTCTAGGCGTGAGGCATCCCTCTTCTTCATGCTGCCTCCCCAGCACACCACCGCGAAGATGAGGGTGCTCGCCACAACCATCTGATAGAACATCTGCAGCATCTTATTGCAGATGTTGAAGGATGCCAGCCTTCTAAGGAAGTATAGTTGGCTCTCTGTTCTCTTGCACAGAGCATCAATATTGGCAGTCTAGTCCAGTTTATCATCCAGCTGCACTCCCAGGTATTTATAGGTCTGTACCCTCTGCACACAGTCACCTGTGATGACCACAGGCCTGGGGGCCTGGGCCTCCTAAAATCCACCACCAGCTCCTTGGTTTTGCTGGTGTTCAGGTGTAGGTGGTTTGAGTCGCACCATTTAATAAAGTCCTTGATTAGGCTCCTATACTCCTCCTCCTGCCAACTCCTGATGCAGCCCACGATAGTAGTGTCGTCAGTGAACTTTTGCACGTGGCATGACTCCGAGTTATATTGGAAGTCTATGAAAATGACAGAAGTCTATGAAAATACACCTGCTTGGTTAGCCATGGAAAGGAAATTCAAAACTTATCATTAATTGAACAGAAACCCATTTATTGTATATTTATTGAAGATATAGAACCAGTTTTGAACACATTTTAAAAAAGATATGCCTTCCATTCTACATGATAATCCCCTATTTCAGCCTTCTTTTACCAATGCTGTGTCCATGCTGCGGGGGACTGTAAAATTTATAGATCACTGTAATTATAATTTGCATTTTTTAAACTGTTATACACTAAAATTACTCCTCCAGCAACAAAATATGTTTTATTTATCATCAAGTTAGAAGCTTTGCTAAAAGCCACCAACCCAACTTCCCTCATTTTTTACCTATATTCACTGCTGAGATGATACAGGATGGCGGCGCAATCGGACACAGCGGCCCCTCTCTCTCTGCATATGTATTACCGAATGTGTGTTTTAGTGAATGTTTGTGTTCGTTATGTTTGTGCAAGTGTATGAGTGAGTTCGAGCGTAGTCAACCGACAACGTTGATTACAAGATACTGTCGCCATTGCCTTTTAAGACACAAAACCAAACATCACATCTTGGACCAGAGAGTTACAGAGATGCTTCAGGGCCTGGGACTTCTCCGCCGGACTATTATATCACCAAACTTGTCTGCTGTATCTTACCCAGAGAGGAGGCGTCGGAAGCTGTATGAGAGAAAATGGAAGCGGGGCAAGCGTGGAGGCATCCGGGCTAGGCTAGCTGCTAGACCGTATAGACCTCCAATACCATCTCTCATCTTGGCCAATGTACGTTCACTAGACAATAAAATAGATCACACTCAGCTTCTGAGATCTGCACGGCATGACATGAGGAACTGCTGTGTTTTTATTTTTATGGAATTTTGGCTTAATGACAGCATCCCGAACTCTGCTATCCAGTCAGTCAGCTGTCGAGCTGACAGAGTGTTTATGGAAGGAGGTAAGACCCGGGGAGTGTGTGTTTACATTAGCAATGCTTGGTGCAGAAATACTGTCGTTGTGCATAGACACTGTTCTCCGCTGGCAGAGTTTTTTATTATTAAGTGCCAAACCTTGTACTTACCGAGGGAGTATGCATTGATTCTGCTTGTCGCTGTATACATCCCTCCAACCGCTAACACCAGCGATAAGAGCGAGGCGCTTAATGAACTCTACCAGGCCATTAGTGAACAACAAACAGCGTACCCAGATGGATTCCTCATCACAGCAGGAGACTTCAATCATGCAGATTTAAAAGCTTTATTGCCTAAATTACACCAACATGTGGACTCTCCTACAAGAGGAGACAACTCACCGTATTTGGTGTACACAATCTGCAATCGAGCCTACAAGGCCTCCCCCCTCCCCCACTTAGGTCCCTCTGATCCCATCACCATCATGCTGAGACCTGCATACAGTCCCAGAGTTGATAACCAACAGACCAACACAAAAGTAGATGTGTGTGGCCAGAGAGTGCCTCCAGTGCTCTGAGGGACTGTTTTAGCACTACAGACTGTGACATTTTCAAACAAGCAGCCACTTACAATGAGCACACAGACATTGAGGAGTACACTGAGGTGGTTACAGCATACATTGCAAAATGTACTGATGATGTCACACATTACAAAAGTATCACTGTTCGTGCTAACCAGAAGCCATGGCTGACAGGAGAGGTCCACAGGCTTCCGAGGATCCATGACGCAGCCTTTAGGGCCAGTGACACTGCAGGACTAGCAACAGCCAGAGTCAACCTGTCACGTGGCATCAGGGAAGCAAAAAAGCAGTACAGCAAGAAAAGATCTGGACACTTTAGCAACACCAGGCATCCAAACCCTCAGTAATTACAAACCCCCACCACAGACGTGTGAAGGTGACATCACACTGCTTAACTGCCTAAATTACTTCTTCGAGACACAAAAGAGCACACCAGCACAGAAAACCATTCAAATTCTCCGCCCCACCACCCCCACGGGTGAGCAGGCCATACATACCCACGGAAGGCAGCCAGATAAGACAACATACCTGGTCGTGCTTTAAAGGATTGTGCTGAGGAGCTCAAGGATGTCCTTGCTGACATCTTTAACATCTCCCTGGATCAAGCTGTTGTTCCCACATGTTTTAAAGTCACAACCATAATTCCTGTCCCTAAGAAGCCCCTCCCGTCTAGATATAATGACTATCGGCCCGTAGCACTGACTTCCACCATCATAAAATGCTTTGAGCGGCTGGTTATGCATTAAGTCCATTCTTCCCCTCTCCCACGACCCGTTTCAGTTTGCATACAGGTCAAACAGGTCCATAGAGGATGCCATTTCTGCTGCTTTCCATCCAGCCCTAACCCACCTGGACTCAAAGAACTCCTAGTTCAGCATTCAACACAATCATTCCCCAGCAGCTAATACAAAAACTCAGCTATTTGGGACTCAACACCTCTCTCTGCAACTGGGTGTTGGACTTACTTACAGAGAGGCCACAATATGTGCGAGTCAACAATAACACCTCTAAGACCATCACGTTGAGCACAGGGGCCCCACATGGGTGTGTGCTCAGCCTGTTGCTCTTCTCCCTGCTGACCCACGACTGTGTACCAATCTACAGTTCCAATCACATTGTTACGTTTGCGGACGATACAACCGTGGTCGGCCTCATCACCAACAATGATGAAGCCAACTACAGGAACGAGGTGAGCCAGCTGGTCCAGTGGTGTAAAGACTACAATCTCTTCCTGATTGTGGGAAAGACCAAAGAGATTGTGGTCGATGTCAGGAGAGGTCATTCACAGCACCACCCATTGACTATTGATGGTGTAGCTGTGGAAAGGGTGAGTAGCAACAAGTTCCTGGGGACGTACATCTCAGAGGACCTCTCCTGGTCAGATAACACCACATCATTGGCCAAGAAAGCTCAAACCCACCTCTACTTTCTACGCAAACTGAGGAAAGCACAAGTTCCACCCCCCCTCATGTGCTCTTTCTACCGGGGCACAATTGAGAGCATTCTCACCAACTGCATTTCTGTGTGGTATGGAAGCTGCACTGCCTCCTGTAGGAAGTCCCTGCAACGCATAGTGGATGCAGCCAATAAGATGATTGGTGCCCCACTGCCCTCCCTCAAGGACATTTTCCACACACGTCTAACCTGTAGCGCCATCAGCATTGCTGGCGACTCCTCCCACCCCTTTCACTCCCTTTTTAGCCTCCTCCACTCAAGGAAAAGATACTGGAGCCTCCGGGCCCGCTCCACAAGACTGTCTAACAGCTTCATCCACCAAGCTGTCAGGATGCTGAACTCTGTCAACTACCTTCCCCCCTTGCCCCCTGTCCCTTGACCATAACAAGAGTCACTATCTACCAAGTACCCTACCTCAGCTGGTATTATATAAGGACTCAATATTACATCTTCTGCTAATTGTCTGTCTTTTTATACATCTCATAAGCTACTCTATAATGCACCTTCTCATTTTTTTTTACTATAATTGGCTTTTGCACTAATGACTATTGCACATTGTACACAGGTCTGCTTTACAAGTTCTGATGTTATTTATCTTATATGTTATACTTTATACTTTTTATATTTTATTGTATTACGAAGTTGAGAGAGAAACAGCATTTCAATTCTCCTGTATATTCTGCACATATGGTGAATTGACAATAAGAGGCTATTTGATTTGACTTGACTTTGATTGAGTCTGGATAACAATTTTGACAGTATATCCTTACTATATAATCTTAAGGAACTTATCCCTTAATAATCTAAGTGAGCAATGGAAAATAGATCTTGATTAAAATTTAAAAATGTATTATTAAAATATATTCTAGTTTAATATGTTTTAAGCATGCCATAGTTCATGTTCAGTTTTTCCATGCATCTCGTCCTAAATTGTATAAAATGTGTCCAGAAGACAATAAAACCTGCAAGTGATGTTATCAAGCGCCTGCATTGTTATGCCGCATATTCTGGGAATGTACTCCTCCTAAACCATATTGGGCAAAAATATTTGTATCTCTTAGATTGCATTGGATTCAGAATAACTCCTGATTAAGAACAAAATAAAACATGCTTTGAAAAATCATATCCCATGCCACACCTCTTGCATGAAGACTTATTCTGAATTACTGGAAAAGTCTTAATTCACCTTCTAATTCTCTGTTGGAAAGCAATGTTTTATATTATTGTATATCAAATTGGAAAAAAATCTAATTTACTTTTCAAGTATCTTTTTCAGAAATAATTCAAAATTTGGCAAGAACTCTTCAATAGAATTCTAAAGTAAACATGCCAGACATGTGCTTAACCTTTTATCTTACTTTATTTGATGGTGTTTTACATGTGAACAACTGTTTGTGATGGGGCTTTGTAAGAGGAATTTCAAAGCTTGCTAAATAAACATGGGATAAAACACTTTACCACCGCTTGTGAATTAAAGGCTTTGGTGGTTGAGAGATTCAACCAAACTCAGAAGATCAAAATGTGGCATTATTTCAGCTCCCACAATACCCGTTCCTATCTGCAAGTGCTACCCGAATTAGTGAAATCTTATAATCTAAGCTATCACCGCGGCATAAAAATGGCCACTGCCGAGGTCAATAGTTCCAATTCTTGGAAAGTCTTTAAAACATTATATGACCTAACTAAACCCAACAGACCCCCAAAATATAAATTCAAAGTTGGAGATACGGTGAGTGTCGAAATGCTGGAATCCTTTTACAAAGGGATATGAACAAACATTTTCAGACGAGATATTTACAGTTTCTGAACTAATCCTGAGGGATCCGCCTGTCTACAAGCTCAAAGATTATGATGGCGAAGACATTATAGGGTCCTTTTACAATGCTGAGTTACAAAAGATTCAAGGTACAGACATCTTCAGGATAGAAAAAATTTTGCCGAAAAAAATATCAATAGAAAAAAGCATATTTTGGTGAAATAGCTTGGATGGCCTGAAAAGTTTTACAGTTAGATCCCTGAAAGCTACGTACAAGACGTTAAATACTGAGAATCAAAAATAGTATTTCATTAACTGTGTGTTTACAATGGAGAGAAAAAGCTTTTACGTTGTTATTCCCAGCCATTTTTCCAAGGATGTTTACCTTAATAATACCATTGCCAATTTTACCATCAAATTAGCAGCCCTAATTGAACTACAGAGCAACTGGGAAGTATCCGCACATCTGGAATACCCTAGACAAACCGGATAATGAATTTATCATTGTGTCCCTGAGAATAACCAGGTTTTACACTATTCCTGCAGGCTATTACTCTAGCGTCAAGAAATTTACATCCAAGATGAACCAAAATCCATCGAGGCCGGTTCAGCAGTCACTACGATACCGGAAAACATGATGAGATTCCACTAAAGCGAGCTGGAGCGAAGATTCAACATTGTAAACTCTGCGAAGGATGAAACTCTTGATGTCAGGGGGCAGTTGGGGATGATTATAGGAGCTAATTCAGACATAGCCATAGGCATTGTGAATGAGGCTCCTTACCCTGCGTATATCAGAGCGGGGTTTTATACCTTGTACATCTACAGCGACATTGTGTCTCACTAAAGAGTCGGAGACAGCTATGTACCTCTCTTGAGGTGCGTACATATTGAGGATGAGATGAACAAGATCACCACAATCACCTATCACAAGCTCCACTATGTTCCTGTCAGCAAGACTAAGTTTGATACTTTGACCATTGAATTAAAGACGGATCAGAACAAATTGTTTCCATTTCAGATTGGCAAGGTCATAGTCAAGTTACATTTCAGACCCACTAAGCAGTGTATGCACAACTCATAGAGAGATGAGAACTTACCAGGACCCTAGCCCTTACGTGTATTATTATGAATCCCAAGCTGGCAATGGACTCCCCAGGTTCTCTGGGGCCCCCGTGATGTACAGTTCTGGGATCTGTGGGATATTTCGCAGTCTGTTTAGAAGAGCTTTGCCTCTCTTGAAAAGAGGATTCGAAATTGTCAAACCACACATTAAATCAGCCACTAAAAATATTGTCAAAGATGGGGTGGCTGGGGCTGTGTCCAGAGCGATGACTCGAATAAGCAAAGAAAATCAAGAGGGTTCAGGGCTGATGAGGAAAACTAAGCATAAGAGACCTCCCGGGTCATGCGCAGGACCGATCATCAAAAAGACGCGCCGTGCAGCTTTCACATCATTTTCTTCTCTCCGCCACAAGGATAAGTCTGGTGCCCACAGAAAAAAGAAATCGAAAAACATTTTTTAACTCAAGATGTCTTTCTTTCATCGATTGTCTCAAGAGTGTGTGAAATCCAAACTGGACTTGTTTTCAGTTCCCTATGCTCAGACTAGCGTAGAAAAAAGCATCTATGTCGAGGTACCTCCTCTCTCAGCTCTATGTGAAGTTGCAGAGCTAGAGTTTCTGATTAGTGGGAACAGTGAAGACTACTTAGACCTGAATAGCACGCTTCTACACATCAGAGGCAAAATCGTCAAGGCTTATTAAACTAATTCTGCACCCGTTGCAAAGGTAGCCTTTGTTAATTATCTGATAGCCGGTTTATTTTCACAATTGGATATGACCCTGGGAGATCGCTTAATATCACAGAGTTCCAGCCTTTACCCGTACAGGGCCATTTTCAAGGGACTGCTAAATTACAGCAATGAAACTCTCAATTCTCAATTTGCTGCGTGTCTTTTTTACAAAGACATGGCCAACAAACATGAAAACACAACCTTGGACAGTCCAAATGAGGGATTCAAAAAAAGAAACGGTTATACATCCCAGAGTAAAACAGTAGAACTCCTTGGACATATTCATTCCGACCTATTTTTTCAAGAAGAATTAATTCTAAATGGTGTGGATGTCAGAATTAAAATGGTGTGGAGCAAAAATGAATTCTGTCTGATGTCCGGAGATGCTGAGCAATAAAAAGTAAACATTTTGTCTGCTGGTCTTTTTGTCAAGAAAGTTAAAGTTTCAGCGCCGGTGAAATTAGGGCACTCCCACGCTCTGACGTCTGCCAATGCCAAGTACCCCGTGGAAAGAGTGAATATGAAAGTTCTCAGTATGCCAGCCAGGAAACAATCAGGAGAACCTGTTCTTGTGTCAGCTGGCCAAGTACTTGGTCATAGGCATGGTGGATAATGATGCCTTTTCAGGGGATTATGCCAGAAACCCCTTCAATTTCAAGCATAATAATGTGGAGTTCCTGGCCTTGTATTTGGATGGAGAGCAGATTCCTGCCAAGCCATTTCAGCCCAATTTTGCTAATGACAACACAACTTTTGAATATTACAACCTCGTGTTGTCCTCCGGAAAGCATTTGAAAGACATGCCTCTAGCCATCAGCCGTACTGACTTCTCCCGGGGCTACACCCTGTTCGCCTTTGATTTGTCGCCTGATCAAGAATGTGAAGGCCATTTCTCATTGGTGAAAACCAGGAACATGAGATTTGAAGTCCGCTTTCGGCTACCCCTATTCCATACTGTGAGTCTGCGCCATCTTTAACAACATTATTGAAATAAAGCAGAGACGAAACATACTTTATGTTTACTAAAAAGCATGAACACCCTGCAGACCAACAAACTCATGTCCTGTAACCCGTAAACAGAAAATCTGTTTTACATAGTGTTGGCGTGTGACGAACTGCCTGAAAAAATACTTACAGATCTCCTGGCCATGATCATCGTCAATACTCACCGTCAAAATCAACACAAAGAACATTGGTTGGCGATACATCTCAGAGAAGACGGAACTGAAGAATTTTTCGATTCCTATGGTGGCCCACCAAACTTATTTCTTGAGGAAATATACAGCTTTTTAAACAGAAACTGTAAAGAAATTATTCACCATACCTGACAGCTTCAAGCTGGTTTTCCACTGTCTGCGGGCAACACTGTATTTTTTTCCTGCATCACAGAAGGAAAGGATGCTCTTATAAAGATGTCATGAACCTGTATTTTAATGAAATCACCAAGAACGATTATATGGTTAAAAAAATTGTCAGCACCTTGTCTAAGAACACTTCTAGAGGTTTTCAGGATCACTCCTGTATGCAAAGTTCCATGATCTGTAATTATCTATACTAATAAAAGGCAAAGCCCTCACTGACACACTCACTGACTCATCACTAATTCTCCAACTTCCCGTGTAGGTAGTAGGCTGAAATTTGGCAGGCTCATTCCTTACAGCTTACTTACAAAAGTTGGGCAGGTTTCATTTCGAAATTCTACGCGTAATGGTCATAACTGGAACCTATTTTTTCGTCCATATACTATAATAGACTTCTGCGCTATAGCCGTGGGAGGCGGAGTTACGCCTCCCACGTAATTTAGTGCCTGCCCATATAAGGCCGTCCGTCAGCGGCAATCCAATAGAAACACTGCCGCTAAATATTCACGGGTGAAGGACTGTGCTTATGTAGACGAAGATGAGATGGTCAGGGTGGTGTTTGGCACAAACTCAGCGAAACTGAGAGAGAAACTTTTAAGTGCCGGGTCTTAGCTTACATTAAATACAGGCGTGGACATCGCACGAGATGGCACCAGCACAGCTGGGAACCTTCGATGCATGTACATTGAGCGGCTCACATGAACTGACGCAGTGCACAGACAAAAAGCAACAGTTCTAAAGAGTGCTGAACAAAAACCGAATTACACAATTGAGAAGACAGCAAAAAAATATGAAGCGTGTGACACATACAAACATATTCATAAGTGCAGCTACTGCGGAAACAAAGCACACGGTGGAAAAAGTCAATGTCCCGCTAAAGGAAGACAGTGTAAAAAAAAAACCCATGCATGCAGTGTGTCAGGTCTCAGATAAAGAGGAAGACAAGCTGTTTATTGATGCAGTAAGAAACGAATCGATGAATGAAACCTGTTATCTTTACAACGATTGACAAATACGGACTGTAACTTGAACACAACACATCCTAGAAATACGAACCTGATTGAAAGAAATAACGATAATCAAATCCTTGATGACAGCAACACTCTTAACACTCACAAAACAATTACTGTATATTGACAATCATGTTACGTTATTTTTAAAATGTTCCCTTTTCTTTTTCATAACTTCTTTAACACACTACTTCTCAGCTGCGAAGCGCGGGTATACCGCTCTACATACTCTCAAATAGACAAACCACACACCGTGGCGCAATGGAAGAGACTTCGCCTCTAGCGCCAACGACCAAGGTTTGATTCCCAAGAGGGGGTGCACTGAGTATGTACGCCTGATGACCCCAAAATTAGGGCGAAACATGTGTCACGTACTCTTTGCATAAATTCATAGTAAAACTGTTTCAATATACAATATATATATATATATATATATATATATATATATATATATATATATATATATATACACACATACATATATATCAGCGCTTCCCGATTCATTTTACCCTTGCATCCCCTTGGTTTGAGACGTATGAAAAAATATGCTGTTAACGCAGAAAGACCAATTGAAGCTTTATGAATAATGGATACTTTATTCACAATCAATGATTGTTTTGGTAAAGCCATACTCAGTGTAATCATTAGATGAACGGTAAAAAGTAAGAGCGAGGGGAGCGTGACTTATTGAGGCACGCAGGCGAAACCACAATAGCACGTGGACTCGATGTAGTGCGTGTCAACTCGATCTGAATTGCGCATTCACATTCGAAAAAATATATCTTTTCAAGTTCTATTTAGTCGACACAAATATCTTTGGTTGGAATGTAAGGCAAATTTACTCTTTACATTTCTATAGTAAAGAAAAATTTATGCAGTGATGCCTACATTTAACTTACATTCCTACCAAAGATATTTCTGTTGACTAAATAAAAATTCCTTCTATTTAAAATTTAAATAGAACTTGAACAGATACGATAGTTCATAATATCCACGCAGACTTGCACGTAAGAGCGGAGAGTCATCCGTTTTAACAAGCAGCGTATTGCACTGATACGAAATAGCCTGCCCATTTAATTATTTAGGAATGGATAAATAAAGATTTTGTACAAATAATGTTTTTCATTTTTCTTCCTTGATGGATTCTGGCACCCCCAGCTACAGTTGCTCGCATCCCAAAGAGTGTATGTATGTATGTGTATATATATATATATACATACACATATATATATATATGTTGTCACAGACGGCTGGGGTTCTTACCCGGCCGGGACGCCTAGAAAGACCAGAAGCTGGCATTAAAAGCTTCCGGGTCAGGAGGACACAACCGCCCTGGAGCAGGAGAGGACCACGGGAAAGGAAGAGAGACTTTCCTACTCGTTGGGACCGTGGCCACCGCCAGGGGACGCTTTAAGCCTCCTGGGACCCGGAAAAACATTACTTCCGCCACACTTGGCAAGATGGCGGAAGAACCTGCCAGGGACGCCTGGAGTGCTTTCGGGGCAAGGGCAGCACTTCCGCCACACCAGGAAGTGCTGCCGGAAGATCGTCATCAGCCACCTGGAGCACATCCGGGCGGGAATAAAAGGCGCTGCCTCCCAGCAATCTGAGAGCTAGAGTCGGGAGAGGGAGCAGGACGAAGCTCCCAGGAGGAGATTGGCGGCCAAGGACTGAGAGAAAGAAAGTTCATTTTGGGTGATTATTGCTTTGTGCATTGTGTGGTGTTTGGGATTGTGTTTATTAATGGAAAATAAACGTGTGATTTTTATAAAGATGTGGTCTCCGACTGGTGGTGTCCAGGCAAGTCTCACAATGGCGCCCGAACAGGGACCTTCTGCCTGTTCCAAGGCAGGGGACCCCAAAAATAAATTTTTTGTGAGCTGCCCGGTACCCCAGTCGACCACACACACGTCCTGCAGGGAGACGGTCCGCACACTCACCGCGGACGTCCCGCGAATCGCCCAGTGGTCGTCGGAGATTCTCCAGAGGGCTGTCTTCCACCCGAGGGGACTGAGGAATGCCAGCCAAGGACAAGGAGAAGGGGATTCCCCAGCGTTTGTCGTCACCGGAGGGACTGCAGTAGCAACACCCACTGACGGGTCCGGAGGAGATTGCCTGGAATCGCGTCACTGGTTGGGGTGTGCATATCTGGTCCGCGAAGCCGGGACGGCATCGCTAGAGGAAGGGGAGGATCCGCCACGTCTCCAGCAGCCGAGGCAGAGGACGGCAGTGAGAGTTGCAGTTCCCTTGGGAGAGGCAAGATGGCTGAAGACCGGAAGTTCCGCCCCGTGACAGGCGAGGGATTGGACAGTGTGTGCCGTGTTCCCGTCAGTGATTGGTTAAAGACGGGACCGGTGAACATCCATCCTGAGCAAGGGGAGGGTCCGGTGGAACCCGGAAGAAAGCTCCAGTGTGTACAGCCGGTGAGTAGGACCGATTTAAAGGTAAGTCCTCCACTGGCTGATACTGTATTTTTACCTGCAGCTCCAAAGGAATCGGAGAAGATGCTTCGGTTAAGGCAGATGGTGCAGCAGGTGGAACACGACCTCCGTGTCTGTATAGACAAGCTGGAGGGGAAGGTGGTCGCGTCACATCAGACCTTAAGTCATGAGGAAGAGAGGCGCGACACTGGAATCTTTGGCCGGAGGATCGTGGCGGTAGAGGCAAGTAAAATCGCTACCGTAAAGGAAAAGGGAGGCATGAGCGAACTCGTCCCAGGATCGCGTGGTTCCGGGGACTTAGTAGCTGCATCTCCAACAGTGGAAACGAAGCAAGGTGCTGATCGCTTGGAAGGGGTGGAGCCAAGACGCCGGCTGACAAGTGCCGTGGGTCTTAGTGCTCAACCGCCAGAGCCAGCATCAGTCTCGCTTCTTTCTACAAGGCGAGACGGCAAGGGTCTTTTCCTTTTCAGTAGGAAGACCCAGGCTGTCAGAATGCCCCAGAGAAGCAGGAAGAATTGAAAGGGAAAGCCGTTTCTTCCTACAAAGGGAGACATGAGCCCGTGAGCTCACAGAGCGTGATACGTCATCCTCTGCGCGTGCAGAAGGAAGCTCCAAAGTCGGCAAGGGCGAATCCAGTATGTACCCCGATGAAGGGGAGTGGATTACACTGGAGCGGGTGTTCTCGGTTTCAGCGACCATTGTGCTGGTAAAAGGGGGGAGTGTTGGCTCTGTCAGAGATAAAAACGCCAGACAGTGGCATAAGGGCAACGACTCCGCCCCTGTATTTATGCTTATTTTTATAGGACCAGGACCTGGGAGACGACAACTTATGCCCGCTTCAGCTACAGTGTACACTCGCGGGAATGGCCGCTCGAAGGACTGTTCTTCGCTGGCGGTGGGGCAGTGTCACAGACGGCTGGGGTTCTTACCCGGCCGGGATGCCTAGAAAGACCAGAAGCTGGCATTAAAAGCTTCCGGGTCAGGAGGACACAACCGCCCTGGAGCAGGAGAGGACCACGGGAAAGGAAGAGAGACTTTCCTACTCGTTGGGACTCGTGGCCACCGCCAGGGGACGCTTTAAGCCTCCTGGGACCCGGGAGAACATTACTTCCGCCACACTTGGCAAGATGGCGGAAGAACCTGCCAGGGACGCCTGGAGTGCTTCCGGGGCAAAGGGCAGCACTTCCGCCACACCAGGAAGTGCTGCCGGAAGATCGTCATCAGCCACCTGGAGCACATCCGGGCGGGAATAAAAGGCGCTGCCTCCCAGCAATCTGAGAGCTAGAGTCGGGAGAGGGAGCAGGACAAGCTCCCAGGAGGAGATTGGTGGCCAAGGACTGAGAGAAAGAAAGTTCATTTTGGGTGATTATTGCTTTGTGCATTGTGTGGTGTTTGGGATTGTGTTTATTAATGGAAAATAAACGTGTGATTTTTATAAAGATGTGGTCTCCGACTGGTGGTGTCCAGGCAAGTCTCACAATGTATATGTGTATATATATGTATATGTGTATATATATGTATATGTGTATATGTGCACATACACATACACATACACATATATATATATATATATATATATATATATATATATATATAACAGCAACACTCATCACTCACAACAGTGACAAAACAATTACATTGACAATCATGTTACGTTATTTTCAAAATGTTTCCTTTTCTTTTTCATTACTTCTTTAACACACTACTTCTCCGCTTCGAAGCGAGGGTATTTTGCTAGTCATTAATAAAGAATAGGAAGACTGTAATCAAATTTAATATTTTACTAAACAAAAATATAATTTACTTTTCAATAAGGAGTCCATTCATTCTTTTTGAGAGATCTGGTTTATCAGAAGCAGCGGCAGTAAGCCAGGGATTTCTGTTCCAATTGAGCCATTTGTTGTTAAGGTACCAGGTACATCTATCCATATTTATACTCTCGCACCTATTAAGCTAGTAATGAAAGGAATAGCTGTGCTTAATAGGGCTCAGAGAAACCCTCCTTTCTGATTTTAAAGTTTTTTTTTTTTCTTTTTAAACGGTAAGTTTTTTATTGCTGAGTTTCTTAACGGCGCAACAGGTCTTCAGCAGCTTGAACTATCTGCAAGTCAGTGGTACATTACCTTTTAAAGTATTGAGAGCTATTTCGGCCAGAGCATAAATTAAATCGTCCAGAGCCTCGCTCACCACTGCTTTTCTTCGGCGACAGAAAACCCTATGCAGGGTCTTGAGCAGAGGGAGATTTTTTTTTATTCTGCACGACATGTCGGCTCTTTCTTAAATATTTGGAAAATCGTACATCTTTAACTTTTCACGACGTACACTGTAGGCCTGTCAGGAGGAAACATTACTGGTACATAAACGAAATTCGGCAGGCATATGGACTTTCAGATCCACCATTAGATAACCATAAGAGGCCCTTGTAGAGTCCTCAAAGGCCTCCTAGAAAAATGTAACTCTCCCAGGGTACATTTGGCGTGCTAAATTGGTGATTTGCAGCTTCTCAAGGGTTTTTAAAGAGGGTGATATAATTGTGCTATCATGGTATGGATGGTGAAGGGAACAGAGGAGAGGAGGAGGTGATGGGTAGGTATGGTGTCAAGGAGAGGAATGAAGAAGGTTAGTGGATAGTAGATTTTACCAAAGGGATGAACATGGCTATGTTGAATACGTATTTCAAGAAGAAGGAGGAACATAGGGAGACTTACAAGAGTGGAGGAAGATGCTCACATTATATCCTATGCAGAAGATTCACTCTGTAGCAGATTGAAGACTGCAAAGTGGTGGCAGGGGAAAGTGTAGTTAAGCATGATATGATAGTGGTATGTAGGATGACGCTGGAGATAAAGAAGAGGAAGAGAGTGATGACAGAGCCAAGGATCAAATGGTGGAAGTTGAAAAAAGAAGATTGCAAGGTTGAGTTTAGGGAGTAGGTGAGACAGGCACTGGGTGGCAGTGAAGAGTTACCAGACAACTGGGAAACTACAGCAGATGTAGTAAGGGTGACAGCAAGAAGGTTGCTTGGAGTGACGTCTGGAAAGAGGAAGGAGGAAAAGGAAACCTGGTGGTGGATTAAGGAAATACAGGAGAGTATACACAGGAAGAGGATGGCAAAGAAGAAGTGGGATAGTCAGAGAGATGCAGAAAGTAGACAACAGTACAAAGAGATAAGGCGGAAGGTGAAGAGAGAGGTTGGACACTAAGGAGGGAGAAAAGGACCTGTACTGATTGGCTAGACAGAGGGACCAAACAGGGAAAGATGTGCAACAGGCTAGGGTGATAAAGGACAAACATGGAAATGTACTCACAAGCGAGGAGAGTGTATTAAGCAGATGGAAAGAGTACTTTGAGGGGCTGATGAATGAAGAGAACGAGAGAGAGAAGAGGATAGATGATGTGGAGATAGTGAATCAGGAAGTGAAATGGATTAGCAAGGAGCAAGTAAGGACAGCTATGAAGAGGATGAAAAACGGAAAGGCCGTTGGTCCAGATGACATACCTATGGAAGCATGGAGGTGTTTAGGAGAGATGGCAGTGGAGTTTTTAACCAGATTGTTTAATGGAATCTTGGAAAGTGAGAGGATGCCTGAGGAGTGGAGAAGAAGTGTACTGGTGCCGATATTTAAGAATAAGGGGGATGTGCAGGACTGCAGTAACTACAAGGGAATAAAATTGATGAGCCACAGCATGAAGTTATGGGAAAGAGTAGTGGAAGCTAGGATAAGAAGTGAGGTGATGATTAGTGAGCAACAGTGTGGATTCATTCCAAGAAAGACTACCACAGTTGCAATGTTTGCTCTGAGGATGTTGATGGAGAAGTTTTTTAGAATGCTAGAAGGAGTTGCATTGCATCTTTCTGGACCTGGAGAAAGCATATGACAGGGTGCCTCGAGAGGTGCTATTGTATTGTATGAGGAAGTCGGGAGTGGCAGAGAAGTACGTAAGAGTTATACAGGATATGTACAAGGGAAGTGTGACAGTTGTGAGGTCTGCGGTAGGAGCGACGGATGCATTCAAGTTGGACGTGGGCTCTGAACCCTTTCTTATTTGCAAAGGTGATGGACAGGCTAACAGACAAGATTAGTCAGGAGTCCCCATTAACTATGATGTTTGCTGATCTGTAGCGATAGTAGGAAGCAGGTTGAGGAGACCCTGGAGAGGTGGAGATTTGCTTATATGGTTTAATTATATGATGTTATATGGTTTGGAGACGGTTGCACTGACCAGAAAGCAGGAGACAGAGCTGTAGGTGGCAGAGTTAAAGATTTGCATTGGGTGTGATGAGGATGGATAGGATTTGAAATAAGTACATTAGATGGTCAGCTCAAGTTGGATAGTTAGGAGACAAAGTCAGAGAGACGAGATTGTGTTGGTTTGCACATGTGCAGAGGAGAGATGCTGGGTATATTGGGAGAAGGATGCTAAGGATAGAGCTGCCAGGGTACCCTTTTTGAGCCTCGAACCCCATAGTTTTGGGGATACTGCTCTGTTTCATAGGTAAGAAGTTCAACAAGTCGATGAATCTCAAGTCATAATCTTCTTCTACAAAACAAACTAGTTTACATCCCTGAGTTGTAACAAATGGAGTTTGACCGCTTTCGACGAGATATTTCATTAAGAAATAGCCGTCATACCCTTTAGAATTGTGAGCTATGAACATGTAATCTTGGTATTTCGGGCGCCGATATCTGTCGAAGAACTTTGCTACACAGTCCTCACCGGCCCAACTCCACGATTTACCGTTCCAATACATGCAGTGGATGTAATTTGGGATGTGGGTATGGACATATTGACGGCACTCAAAATCATAGAACATGTAATTTTTGTGGACCAGTCTTTGCGGTAAGCTTTGAATAAAACACTGATGATTTTCATCCAATTCTTTCATTTCAACTCTACAAACGCGACAGTGTCTGGGGCAACACTTGTGTGGTTTTTACTCGGCTTTCATTCTGTATCTCTGGTAACAGAGAGTGTAAACTTTAAGGACGTCGCAGATGCTTTCTAATTGACGAGTCTCATTAAATTTACGCATTTTGTGGAGTTCAAAGCAAAACCTTAATCGGCAGAAGTATTGCAATCGGGGTATCGAAAAGCCCCACCGTCAACCCGTTGGCAGTCTGTAAATAAACAGATGTCACAGGGATGTGCGCAGGGGTGTTGTGATGGGGTAGAATATCCCGAGTAGCAGAAATCACAGATATAGTCAAATCCCAGAAATCCTTTCAGATTCAAAATGCCATACTGTAATGCTGCTCATTGTGCAAAAACAGGAATGCCATCTTTGGTTTTCTGGCACAGGACACTTCAAATTTTAGAAGAGCGCTAGTGTTCGGTGCACGGTACCAGACGATAATTTTAATACCCATTAGCCTCTCAAATTTTTCAACATCTGAAAACACTACTTTCTGATCCGGTCATAATCCGGCCCTGACGTGAAATTGACGGGCCTCTTGTTCACACAATTTCTGATTGTTTCTGTACCTATTGTTTAATACAGCCAGAAAGCCCCTGGCAAAACAGCACTGATCATCTGAGTTTATGGAGATCCATAGGTGCTTCCGTTTCTTTTGCATGAGTATATCATTGAAAATGGTACATGCTTTACGCCTAGGAACCCCACCACCAGATGGGGCCCTCACAACCTGAACGATTAGCATCAGACAGGATCGGCTAAAATAGTAGCGTGACTCTACAGAAGTAATTCAATTTGGTTAAAAAAGTCCTCAACAGAAAGTGCACCAGCGGTGGTTATGGAAAAAAAACACTAGGATTGAAAGAATCGGCATGTAATTCTAGCTGGACTAGATCCTTAGGATTCAAAGTGCTCGCAAAACTGTCTAATATTTGCTGAAGGGTCTCGTGTATATGATTAAAAACTTCAGCAAATGAATCAAGTTTGTAGGCCTCTGAAAATTTGAAACGGTGTCTAATCTCGATATTGTTAAATTTTGTATGCTCAGTTATAGACAAATTATTTAATCTAGAGGTAGAGGGCTGCGGGGAGCTTACTGACGGCTCTCGAGATGAAAGATTCGCTGTATGCGACGTAGATGGCTGTGGAGAATTAGCTTCGACACTCAAGTTTTCCCTGGACAGATTAGTCACTCTGGCTCCGGTCTGAGGATGTAAGGCTGAATTATCCGACATTGTTAAGTCATCAACAGGCGAGTGTTGAAGGCGGATCTTACTTGTACCTGAGGTAAAAGATTGTATTACTGGACTGTTCAATGTTGTCAAGTTGTCGACAGGTAAGTGTTGAAGTGGGGATCTACTTGTACCTGAGATAGAAGGTTGTGGGGATTTTACAATCGTGTCTAGGGCGCTAGGCTGTTGTGATGGGCCTGGATCTGAAGACGTTCTGGCCTCAGAATAGGTATTCTTCAATAGCTCCAGCAGAGCATTAAAGACAGCTATTTCATCAGAATTTAGAACCTGGAGTGAATTATTAATGATGTCAAAATTGTCGACTGGTTGTGTAACTGGGGAAGGTGTTTGAAAAGGAGATTGCGACGGTGCAGAGATTTTAGGGGCTTTATAGAATATTCAAGGTTATCAGACATCTCTTTTAACAGTCTCAGGTTTTCACTGGACGGTCTTTTCCTACCTTTAGCCCCTCCAGGATGTTCACGGTCTCTGTTGGTCCCGCTGCTGTTGCCGCTATACCCGTTTTCAGGCATGACCTAAATTTAATCAGGCTGCAGTTATGAACACAGACTATAACAATTTGCAGTCAATGTTATTTTAATAAAAAAAAAGGAATAAAAAACCTACCCTTTAATCTTGGGTCAGAACCATGTAAAAAGCATACATATGTATCATATATAGCCTCATTTCAGGTCTGGAAATGTTCATAGGACACTCTGATTCTACAATTCAAACCAGTAACTAGCGAAGGTCGGCAGCCACCTGCACCCGCTCCAGTCTTTCTTGGTGGCTCTGCTCGTTGTATTGAAGAAGGGATTATCAGGGTGAATGACGAATTCTACGCTGAGGTCTGTAGTCTGAGTGAGGCATTGATGGCAAAGGGGATTACAGGAGGGCTGAACTGCGGCTGCACTCAGAGGGCAGCGGTGATAGCAGAGGAGAATGCAGGAGACTTGAATGAAGGCTGAACTCTGATGGTAGAGGAGAATGCTGAAAGCTGCTCTCAGAGGGCGGCGGTCATTGCGCAGTCTGTGGGTTCTGCGAGTTTTAGTAGATTGATAGATTTTCTGAACCATCCAGCACTTGTGTTAAAACACCCGGTGGACTGGGATCTGGAAATAAAGTTTGGCCTTCTCAGTTAAAGCCATCTTTTCACAAAATCTGGCGTTATGTATACAACCTATGTTTCTTCAATAAACTGAAACCTAAAATGACACTTACGGCAATTGGGAAGATCAGGGGAAGCCCTTTGAGAGGCTGTTTCAGATTGTAAAGGGTTGTCGTCTTGAAAACAAAATGCATGAAACAACATTTCCCCTTCCAGTGCACGCAGAAGCTCAAACAAAATGATTTGATATTAGTTTCAAGGTAACCCTCTCACCACCGTGAGTCTTATAGCAGCTCTGGCTGGATGTCGCTGCAATGGTACATACGCAAATAAATGGCTTGCAACATCTATTTATATGATAGATTTTTGTTTTTAAAACAACCTTTATAATTGTGTCACAACAAATTTTCCATTATACATCCGTCCTTATACACAAATAACCACGCACACCGTTCATACGCTTAATTAATCCCCTGCACATTTTAATCCTCGTCAACCCCTTTCATGACTGTCTATTCAGATGGATAGATAGAAGCATGTAAATATAAAAATTCTATTTTTATTTTTATGAACTTTAAAAGCAGACAGCCTGGTCGAGACAAAAACTTAATTGATTGGAATACCTGTTTCGGTAACAAAAAAAGTAATATTGCTTGCTTCAGTAATATGAAAATTAGATAGATAGAGATAGACAGAGAGTTAGAGATAGACAGAGAGAGATAGAAGTAAATATAAAATACTTATATTATACACACACGAGCATGCTCACGCGTCTACACACAGAGAGATGGTACTGAACATAATAATTAACCTATGATCGACGTCATTTTGGAATTTAAATCCCAGCCCCTCTTGTTTTAAACAGCTATAATTTTTTAAAAAGGGACTTACTGATTTCAGAGTAAAAGATCAGTGAATCAACTTGGAAATATTGACCTAAGGATAAAATTTAAGGATTAAGCCATACGTTTTTTAAAGCATACTCGTTTGAAGCATATAATAATCAATAATATGACATACCGTGATCTTGATTGTAGGGACTCTTGGGAGAATAGACCGTATTAACAATAATTATACAGTGGAACCTCGGTTTGCGAGCATAATTCATTCCGGAAAACGTGCTCGCAATCCAAAGCACTCGTATATCAAAGCAAATTTCCCCATAAGAAATAATGGAAAATCAGATGATTCGTTCCACAACCCAAAACTATTCATATAAAAATGATTAATACAAAATATTAAGTAAAAATACACAAAACAAGTTAAGCTGCACTTTACCTTTGAAAAGAATTATGGCTGGTGTGAGTGAGTTTCTAAACTTTTTTGGGATTCCACCCAATGGGATGACAGGCGGAAGAGCATCCCGAAGCAACCGCAGGCTCCAAGCGCTGTAGCAGTTCGGCGTGAAAGTGAATATGAAAATTGCGGACATGCTATAAGCGCCTGCCATTGATGGGTAATACAGGAACATTATAAATGCGCTGGGCACAGTATTCCTTGGCCCTGACTGACTGCTGTGTTTGTGTATAGTTAGCAGCAGATCCCGCTACAATAAATAACCGTGCTGTTCCTGTTTCAAGCTGAATAAAGCTGGTGTTGCTAAAGTACTGAAACTCAGCTTTGTGTTTTGGGGTGCAAGACAGGGACTCACACGTTACAACACACACACATGATCACCATGCTATAATAAACAGTATACGTTCGTACAGATGTTGACTATATGAGTGAGGCACGCTGACTCAGACGAAGAATGGGAGACGATTACCCACAATCCCACCGCAAGGGAGAGAAGAACCATCAGCTCAGTTGTGATCACATGGTGCTTGGCAGACAAAGCATACATGTACTACTCGTATTGCAAGACGTTGCTCATTTATCAAGTCAAAATGTATTAAAAATTTTAGTTCATCATGGAAAACACTCGCAAACCAAGTTACTTGCAATCCAAGGTTCCACTGTATTTCATTTAGTCCTTTCCATAAAAAAGAAATAAATAGAAAATATTGTTCTAATAAGATATTGAAAACGCCCTGTTTTGTCTTTCGATGAGATTCAGAGTCATCTTTCAGTATTAATGGCAAGCGGCGTAATGGATCGATGACCGGTCTGAACGCTTATTTATATATACAGAAAAGAACAGGATTTTTTGAAAGTAGACTTTATAATGAGAGTGATTTCTTTTAGCAAATGTGTGCCCTTTGACCCATTTTAAACGGACAGCTGTGTAATGGGTCGGTGTCCTGCTGAACGCTTATATATACATACGTATACACCGAAAAGAATGGTATTTTTTTAAAAGGAGTCTTCATAATAAGGAAAGTGAGTTCTTTAAGCAGGTGTGTGCCCCTTGACCCATTTTAGGACCGCTTTACATTTACAATGAGAAGATATGAACTTATGCTAAAAGACCTATGAGTGAACCTGTTCTTGCATCAGCTGTCCAAGTATGGAGAAGATGAATTTCCACCTGTTTTTGAAGGAGCTGATAAAAATTACCACAGTTTTCATGGAGTGGTGAAGAGTGCTTAAAACATCTTTTTCTACCGCCAGAATGGCCAAGTGGTTAAGCCGTTGGACTTAAGATTCAATGGGCAAATGCACATGTGGGTTCAATCCCCACTTCTGGTAGTTTGTTATTCAAGTGTGCCTGTTCACTCTGTGTGTCTGAGTACAGTTCTCACTTTTGGAAAGTTTATCTCGTGCTTTACACGCAATACCTAAAATCCTTCACCTTCAAAAGTTAAAAACCACAAAATGTGCATCTGTTTTCACAGCAAAGGATGTGCTGCGCGTGCTCGCCCGTGCACAGGGCCTGTCAGCTTGCCTTTCTGTGAGATGAGACAGCTGACTCACATCAGCGGCTGTCAGCTTGCCTTTCTGAAAAAGGGCAGTCTGAGATGGGGAAAGGCTGTTTCGTTCAAACTGCAACTTACAGAGAGCAATTAAAAGCAGCTTAGATAAAAAAAGGTTTTCCTTTTTTAACAGATTATAAAGCAAAGGTTAGATAGATACATGTTTTAATCTCGTGATAATATTAAAATAATAGATAGATGGAGGGGCATGCTGCAGCACAAGATATGCAGGAGCGGCTATAAGGGAGACCTGGCCGACTGGGTATGAGAAGGAACATGTCTGGACATGTCAATCAGGCCTTGGGTTCATGGCAAGGTCGTTCTTTTGATGTAAAGGACCTCAGGAGAAGAGGCAGGTAGGGGGTTGCCAGCCAACAAACAGGTGTTGACATACCGGGGGATGCGGGGGGTGGTACAATGCAGAGGCAGCATCCATCAAACTGCTCTTGACAAAAGCCTGAACCAATCAGGCAGGTGGGTTGGATTAAGGCGAGATCAACAGCCATCAAACTGCATTTGACATGAACCCTGACCAATCAGGTGGAGGTGTGGGATTAAGACGGGGTCTGGGTGGGGAGAGGTTGAAATTCAATCACAGGACAGGGGGCGGGTTGCATCATTTAAATCCACCAATCAGAGGAAAGGGGGCTAGGCCAACAAGTCATCAATCAGTTTTGATTGACATTTTGACAGAAACACCCTGCCTTAATACTACTCATACCTGATGTGGTAGCCAAAAAAAAGATATTTTGTTTGTACTGTGTACAATATAACAGTAAATCTGACTAGAACTAGGAAATGGAACCAAATAATTCCAAAAATACCTTTTGATATATAAATTTAAAAATGGATTGGCATCCCTCCATAATTTTCCTTGAAGAATATGTTGAAACAGAGGATATACTACAAAAAAAAAAAAAAAGGAGGAAAATAAAAAAATCCATAGATGGCAG
Organism: Polypterus senegalus; assembly: GCF_016835505.1. Lineage (NCBI taxonomy): Eukaryota > Metazoa > Chordata > Cladistia > Polypteriformes > Polypteridae > Polypterus > Polypterus senegalus. Next base: position 157,022,255 of record NC_053155.1, read on the forward strand.
ACAATTTAAGACCTGAGAACTCTACTATTATCAGCTTGGCAATAATAAAGGAATTAGCCAACTTGCATTGCAGAAAGGAATTGGTAAATGTTGCCCAGGTGCTCTAAAGTGCTCTGGAAGAACAGTCCAAACCACGGAAATAGAAACAGGTGTGTCATGGGCAATGTCATTGGAAGGCTAGAGGTGTACACCGCCCAAATGTACACTTTCCCTCATTCCCTCCTTGACACTGTTATCCAGTCACCCACTTGTTCACATCTCACACACAAATTAAGTCAATAAAACCTGTGACATTTATATCTATGCAAGTGTGCCCGCATGTTTCCTAAAGGTATTAATGTAAGACAGAAAATTATTAATTTTCAATAAATCAATTTTAGAATAACAAACAGTTCTAAAGTGCACTTTTGTTTCCATGTTTGAATGAATAGTGAGGTATAAGTAGTATTTAAAAAAGTGATAAGAAAAATAAAAATAAATATATTTAGATGTCAATCAGCTTTGGAGTAGGTTAAATGGAAAGAAAATCCTTGAATTTTGCAGTACAGAACAATACTTCCTAATCAAATATCCAGCTTGCCCTTCCCCTCCTTCTCTTTTCATTAATGTGTAATGAGACAACATCACTGCAGCACAGCCACTGAACTTTAAAATCCCACAGGGGATTCTTATAACTAGTTGCCACTCCACCTTCTGTGCATCATAGAGCATACCAATTAGCCCTCTTAATCCTGCATTGAAGCCATTCATTTCCTTTTCATGTGAACTTGCCGGACAGTAAACCTGCAGCAACCTTAATATGTACGTGTATGCGTGATCTGCAGCTCCTCTACTGTACATCCACAGTGCAAAAAATGCTTCTGCTCATACAATGTTTTGATTAAACTTTTATTGCTTAGACTCATGATAAGACAGAAAGTATATATGTATGTTTACATTTACTTTTACAATATATATGTTTAAATCTAAACAAATCAAAAACATACTGACTGGCCCCAATTAACTCATTAACTCCCCACGGAGACTAAAATGGTCAAACTGATTATTTATTAAAACAGGCCATTCGTTCAGAGCTGCGGACCCGTTGTACCACATATCAACATATCCAAAACTCCATGGTAATACTTCAGTTTAGGATCTGCAAAAATATACTCAGGCACACACCCATGCTTACTCAACAAGACCTTTACAAAGGCTTCTTGTAGTCTTAAAAACAATACAAAGAAATAGTAAAATGTTTATTCATCTCTGCAATGTGGCCCAATAAACTAACTTCTCTTTGGAATGGTCAAACTTGGCGTAAGTGAGATACATTTCTCTTAACAGTGCATACTTCAGTATATGATCTGGGTATTTTGAAAATGGAATATGGAATCAGCCTATGCGGCTTTCTGTCAATGATAAAACTATATTTCACGAAGAGAATAAGTGGTCACCCATGACAGATACATACTGTATATCAAAGGAAAAAACCCAAACAAAATACAGGGTGTGTGGATGCAATTTCTCTGTGTGCTGTGTCTCTTATAGTAGGAAGAAAGAAAATAAAAATGTGACTGCGATTGAGATATTTGGAAGGTCAGCTACTGAACTAGTGCATTCAGTTAGTACAGATCATTTAACAATGATTTCTGTTATTCCTTACTGACAGCATTTCATTTAAGAACAATCCAGATCAGGAAGGGATAAAGGATAGATTTTTCTTGTTTAGAGAAAACTGGAACTGTGCTGTTTCTGGTCAACCAATCCCCCTTTAATCAGCAAAAGGCACTCTTATCCTTCCTGACATAGGTTGCCCTTAGAGAAAACGTTTTTAAAAAGGGGTGACAGAAATCACTTTGCGACTTTCTGTCAATAATAAAAAAATGTTTCATGGGGTGAAGAAAGTTACATACAGCAGCTGTGATTAAAGGTTTCTGACAACTCATGGGGTGGAAGAGAGAGCAAGGGAGGCAGGATAGAGTGGGGTGAGGAGGGGGAGATCTGTGCAAGTGTTTTAAATAACGTAAGTAAAGGAAAGTGCTGTGGAATCGAGGACGCTCACCAAGACGGCTGGCAAAATAAAACATGGCAGACAGGCATATGCTCTTTGCATAATGTATGTAGAATAATAATAACAATGTTGAAGCAATGATGAAGCAGAACAGAGATGTTAAACGTAGGTGACAGTGCTGTGCCTGCCTGTAAATCCCAACCATTCTATTCAAACCAACGTATATAAAGTATCTGAACCGACCTATATATCCAGGCGAATGTATCCCATCAAATGTATCTATCTATGTCTATCTGATGTATATATCTAAACCGATGCATTTAAACCAATGTATTATATCTCACTGGATGTATTCGAAGCAAGGTATCTGAACCAATGTACTGCATATATATTAGACCAGATGTAAACAAACCAATGTATATCTCAACTAATGTATTTGAACCAAAGTATCCAAACCAATGTATATATTCAAGCCAATGTATCTGAACCAATACAGTGGAACCTCGGTTCACAAACGTCCCGGTTCACGTACAACTCGGTTCACGACCAAAAAGCACGCAGTTTTGCCTCGGTTTACAACCACGCACTTCGGTATACGAACAAGCCAGTTTCCCTTGCCTGCCTGCCTTAGCTCTGCTGAGCTGAGAGAGAGAGAGAGAGAGAGAGAGAGCAAGAGCGAGCGAGCACGTGCCTGCTGGGGAGGGGGAGGAGGAGGAGGAGATTGCTGCACTGTTTGCCTGCCTATCTGCAGCCAGTAAGTTCAAGCCAACCATCCCCCAATTCCACGTGTCTGCTGGGGAGGGGAAGGAGGAGATTGCTGCACGTGTTTGCCTGCCTATCTGCAGGCTGTACATGCTGAGAGAGAAAGAGAGAGAGAGAAAGCGAGAGAGAAAGCAAGCTAGCAAGCCGCGTGGCTGCAAGAGCTCTGTTCATTGTTCTCCTTCCATTGACTTCTAAGCAAGTGAAGAAAGTTTTGAAGAAAATTGAAATCGAAGTAAAGAAAGAAATTACAAGAGGTGTAAAAACTGTTTACCAGTTTACTCATTTACCAATCTGAGAACCCTCGTGCTTTCAAGCAGCACAATGTAAACAAAGCCAGACTGCCAGTAATGTGGGGCGCAAACACGAAGGATTGGGTCACAAGGAGTTTGTTTTGGAATGGCTGCATGAGGCTTTCACTCCTACCAGCTAAAAGCACCAGAAACCCAAGAAATCACAAGAGAGAAAACACCTGAAGGAAAGGTTAATTTTCTTGGTGGTTTTTGTATTACGGATTTTTCAAAAGTTAATTTTTCAGTTCATAGCGATTTGTTGCAATGTTACTTTTATCTTTTTCAAATGTTCCTTTTTCCACTGTGCTTAAAACTCATTTTAAAACAGTGTTTACAGCGATTAGGCTTTAAGTTTAATAGCGTGATCTCCTGCAATCTTTCTTTTCTGGTTGCTTGCGAGTTGGTTTTGCATGCACTGCACTTGGTTGTTTTAATGTTCGTTTTTCTGCTGTGCTTATAACTCATTTTAAAAAATGCTGCAGGCTTTAAGAATAGCACGATGCTACAGAGAGATTAGAGTTTTAATGCGCTGTGCTTATAACTCAAAAAAATGCTGCGAGCAGAGAGAGGGGGCAGCTGACAGGGAGAGGGGCAGCTGGGGAAGGGATGGGGGGATAGGGTGTGAGTGTGTGTGTGTGTGTGTGTGTGCGTGCGCTACGGAGAGAGAGCGTCAGCCAGCCTGCTCCTGTAGCTGAGGGAGGGAGGGAGCGCAAGCGAGCCAGCTCCTATAGCTGAGCAGGGAGCCTGGGTGTTTTGTGTCAGTGTTATTCAATGTTTTTACATTAGTTTACTATTACACTGTGCATTCTATGGTGTAATTAACTATATTTGTGCTTAATCTTTACATATATTTACATATTTACATACAGTTTGTACTGTCTGGAACGGATTAATTGTATTTACATACAATCCTATGGGGGAAACTGCTTCGGTTCACGACCAACTTGGTTTACGACCAAAGTTCTGGAACGAATTATGGTCGTGAACCGAGGTTCCACTGTATATATATATATATATATATGAACCAATTAATATATTTAGGAAACAAACTTGTTTTTCCTGAACAGCCCCTCAAAATATACATATTTAAACATATCTGTGAGATTCTACCATATTAAAAGAAGTCTAGCTGTGTTCTTCACGTGGATGCCCGTCTTCTTTCCCTTTGCTGGCAACATTTCACCTTCCCTGTATTTAGTTTACTGTAGGTCATCCAATCATATTTTTCAGGCAGGGAGGGTGTCCCACAGTTCGGAAAGACCTGGTGCAGGCTCCGCTTCCGGCCCACTTAACTGGACAACCCAGGCAGGCCAGAGGGTGTGCAGGAGGGGCTCACAGACTTGGGCTGCCACAGAGGGGGGAGGCAAAGGAGGCTTATTATGCTCTTCCGGGGGAAGAGTGTCCATCTTCCTGTGAAGGCAGAACCCCGAGTTTCACCTAGGGGTGCCCCAGACTAGCAGGTGAATAAAATAAGAAAGTGGAGGTTCGACCCAGAGTGGCTGACCCACAAGCAAGCCTGGTCATTGTGGGCTGTGGTAGGGCACTGATTACGGCCAGGTGAAAACAAGCCATACCAAATTATAGAGCAGGTGACTTGCTACCTGCTCCTAAAGGCACTACCCCGCAGTTTCTCCCAGCCGGTCTGGGGTAAAGACTTTCAAAATATGAAAGATTTAAAAGACCTCATTGACATGCAGGGGATGGCCGCACAACCTGGGGGAGCAGAACCGTCCCTTAGTGGAGCTCAGCTGCTGTAAGTCCCTAAACCTAGCCCCCCCCACCCCCCATACAACCTAGAGTTTGTGCCAATGTCCCTGGAGTCGTGGGCGCACAAACCACTTGGGAGCGAGGAGGAATGCAGGTGGAGGGGAAGGAGGGGTTGGTGTGCTCTAACTAACCCATTGGCAGTCCCACACACAGGTGTGGTGATCGTAAACGAGTACAAGACCACAGCCTTGTTCGATTCTGGCAGCAACATTACTATTGTTGCCCGCCGATTTGTGCTACCATGACAGTGGTTAAAACCAGTATAACCTGTTTCCACGGAGAAATCCACTGGTACAGGTCTGCCATCTGTGTCATCAGTTACAGAGGATCGATTCAGAAATTAACTGTGGCAGTCCTCCCAGATCCTCCACACCCGGTGATATTAGGGCAGGAATTGTTTAAAACTAAAAGTGGTGTGACACATACCACTCCTGGTGTTAACTTAGGCCTAGTTATACACGGGGATGAGCTGTCTCAAGCTGCCTCCATGCCATGTAACCAGCTAGTGGAGATGGATGAAGCGGCCTCCATGAGTGATGTGGCAAATCCCAGAATGTTGCGTGCCAATACGTCATCCACCAGCAGCAACCTGCTCGGTCGGAGTACTGTGAAGCCACAGTGCTCCAAAGTAGATGCCATTTTGAAATGGTCCCGTCCGTGAACCAAGCGGCAGGTCCAAAGCCCTTCTCGGGTTAGCGAGGTACTACTGGCGGTTTATGCCTCGGTTCTCGGAGAGAGCTGCGCCCTTGACTGATTTGACAAAGAAGAGGGCCCCAAACATTGTAGTTTGGACTGAAAAGACAAGAGCTGCATTTAGTGACTAGAAGCAGGCCCTTACGTCCTCACCTATTTTGAAAGCACCTAACTTTTCTTTACCTTTCATCGTCCAGACGGATGCTTTGGACACAGGCCTGATAGCCGTTCTGAGCCAAAGCATCAATGGTGTGGAACACCCCATCATGTTCCTGAGCCCAAAACTGTTGGAGAGGGAGGCTTTGGCGATTAAATGGGCAATTACTCAGCTGAGGTACTACCTGTTGGGCTGGAAATTCACCCTGTTCACGGACAATACACCTTTACAGTGGATGGCCCTGTACAAGGAATCAAATCCGTGGGTCACCCGGTGGTTTCTTGACCTCCAGCCACACAAGTTTTCTCTCATTCATCATTGAGGCTCTCTTCACACCAACGCCAATGCTCTTTCTCTGGTTCACAACCTCTCGGTTAGGGTTGCCTGACCCAATGGGTCTGGGCTTGGGGCCTTGTCACACACGTGCACATGGGAGGCAGCTAAAGGACTTGAGTAATGGCAATTCCAAATCAGACCAGGATGTGACAGAGTGCACTGACTCTTTTTCTCCCTTTCCTGCAGACCATTCGTGGGAGATTCCACCTGGCCCTCTTGATGTCACTTCTGGAACCGAGCCTATGGAAAAAGACCTTGCCAGCTCCGGCCCCTGTGGTGTCATGTCCGGACTCAAGCCTATGGTTAAAAACCCTCATGAGCCTGATCCCTTTGACCTCATTTCTCGTCTTCCCCTTTAAAAGCCTCCACCTTTTCCCTATTCCCTCAGTTCTGTGCACATCAGTGCTGTATTCATTTTTTGACTTTGCAGCCAGGATACCAATTATACATGTGGCTGCCCCAAACCTTGCTTTGGCTCTGTGTGGAGTTTGTGACAATATGTATTTATATACTCCACATTTCTAATGCATGTGTTTTACATAATAAAAATTAAGTGAATAAAAATAAATGTTCAAAAAAAAGTCTAAAGTATAAGTTTTCTGGACAGCATTGGACTTTAATTTGGATCACAACTGCTGCAGTGATTCTTTACCTTGATGGAAGTTCATCACTTCTACTTGTGAGTGCCTTTGTATATGGGTGGCCTTACCCAACAGTATCATACATCTTTGATCAGTTTATCTACTGTGAACAGTGCATTAATGGTATTATTTCAGTAGCATGCTGCATGTAGAGGTAGGCTAAACAATTAAAGATGTATTTTTATATTTGTATACATATATTTAGTTTTTTTGATTATCTTCCATTGCATGAAAAAGTATATTCAATGCTGTGTGCTGGGTTTTGCATATGGGTGAACTTGTGGGGCCAAATTTAATAGGTACAGCCACTGCTTGGCTTTGAGCCCGTTTTCATTTTATACCCATCTACACTCCAACTCACACTAATGTGAAATTGTCGGTTTCCTGACCTGACTGTATTTAGAATGTGGGAGGTAATGCCATGTTAACTTGAGAAGAGTGTGCAAACTTAACAGGAAGAATACCTGGCATTTGATTCAAACCTATTATGCTACATCTGTGAAGCAACAGCACCACTTTGTCTCCCTACATAATAACCACTCATCTATACACTATCAAGTTTCCGTCGCTAATGCTATAAGACTGTATATCACCATGCTAAATAGCTACAGCTTCATGCATAGTTCCATGCTGTTAGTTTCCTTGTTTACATAAAAATTCCAACTGCAATGCTGGCAGTAATCTGAACAGGAATGTGTCATTAACACAGAGAAACAGTTCCAAGAATCAGTGATTACTTTCAATGCCGCAAATTAATAAAGAAATTAATAAAGAATGTTTCAAAGACGTGGTCTCTTCCACATCTATGTATTCAATAAGTTTTAAGGCTTTCCTTTCATATTTGAACTAATACCTGTAGGCTCCATTTTAAACCGCAGGAACAAATACAGTATGTTTTTTAATTTATAAAAAATGCCCCACTTAACAACACAGATTCCCATGGCAAATTAATGTATGTCATAACAGTGAAAATATGGATTTGACTTGAAAAATGCCAAATGTATCTTTTAAATGAGATTATGAGACAAAAATAGGCATGAATAATGATTATTGTACTCTAATTCTTAAATTTATATAAATGTTTGCTAAACATCTTGATAGTATGACAAAAGTCTACAATTAAACTTTCCCTTCTATAAAAGTATAGTGTCACATTTCAACATGCATTACATTTGAGTACTATAAAAACTAATAAAAAGGAAAAGTAAAGAATCCAGAATTTACTCAAAGATTTATATTCCTAAATAAAGCAAAACCTGTCACATTACTACATAATAGGTGTAAAATTCACTTTGATATCACATTTGCTAGGCTGGTGTGAAAGCATGTAACTGTATAATGACCCTGCCATTTCACTGTAAGTGTGAAGGCAGTTCTGTAAATTGGGTCATATGAGCAGCATGATGCTCCATTTCTTCATCACTGTGTGTGCTCCATTATTTGCCTTTGCTTTTCTTTTCTTTTTTCTTCTTTTATGTCCAATACATTGTTTAAACAGCTTTGCTCTTCATGCTCCTACATTTCAAAGGTACAGACTCAAAAAGTTGCTTTTATAGTACATATAAACTTACAGTTAAAAATGGACTCAGATGACAAAATTGTATGAGACCAATGAGATTCAATGTAACTACTGTATATGTAATTAGTAAGTGACAAAAATTCATATGCCAAACAGGAACTGTGAGGAAGCGGGTAGGTTACATCCTTGTACTTCTTTGTCCAACAAAAACTGCACAAGCTGCAACAAGTCTGCATCCATTTTTCCAATCTCAGGCTTTTCGTTCCTGCACAAGTCCCCAAAGGCACATACTAAAACAAGCACAGGATTTTCAAGATTAGTTTTCACACTCCCTGTAGCTTTCCTTTTTCCTGCTATTCTGTGGTTTACTGTCTTTTGCATGTAAATTAAATACAAATAAACATACTCAAGCAGCGGAAGAAAACTATTAGGTGCTAGATAAAAAGAGAAGGTTTATCCCTCTGAGAAAAGCTACTGTAACTCCACAACTGACAGAAGACAGAAGTACTGGAGTTGATGATTCTGCATAAACAGTAGGCTAGTGGACAAAGGGTAAATATAAGCAAACGAAATTTATCAAATAAGACAAAAAAATGAATCAGACTGAACTATTCATTTTTATTATAGTGTATTACATTAAGAAGTGATTCTAAAGGCAAGCCATAAAAGAAATGCAATACAATGAATAAGCAAACTTATATAATTATCTTCAGTGTCCAAAGCAAATAATTGTATGTTGATGATTTACAAAACTCTTTTAAAATGTGTTATTAATGTTATTTTTTGTACTTGTTTTTTTCCCCAATTATTTTTCATTTTGATTCTGTTAATTATATTTATGATTATGCCATTTTGGTTTATGTTTTTCTTGTGGGCAAGAGGAAACAAAGGGACAAGAAGGACATGGTGACATAAATGAGAATGGGGAGATATTGGCAGACTTGTGTACTCTTAAAATCTTGGGCATCGGTGGCAGCATGTTTCCCTACTGGAAGATTCACAAGATGACTTGGGTATCACCAAACCAGTCCTTCAAGAACCAGATAGACCACATCTTCATTATCAAAAAGTTTAGAAGATCTCTACTGAATGTGACAGTGATAAGAGGAGCAGACATAGCTTTACAGCACCACCTTGTAGTGACACAACTGAAGCTAAAGAAAAGAAGGACAGGACTGGAGTATCATCTCAATGTCAAAAGTGTGACACTGGACTTCTAAAGGATGTAAAGAAGTTAGATGAATTTAGAGTGGCAGTAAAATGGAAAGTCAACAGGAGAGGATGAAATACCTCAGAATACCGTAGATACTTTGTGGGATCTAATGCAAAAAATCTATGAACAGGATTGGGGTATTCTGGATTATGGGAACTAGAGGGGGATAAAGCTGATGTCATACACAATGAAAATTTGGGAAAGGGTTATAGAGAGAAAGCAATGGGAAAAGACCACCATAGGGGGAGCAGTTTGGTTTTATGCCAGGAAGAGGAACAGATGCAGTGTTTGCATTTAAACATCTTATAAAGAAGTATTGAGAAAAACAGAAAGGTTTGCATAGGAATGTTTATTGATTTAGAAAAAGCTTATAATAGAATTCCACATCAAGAGGGTCTAGAGGTGCATGAGACAGAAAGGAATCCCAAAGAAGTATGTGAGGATTTTCCAGGATATGTATGAGGGAGTGAGAACTCAGCTTAGAAGCAGTGTTGGGATAACACACAGGATCCCAGTTAGAGCAGGTCTGCATCATGGATCTTATTAAATCCTTACCTTTTTGGTTATGGATTTGTTGAATCATGGGATAAAAGACCAATCCCCCGGTGCATGTGTTTGCTAATGACATTGTGTTGTATGGCTGTTGTGTAGCGGGTCCACAGTTCACATCAAACAAGCCACTTTTTAAAATAAATAATCGCTGCACGGCTTAGAGAGGGGGCATGGTATGCGTGGCCGGAGCAGTTCCCATGTGATTCGTGATACAGACTGTCCTCACTTAAGTGCACAGGTGAGGAATCGCCCGCATACGTAATTGATGACGGGAGCTGCTAATTGCCACATCTGATCCACGTCCCCGTAATAAATAGAAGCATGAGGTCGCTAGGAGAGAGAAAGAGGGAAAAAAACAGACGGAGGTTGAGAAGGCAGGAAACGATCGAGCCACGCTGAACGAGCAAAGGTGCTCATAGTAGAGAACACCTACAGCTGAACAACGAGCCTCCCGCTGTGCATTATTGAGGAGGATGGCTCATCGCATAAGGCCGAGAAGGCAGCGGGACTTGGAACATGGGACGTGAAAGCCCCAGCGTTAGCACCCTGGTTGCTGGGGAGTCCAAGGGATCGGTGAGGCAAAGAGACCAGCAGTAGAAGGCAGGTAGGGTGACTTCCCTGGTGCATAGCCTGGATGAGAGAAGCAAGGGAGTCACCAGTAGAAAGGCACTGGGATTTGTTTTAAAAAAAAAAGACTGCTTCCAGCCATTGTGTTAACCTCATTTTTTAAGGATTTATTTATTGTTTTTAACCTCCACAATTCACTGCTTTTTACGGATTATTTATTTAAGGAACTGTAAGGTACTGCACTTTATTTGAACACTTTGTTTTGAGTTTTGTTGTTTTAATAAAAGCACTTTGCACTTTTTGCACCATCCTCTTGATTCATTGTTTGTGCATTACTGTCCAGCTCATCGGAGACATTACCGACGATGTCGGGTTCAAGAGCTCCCAAAAGGCAGATGGGAGCATGGAGTGAACCCGCATCATCACAGTGGCACCAGAAAAATGGAAGTGGAGAGGAAGTTGAAAGATTGGAGAAGGGCTATGAAAGATAGAGGATTGAGATAAATAGGAAAAGAGACAATGTATGAGGTTTAATGATGATCAGGATTTGGAAGATAGCCTGCAGAAAGAGCACTATTGAAAAGATACATTTAAATATCTAGGATCACTGATAGCTCAAGATTTAAAATTAAATGCAGAGTTAACCCATACAGTGCAGTGTGGATGGAAATGTTGGAAGAAGGTATTAGGAGTTTTGTGTGATCGACAAATTAAGGGTTAAAGGTAATGTTTTTAAGACAGTGGTAAGACCAGCAATGATATATGGAGCCAAGACATGGGCAGTAAAGGGAGTGCAGAAGAAGTTAAATATGGCAGAAATGAGAATGTTGAACTGGATGTGTGAAGTTACAAAAATACAGAATAAGAAATGACAATAATTGGGAGAGACATCTGAGAAAGTGCAGGAAAGTAGATTGAAGAGGTATGGACATGTGATGAGGAGAGACAATGATATGTGGGCAAAAGAATGATGATAATTGAAGTACAGGGGAAGAGAAAATGGGGGATATCAAAGCAGAGGTGGATGCATAAAGTAAAAGAAGACCAGCAGGAAAGGGTTTGACTGAGGAGGATGTGCAGAACCAAGATGTATGGAGAAGGTTGATCAAGTATATTAACCCCACATAGAATTGGTAAAGATGAAGAGAATAAAAGCAAGCAACAGAGTTTCAAGTGCTTCAAGAACTTATGAAAGAAGAAAAGACAACAGACAGAAAGTCGACTAGGGTTAGAAAGACACTAGTTTCATCATGCTATGAAGTGCTTGGTCCCAAAAGGAACCAGCAGGAGTGGATTTTAGCAGTGAAGAGAGATGAAAACAGTGGTGAATAATAAAAGAACAAGGGCAGAGAAGGCAAAGTCAGAGGCAGAACACATAGAAGCAAATAAAAATTCAAAGAAAAGCATAAGATCAGGCCAGAGGCAAACAGATGAACTGGCAGCAGAGGAAGAATACACAGCAAGACTAGAAAATAAGGATTTGTACAACACCACCAGGAAACTGTCAGGAAAGTGCAGCAAGCCACAAAAAACAATGAAGGATAAGGATGGAGAACCAATGTTAGGAGAGGAATAGCAAAGGAGTAGATAGGTGTAACATTTTGTAGAACTACTAAACAGACCTGTGCCTTTGAAGTCATCTGACATTCAACCAGAAGCAAATAGGAAAGCTGTAAGACAGCTGAACAATGGAAAGGCATCCAGACCAGACTGTATCCTTGCCGAAGCCCTTAATGCAATTATGGATACTGCAGTGCAGATGCTCTACCCCCTCTTCGAGAATATATGGGAAGAGGAAGAAATAGTAACAGAATGGAAAGAGGGATACAGTCGAACCGAAGCAATTTCCCCCATAGGATTGCATGTAAATACAATTAATCCATTCCTAGACTGTATGAACTGTATGTAAATATGTAAATATATGTAAAGATTAAGCACAAATGTAGTTAATTACACCATAGAATGCACAATGTAATAGTAAACTAATGTAAAAACATTGAATAACACTGACACAAAACACCCAGGCTCCCAGCTCAGCTACATGAGCAGGCTCGCTCGCACTCTCTCTCTCTCTGTAGCACACCCCCGCCACTGTCAGCCCCCTTGTCAGCGGCACGCGCTTGCTCGCACTCTCTCTTTCTCTGTAGCACACACACACACCCGTCACAAGCACGCGCTCGCTTTCTCTCTCTGTAGCGTACACACAAACCCCGCCGTCAGCAGCACGCCCTCTCTCTCTCTGAACAGAGGGGAACATTTGAATAAATCCGAACTTTAATTTAAAAACCAACCACAAGCAACCAAAAAAGTAACAAGATCACGCTATTTTAGCTTTACAGCCCGATCACTGTAAACACTTTTTTAAAAATGAATTTTAAGCACAGCGGAAAAAAAGGAACATTTGAAAAAAGAAAAAAACATTGCAACAAATCATGCTATGAACAACTCCATCTGTAAACACTTTAATGAGTTTTAAGCACAGGGAAAAAAGCGAACATTTGAAAAAAGAGAAAAGTAACATTGCAACAATTCACACTACGAACTGAAAAATTAACTTTTGAAAAATCCGTAATACAAAAACCAACAAGAAAACTAACCTTGCATGAGTCAAGTTCTGGCATGAAGTGTTTTCCTTCAGGTGTTTTCTCTCTTGTGATTTCTTGGGTTTCTGGTGTTTTTAGCTGTTTAGCTGGTGGGAGCGAAAGCCTCATGCAGCCATTCCAAAAACAAAGTCCTTGTCACCCAAACCTTCGTGTTTGCCCTCCACATTACTGGCAGTCTGGCTTTGTTTACATTGTGCTGCTTGAAAGCACAAGGGTTCTCAAATTGGTAAATGAGTAAACTGGTAAACAGTTTTTCCACCTCTTCCAGCACTTGAAGCCTCTGCCTGGTTAATGCTGTAACTCCTTTTGCAATATCAGCTGCTTTAATAGATTCTTTCTGCTTTAGAATAGTCGAAATCGTAGATTTTGACTTCTTGTACTCTGCGGCAAGATCAGTAATACGAGCGCCACGCTCAAACTTTTCAATAATTTCTTTCTTTACTTTGATTTCAATTTTCTTCAAAACTTTCTTCTCACCACTCTTCACTTGCTTAGAAGCCATAGTTAACTGCAAAAGCACACGAAATACTGTAGAGCACAAAGAGAGTGCAGGTAAAGCACGCACGTCTGACTGAGAACAACGAACAGGGAGCAGCTCACTCTCTCTCTTTCTCTCTCACCCCACCCCCCTTCAGCAGAAGGCAGGGAGTACGTGCACGTGAACCATCCCCCAACTCCACCCCCCGGCACAGGCAGGCAGGCAGGCAGACAGACAGGCAAACATGGGCAGCAATCTCCCCCTCCCCCTCCCCAGCAGGCACGTGGCTCGATCGCTCTCTCTCTCTCTCTGCAGCAGGCAGGCAGTCTGACCGAGAACAGTGCAACATGCACGCACAAACCTAAAGGGAAACTGGCTTGTTCATATACCGAGTGTATGGTTGTGAACCGAGGCAAAAGTTTGGCAAACTTTTTGGACGTGAACCGAGTAGTATGTGAACCGAGATAGTTGTGAACCGAGGTTCCACTGTACCTGATTAAGATGCTTAAGAAAGGTGACCTCAGCAATTGTACTAAACACATAGGGATCTGTGACACCCCATGTAGTGGCAAGGTTGGCACCAGAACACACAGTGGGCATCTTGTGGTGCAGGACTGACTGGGATCAGATCTGTGGGAAGTCAGACATTGAGACACAGAATAAAGATGGTATTTCCAAACAAGAGTGAACTTATTTGAGGGGCAACAAAACAACCAAAAATGTCCCAATCAAAAATAATGTGCAATAATATATATATATATATATATATATATATATATATATCATATATATATATATATACAAAAAGAAACGTCCTCTGACTTTCAACTGTTTTTACTTTCAGTAAACTTAATGTGTAAATATTTGTATGAACACGAAAAGAGTTAACACCATAAGACATAAACTAAAAATGTTTCACAATGTGTCCCTGAATGAAGGGAGGCTCAAATTCAAAAGTACCAGTCAGTATCTGGTGTGGCCACCAGCTGCTTGAAGCACTGCAGTGCATCTCCTCCTCATGGACTGGACCAGATTTGTCAGTTCTTGCTGTGAGATGTTACCCCACTCTTCCACCAAGGCACCTGCAAGTTCCTGGACATTTCTGGGGAATGGCCTAGCCCTCACCCTGCGATCCAACAGGTCCCAGGCGTGCTCAATTCCTTCGACGATAAACACAAATCCGTCCATCACCCCTGGTGAGACAAAACCGTGACTCATCAGTGAAGAGCACTTTTTGCCACTCCTGTCTGGTCCAGCGAAGGTGGGTTTGTGCCCATAGGCGGCGTTGTTGCTGGTGATGTCTGGTAAGGACCTGCCTTACAACAGGCCTACAAGCCCTCAGTCCAGCCTCTCTCAGCCTGTTGCGGACAGTCTGAGCACTGATGGAGGGATTGTGTGTTCCTGGTGTGACTCGGGCAGTTGTTGTGGCCATCCTGTACCTGTCACGCAGGTGTGATATTCGGATGTACTGATCCTGTGCAGGTGTTGTTACACGTGGTCTTCCACTGCGAGGATGATCAGCTGTCCTTCCTGTCTCCCTGTAGCGCTGTCTTAGGCATCTCACAGTGCGGACATGGCAATTTATTGCCCTAGCCACATCAGCAGTCCTCATGCCTCCCTGCAGCATGCCTAATGCTCGTTCACGCAGATGAGCAGGGACCCTGGGCATCTTTCTTTGGGTGTTTTTCACAGTCGGTAGACAAGTCTCTTTAGTGTCCTGCGTTTTAGAACTGTGACCTTAAATGCCTACTTTCTGTAAGCTGTTAAGGTCTTAACGACCATTCCACAGGTGCATGTTAATTAATTGATTATGGTTAATTGAACATGCATGGAAAACATTGTTTAAACCCTTTACAATGAAGATCTGTAAAGTTATTTGGATTTTTAAAACATTATTGTTGAAATACACAGTCCTGAAAAAGGGACGTTTCTTTTTTCTGTGCTTATGCAGACGAAGATGAGATGGTCAGGGTGGTGTTTGGCACAAACTCAGCAAAACTGCGAGAGAAACTTTTAAGTGCCGGGTCTTAGCTAACATTAAATACAGCCGTGGACATTGCACGAGATGGCACCAGCACAGCTGGGAACCTTCGATGGATGTACACCGAGCGGCTCACGTGAACTGACGCAGTGCACAGACAAAAAGCAACAGTTCCAAAGAGTGCTGAACAAAAACCGAATTACACAACTGCGGAAACAAAGCACGGTGTGAACCGTAAGTTTAAATTAAGTTTATAGACACACTCCCGCTGCCATTTGTTATGCTGATCACTTTGTTGCGGAGTTAAAATTGCTGTAGCAAGAAACTTTGAAGTGCCAGGTCTTAGCTAACATTAAATAAAGTCGTGGACATCGCGAGATCACACGAGCACAGCTGAGAAACTTTGATACATGTACTCCAAGCGGCTCGCGTCAACTGACTTTGCAGGACTGGAAAAGATTAAATTAAGTTCATACACACGCTACCGCTAAATATTCACAGGCAATTTCCACAACTTACTGCCGGGAATGCCTGTTGAACATCTTACATTCACGAGTTCCGATTTGGGTGGTGAACACTTCGATGAATGAAACCTGTTATCTTTACAACAGTTGGCAAACACAGAATAAACTTGAACACAACACGTCCTCCAAATACGAACCTGATTGAAAGAAATAATGCTAATCAAATCCTTGATGACAGCAACACTCATAACGGTCACAAGACTATTACATTGACAATCATGTTACGTTATTTTTAAAATGTTTCCTTTTCTTATCACAAGCACAGCTGAGAAGCTTCGATGCATGTACTCCATAACGCGTTAAAAAAATAACGCATTTAATCACACTTTGCATTCCAAGCAAAGGGTAACTTTTGTCAATGCATGATTTTCTGGTACATCGATTACATTGATACACACATCAGAGCTACAAAAATGAAAGAGTTGGAAGAAAGCGCGTTGCTAGCACTGATCGGAGGCAAATTTCATTTCAAAAGACTACCCGACGAAAGCCTTGATAAAAGCGTGGTTTGGTGCAAACTGTGCAAAAATGAGTTTGCATACCACCAAGGCACTTCAACCTTACGGTTCCATCTAAATGCAAAACATGTTACAGCGAGAACAGAAACTGTGTATGCTGTTTGCACTAGCAGTACGGGTTCAAGTACCAACAAAAGGTGTCGGAACCCCAAACCTCATGAAATAACTGGCTTCAGGACCAAAATTAGTAAGTCAACATAGGTCAAACTTACAAATTCTCTCGCAAAATACATTGCTTTGGACTGTAGACCACTAACAGTGGTGGAAGATAGGGGGTTAGAAAATGTTCTACAGTTAGCGTATTTCAAGTAAAATTCAACAGCTTTATGACATTGAAAAGCAAGCAAAATTAGATGCATTACAGAAAGCGGACTTTGTGGCTCTTACTGGGGATCATTGTACTTCCGTGACCATTAGTAATTCTAATTACATCTAATTACAAAATGTTCAATGATCACACTGTTTTAGCCTAATGTACAAAATAATTTTGGCTAAGATTACTCACAGTTTAAAGGTGAGTCTGGTCAAATGACCTTTTATGTTTCTGCCTTATTTTTTTAAGAAGTAAAACTGCACTTTAATGTTGAAATTTTTGTTATTATTATTTAAAGACAATATCATTCTGCAAATGTACTTAAAGTACTTAAAATACCACTTTTTTTTTTAAGTCTGCCCAATTTTAGCCAGGGATCATATTTTTGTTTCTGTTTTGAAATGAAATGCAGTTTAAATGCAATTTTTTTTCAGAAATGAAAACAGCTTGAGTTTGCAATATTCCTGTCCATATCTATTATTTGATTCAGTCGCCCACTAAAACCCTTTTAATTTAAAAAACAACATTTGCGATTTGGGGCAAATTTTCATCTGTGCTTACATTCGATTAATGAAGATTAATTAATTACACAGCCTCTAATTAATTAGATTATTTTTTTTAATTTTAAGTCCCACCCCTAATAAATATATATATATATATATATATATATATATATATATATATACTAGCAAAATACCAGCTTGCAGAGAAGTAGTGTGTTAAAGAAGCAATGAAAAAGAAAAGGAAACATTTTGAAAATAACGTAACATGATTGTCAATGTAATTGTTTTGTCACTGTTGTGAGTGATGAGTGTTGCTGTCATATATATATATATATATATAAATATAAATATATATATATATATATATTTACACACACACACAAACATATATATATATATACATATCTATACATATACACATATATATACACACACACATATATACATACATATATATATATCTACATATATATACATACATATACATACACACATACATACATACACACACATATATACACACAAATACATATATATATATACATACACACACACATATATAAACATATATATACATATACATACATATCTACATATATACACACACAGCTATTTCAGATCAGTGCAATACGCTGTTTGTTAAAACGGATGACACCCGCTCTTACGTGCAAGTCTGCGTGGATATTATGAACTATCGTATTTGTTCAAGTTCTATTTAAATTTTAAATAGAAGGAATTTTTATTTAGTCGACAGAAATATCTTTGGTAGGAATGGTAAAAACAGACAGGAATATTATTCCTGAATAAATCAACTCAAACCTTAAACAACTTATAATATTTTGCTCTCCATAAAAATATATCCTGTCTAAATTATACAAGTTAGAAATAAAGTAAACATTAAAAGAACAAACATTCAAATTTCTTTACTCTTATGTAATTTTATATTTTATAAAAATAAACTTAGATTTTAAATATCCCAAAAGATTTTGCTCTCCATAAAAATATATCCTGTCAAAATTATACAAATTCAAATATGAACATGCTGCATAACAAAACCTGGAAATATAAATAAAATGTGTTCCTTTCAGCAATAACAAATCAAATCATTCAGTTGTCTTTGCTCATATGTCATTTTAGAGCTGGACGCCTGGCATCTTTTTGGCAACAGGTTCGTTTCTGTTTGGTGTGAGGTTCTGTGTTGTGGAGATTCTCAGGATGGATTGCAGGTGCTCATCAGTGAGGCGACTCCTGTGTGCTGTTTTGTTAGTCTTTATCACTGAGAAGAGCTTCTCACACAGATATGTGCTACCAAACATGCACAAGGTTCGAGCCGCATGTAGACGGACTTTTTTTGTTCTTCAAAGTCACCAAAGCGCCGTGCAAACTCAGTTTATCAGCAAAGTGCGTATTTGGGAACACCGTAGTGACGACTTGGTTTAACATTACTTGGCAACAGGGAAAGTGGGGCAAGTGGTTGTGTCTCCCATAAAAGCAGCTCAATTGAAATCACTTTGTGATTGTGCACGGTAAAACGTCCGCTGAAGTGTCAGATTCTTATTTAATTCTTCTGCTTTCTGTATCTTCTGCATTGCATTCAGGTCTTTCAGGTTACCCTGATGTTTTGTTTTATAGTGCCGTCTTAGATTAAATTCTGTAATTACAGCCACATTAGCTCCACAAATGAGACACACGGGTTCAGTAAACATATACTCAGCCTCCCATCGGTTTTTAAAGGCTCTATTTTCAGAATCAACTTTTCTCTTCAGCATCGTGTGAGCTAGCTTCGCAATAACTTGCAGCATCAAAGGTAGACTTGATTAACGCGTAAGTGTTGGCAAGGCAGCTGAAGCGCTGCATTATGGGATCTGTAGTTTATTGTGTTACCAGCGCTTCATATACCGGGCTTTAATAACAATAATACAGTATATAAAATGATCTCGGGCGGATATAATTACACGCCGGGCGGATGTGGCCCTGCCCTTGAGTTTGACACATATGGACTAAATAGAACTTGAAAAGATATATTTTTTCAAATGTGATCGCGCAATTCAGATAGAGTTGACGCGCACTACAGCCTGCATGCCTCAATAAGTCATCCTCCCCTCGCCCTTACTTTTTTACCGTTCATCTAATGAATACACTGAGTATGGCTTTACCAAAACAATCATTGATGGCGAATAAAGTATCCATTATTCGAGTATGTAGATCGGGTTATATATATATACATATATATATACCAGCGTATCATGCGAGAAGTAGTGTGTTAAAAAGCTAGAAAAGAAAAGGGAACATTTTAAAAATAGCGTAACATGACTGTCAATATACAGTATTTGTTTTGTGAGTGTTACTGAGTGTTGCTGTCATCAAGGATTTGATTATCATTATTTCTTTCAATCAGGTTCGTATTTGTAGGATGTGTTGTGTTCAAGTTACATTCCGTGTTTGTCAATCGTTGTAAAGATGACAGGTTTCATTCATCGATTCGTTTCTTACTGCATCAATAAACAGCTCGTCTTCTTCTTTATCTGAGACCTGACACACTGCATGCACGGGTTTTTTACACTGTCTTCCTTTAGCGGGACATTGACTTTTTCCAACGTGTGCTTTGTTTCCGCAGTAGTTGGATTTATGAATATGCTTGTATGTATGAGGCGCTTCATATTTTTGCTGCCTTTTCAATTGTGTAATTCGGTTTTGTTCAGCTCTTTGGAACTGTTGCTTTTATCTGTGCACTCGTCAGTTCCGTGAGCCACTCGGTGTACATGCATCGAAGGTTCCCAGCTGTGCTGGTGCCATCTCGTGCTATGTCCATGGCTGTATTTAATGTTACCTTAGTCCTGGCACTTAAAACTTTCTCTCGCAGTTTCGCTGAGTTTGTGTCAAACACCACCCTGACCATCTCATCTTCCTCTCCATAAGCACAGTCCTTCACCCGTGAATATTTACCCGTGGCAGTTTGCTATTGGATTGCCGCTGACGGACGGCCTTATATGGGCAGGCACTAAATTACAAACGCCAGCGCAGCCTGTCTATGAACTTAATTTAAAGTGTAGGTTTACATCGTGCTTTGTTTCAGTAGCAGAACTCATGAATATGGTTGTATATGTCACTTTCGCTTCGCTTCTTATTGTTTCGCTGCCTTCTCAATTATATAATGTATGTTTTCTTAAGCGCTTTTTTGAGGTCTTCCTGGTTTTCTATGTACTGCGTGATTACGTGGGCGGCGTGATGATGTCACACGAAACTCCGCCCCCACGGCGTTGAAGCTCATCTCCATTACAGTAAATGGAGAAAACTGCTTCCAGTTATGACCATTACGCGTAGAATTTCGATATAAAACCTGCCCAACTTTTGTAAGGAAGCTGTAAGGAATGAACCTGCCAAATTTCAGCCTTCCACCCACACGGGAAGTTGGAGAATTAGTGATGAGTCAGTGAATGAGTGAGTGAGTGAGTGAGTGAGTGAGTGAGGGCTTTGCCTTTTATTAGTATATATATATATATATATGCCAGCAACACTCATGACAATGACAACACAACTCAATCATGTTACGTTATTATTAAAATGTTTCCTTTTTTTTTCATTACCTCTTTAACACAATACTTCTCCGCTGCGAAGCACGGGTATTTTGCTAGTCTATAATATAAAAACTGGAGCACATCCTGACACACTCCCTCGGAAGAGCTGATACGCACTACAAAAGTAAGTACTTCTTTTCTTTGCGAATTCCCTTCTTGCACTAATGCATGCGTGCACGTTATTAACTAAAAACGCTTCACACCTCTCTTTGCCAATGGCAGGACTAGAGAGACGCTCACCTTTATGACAGGGTACGTGTAGGTTCCTCCAGCAGGCCTGACTTGGAAGACCTGGAACTTAATGACCTACACAGATAAGTGCTTTTCATGAATTTTGACAAGTCGCCTTTACCCTATTCATAGGACTATTTCATTAAAGTAGTAATGCCTGGTAGGCGGATTACCACAGGATCATGCTCCTTTTGGGTTCAGGAAAAGTGTTGAACAGGATCATCCTGGACCAAATGAAAGTATGCACAGGTGGCGATTTTAGGGCCAGAATCAGCAAAGCTAGGGCAGCATTTTTGTAGCTGAAAAACTAAACAGGATCAGTATATTTAACAGTAAAGTCAATCTCTTTACTCTATGAAGCTGAGACCTGGAGGATGACAGTTACAGCCACTAAGAAAGTTAAAAGTGTCATCAGCACCTGTCTACAAAGGATACTTCAGATATGCTGGGCCATCAGCAACAATGACCTTTGGCAGAGAATAAACCAGATGCCTGCAGAAACTGAGATTGTAAAGAAGAAATTGGTATAGATTAGACAAACCCTCAGAAAGCCTCCCCCCAGCATCACCAGACAGTCCCTGACCATGAATCTCCAAGACATAATGAAGAAAGGAAGGCCAAGAAACATGTGGTGTTTGGACATGGAGACAAGACACCATGAGAATGGGCCTTACTTTGAAACTGGAAAGAAAGGTGCGGACAAAGAAGCATGGGGGACACTTGTCAGTGACCTTTGTCCCTGGAGGGGTAGAAGACATAAGTAAATAAGTAAGAATTTCTATTTTGGATACTTTCCTTATAGATGTGGCTGTATTAGTCACGACACGCTCAGCACAACAAAGGACGGTAGCAGTTTCAAATAGCAGCACACAACATGCAGATTTAAAGCTTATTGAATTCAAACTTTCAAGTGAAGTGAAAGTAAGCAACATCTGCTTTTGTCTTCCTAACTTCGTTTAATTGTTCATTGTAAATTTCCCTCATATGTGATTCATTATTTCATATGATGATCCGTGATGATTCCTATTTTTTTCCAGATGCTGTAGAGATAAGCACTGGCTGTCACACCTTGAACTGGATTAAGTGAATTGAAGCTGTTGGGATGAATGGATAATAATCTAATTTATTTGCTGTTGCTTTATATTTTATTTTATGCCCCATTCTATTTTGCAAAGAGACTTATAATGCTACTCCTGTGAGAGGCTTTATATAAAATAAATCTTGATTGAAGTAATGGCTTGAAAGTTGTTTAAAGAAGAAATCAGTAACCATTTCATAATGTAGATCTCATTGTGAGAGACTTGCAGTCCTCACCAGAAAGCAATACTGACAACAAGATAATGCCCTATACAGATTTTCTATTACATGATTTTTTTTATCAGTTACAAACCTTCTAAGCTCAATGTGCTCACCGGGCTTTTCTTTCAATGATAATGCCTTATAATTCTTGGCATTGCATTTCTGAATCTTTCATCCGTCTTCTTTTATGTATTCTTCCTCATCTGGTTCCAAAATCAGTGCTTTCTTTAGCAGGTTTATGTTTCTTGTGATCTGAGCAAAATATTTTCTCCTGTCATTAAATATGTGCAATTCAGTTTATTCTGATCTAAGGCTGATTGACTGACTTGTCTACTGGCATATGTAGTAATCTTCTCCACTTCAACAGTTCAAAGATATTGATTCTTTTTTGCTTTACTTTCTTGATGGTCCAGCTTCCACAGCCATATGTCAGAGCCCTCAAGTATAGTCATTGTTTTTATGTTGCAGTGTGAGACTTAATTAGGTAGCATTTGCATGGGAATGGTTGTGTGCATTTAGAATAACTACAAACTGGCAATTGAATAAATACTGGTTTTGCATTTTAATCAATAAAATTATAAAGAATTTTTATTCCAGTGTTTCAAATACTATTCTTTCTTAAATTATACCAGGATAACATTGATAAATTACTGAGAAAATATTTATGTTATTTGCATAATGAATACTGTAAAAAGGGAAACAATAGAATGACTACCTACGTTTTTGCTTTATAAAGATAGATAGCAGTAACAATAATTAAAAAGTGCTAAAGAGTAAAAAATAATAAAATAGTGAAAACTATTACATAATTGCAAGAACCAGAACTGAGTAATGATGACATAACAATGGAAGTATGTGCGTTATAATTAGCTTGGGGAAAGATGGGCACAAATGTGTGGGTACATAATACAGAGCCTCCAGTAGTGGAGTAGTGCCATTTAGCATGCCAATGTGGAGTGAGCAGGTGGTTAAAGGTGTTCCAGCACAACACCTCATGGAAAAGGTGACTAGACATGGTAACGTCTAAATTTGCCATTATTATCTTTTCTGCTACTGCCTCCAGTGAGTTCAGAGACTTTTGGTAATAATATGGATTAACCTTAGTATTTTGGAATCATTTCAGAGATTTTCTCTGTAATTTTCAGAATGTAGAAAGATACTTATATTAATGTGTTATGCAATTTTTCAAAACACTAACAACTTTTTTCTTTATGTATATATGTCCCAACATTCCTAGTAATTTCCAAACACGCTGCAGTTGGTCCAGAAGACCCAAGAAGGACATAATAATGTCTAGAAATAATGATGCAGTCCCAAGTCACATTGACTTTTGCTTGCCAGTTACTCAGCAAGTAGTTCTATCATTAAACCTAAAACAAGCATGTATGTATACATATATTGTCTGTGGACTAAGGCTTAGTCCATACTCATATGGACAAATTTGAAAATGCAGTTTTTGCTTTAAAAGTTTTCTGTCCATGCATTTTTGGATCATTTTCTAAACGTTTGTCATCCACACTGCAATTGCAAAAATACATAAACTTTCCCTAATGGGCATGTGTGGTTTAACAGTAAAATGCACCATTTGTTTATGGAGAAAACCTAAAGTAAATTTAAAATGCCAAAAGAATGAGGAAAAACAAAATGGACTTGCAACTGTGTTTAAATGTCAAAAGAAGGTATAAGACAGTCAAAGCCTTGGAAAATTTCAGCTTAAATAGATAAAGCAAAACATTCAAGTATTTCAAGGCACAGTACCTGTCGGCTAATTTGATTAAATTAGGCAAGGCCAGTCCTGGGATGAGATCACAAAGGGAATTATCAGAACAAATGGAAGTCCACACAGCTAAATGAGATCCTCTTTTTTCACAGTTGCAGACATTGCAGAGCATTTTCTAAACAGTAAGCTTTCAGTGGTCAACATCACACTTTCAGTGTGGAAGGGAGACCAAAACAAATAAAAAAAGATGCATTTTCAAATTTATCCATGATAGTATCCAGAAGGTCGAAACCACTGGCTAGCAGATTCACAAGTTTTTCTTCAAGGCAAATATGATGTCACCTTTCCTTTCCAGAAATCTTATGTCATTTCGTACATTGTGGACTACCCTCATTTCCCTAAATAATTACTGAAGAAGGTGGGAAGTTTTACAGTTTCAGATGTAAGAATTGAAAAGCATAGTAGCTGGAAATTAGATGCATACTTACATTGATATTCAATGTACATAACCTATTGTTTCACTAAGCAACTTTCTTGTAAGAGGTTTCATTTTATAACTCAAAGGCCTGGCTATAATTCTCATAGGTACCATGCAGTCTAAAAAAATATTTTTCTTTACAAATTACAAATGTAAAGATAAAATAATAAAAATAATGGAAAACACTTAAATACCTACTAGCACAAGGAGCTAGACTGAAAACAAAAGCCTTGTAAATCGAAAAATACACCTCTAAATTGACCTGTTGTGGTAGTACAGTGAATGCTGGAATGCATTGGAGTGGATGGGGTGGTGGTGTAGGTTTAGAGATTATGAAGGCATAGTGACCACGAATGTAATGTGTAGAGATTGAGGCAGATTTTCTTTTTTTCCTCTTTTATCAGATTAATTTATGGATAGCTGGACTGATTGACCCAGTCAGTTACTTATAAGGCCCCTAAAACCTTATTTTCTAAAGCAACATTGTTCCACTTTTTGTCTTAATTCAAGGACTGAACATTAAAATATCTCACTCAATAGTTAGTTTATCCACTTCTGAATTAAACAAATAACTGCTCACAACATCTGCTTATTGTATTAGCATTGTGTACCCAATCAGGAAAATCTTCACCACTTGCTAGCTGTTTATAGCAGTGCCCTTTTTGACTGCTGCATAGTTTCATGTAACGAATACATCACATGTTCAAAAATAAAGTAACAACATTCTGCAGCCCTCCTAATCCAACTTGTGGTCCTTGGTGGCCAGAGTATTCCATCATCATTGCAGGAGCCAACCCTGGTCAGGGTTCCAGTCTTTTAAAGAACAAACTGATCCACATACACTCCCATATTAGACCAATGTAGTTTGACCAACTGACAAAAAATTAAAAGTAGACTAGAATTGTCTCATATGCATTAAATATAGAAATGTTTATCTGCTGAACACTAGTTTTGAATGTGAAGTAGCTGGCAAGCAAACAGTGCAGTAGCTTACAAAAGATGCACTTATGTAATTAATGGAAACTGCTTATTTTTGACATTCATACTACAAAAAGGTAACACAGATACATTGTCAGCTTCTGTCACCATTTAAAAGTCTTTTTTGTCGTTATATTTTTGTTATTTTTGATACTGCTGCCAAAGATTCAAGATGGCCTGTAAATTGTGATGTCACAAGGTACTGATTGTCAAATTACTCTTGGTCACTCAGTCTTGATGGCAATTTCTACCAAATGAAAAATTAAGGCATAGTGAGATTTTGATTTTTTTTAATTGACGCATTGTGGTCAGCCTTGAAGATAAATGATTATCAGTTCCTCACTATAGCATGTACTGTATATTAAGCTTTGCGCTTATTCTGTATAAATAGACTGCTTATGAAGCATTAACTCATATACAACATACATATTTATTTTCTTTTTGCTTTTAGCATGATCATCACCATGTGGCACTGCTCACTTTTCTTTTTTATTATGCATTGCTTGCCTCTGTTTTCATTCTGGAACTGTATAAATCCACGAAAAAGCATTTCTTATAGTGATGGGCATTTTGAAACATTTGATTGAATTGACTCTTTCTAACTACCCGTTGAAATGAATCAAATCCTTTCATTCATTTGATTTTTGAAATTCATTGTTATGTTAGATGCTGGCACACATGTAAAGACCTCTGATCTGATCACAAATATTTAATTTATTCATTCTTTGTGTTTATGTGTGTGTAAAGAGATATATATATCTATATCTCTATCTCTATATATCTCTCTCTCTCTATATATATATACAGTAATCCCTCGCTATATCGCGCTTTGACTTTCGCGGTTTCACTCTATCGCGGATTTTAAATGTAAGCATAACTAAATATATATCACAGATTTTTCGCTGGTTCGCGGATTTCTGCAGGCAGTGGGTCTTTTAATTTATGCTACACGCTTCCTCAGTTTGTTTGCCCTGTTGATTTCATACAAGGGACGCTATTGGCGGATGGCTTAGAAGCTACCCAATCAGAGCATGTATTACATATTAACTAAAACTCCTCAATGCTATAAGATATGCATCCAGCTGAGCTTGATTGTTGCTTGTCTCTGCCTCTCTCTCACCCTCTCTGACATTCTCTGCCTGACGGAGGGTGTGAGCAGAGTGCTGTTTAAAAGATACTGGCGCTCCTCTAAAAATGCTGCTTTATTGTGGTGCTCGGCATATTTAAAAGCACAAAAGCACATGTATTGATTTTTTGATTGTTGCTTTAATCTCGCTCTCTCTCTGTGGCGTTCTCTGCGCCTGACGGAGGAGATGTGAGCAGAGGGGCTGTTTGCACAGAGGCTGTTTGCTTAGAAGATACAAACGCTCCTGCCACGGCAAACTTAAAAGCACAAGTATTGATTTTTTGATTGTTTGCTTTTCTTTGCGAGCTCTCTCTCTCCCTCTGAAATTCTCTGCTCCTGAAGAGAAGAAGATCTATTTGCATTCTTTTAATTGTGAGAAAGAACTGTCATCTCTGTCTTGTCATAGAGGACAGTTTAAACTTTTGACTAAAGGGTGTTATTTCATGTCTAGAAGGCATGTCTATAAGGGCTTAAAATATATAAAAATAACTACACAAACATATGGTTTCTACTTCGCGGATTTTTAGTCTATGCGGGGGGTTCTGGAACGCATAACCCGCGATCGAGGAGGGATTACTGTATATCTATATCTATCTCTATATCTCTCTCTCTCTCTATATATATATATATATCTATATATATATACTGTATATATACACACTCACATAAAGGATTATTAGGAACACCTGTTCAATTTCTCATTAATGCAATTATCTAATCAACCAATCACATGGCATTTGCTTCAATGCATTTAGGGGTGTGGTCCTGGTCAAGACAATCTCCTGAACTCCAAACTGAATGTCAGAATGGGAAAGAAAGGTGATTTAAGCAATTTTGAGCGTGGCATGGTTGTTGGTGCCAGACGGGCCGGTCTGAGTATTTCACTATCTGCTGGGATTTTCACGCACAACCATTTCTAGGGTTTACAAAGAATGGTGTGAAAAGAGAAAAACATCCAGTATGCGGCAGTCCTGGGGGCGAAAATGCCTTGTTGATGCTAGAGGTCAGAGGAGAATGGGCCGACTGAGTCAAGCTGATAGAAGAGCAACTTTGACTGAAATAACCACTCTTTACAACCGAGGTATGCAGCAAAGCATTTGTGAAGCCACAACACACACAACCTTGAGGCAGATGGGCTACAACAGCAGAAGACCCCACCGGGTACCACACATCTCCACTACAAATAGGAAAAAGAGGCTACAATTTGCACGAGCTCACCAAAATTGGACAGTTAAAGACTGGAAAAATGTTGCCTGGTCTGATGAGTCTCGATTTCTGTTGAGACATTTAAATGGTAGAGTCAGAAGTTGGCATTAACAGAATGAGAACATTGATTCATCATGCCTTGTTACCACTGTGCAGGCTGGTGGTGGTGTAATGGTGTGGGGGATGTTTTCTTGGCACACTTTAGGCCCCTTAGTGCCAATTGGGCATCGTTTAAATGCCATGGACTACCTGAGTATTGTTTCTGACCATGTCCATCCCTTCATGACCACCATGTACCCATCCTCTGATGGCTACTTCCAGCAGGATAATGCATCATGTCACAAAGCTCAAATCATTTCAAATTGGTTTTTTGAACATGACAATGAGTTCACTGTACTAAAATGGCCCCACAGTCACCAGATCTCAACCCAATAGAGCATCTTTGGGATGTGGTGGAACGGGAGCTTCGTGCCCTGGATGTGCATCCCACAAATCTCCATCAACTGCAAGATGCTATCCTATCAATATGGGCCAACATTTCTAAAGAATGCTTTCAGCACCTTGTTGAATCAATGCAACATAGAATTAAGGCAGTTCTGAAGGCGAAAGGGGGTCAAACACCGTATTAGTATGGTGTTCCTAATAATCCTTTAGGTGAGTGTATATATATATATATATATAGATATATATATATATATATATATATATATATAGATAGAGATATATATATAGAGAGAGATAGAGATATATATAGAGATATGTATATATATATCTATATATATATCTATCTCTCTCTATATATATATATATCCCTCTCTCTGTCTCTCTCTCTCTATATATATATATATATATATATATATATATATATATATATATATATATATACACAGTGGTGTGAAAAACTATTTGCCCCTTCCTGATTTCTTATTCTTTTGCATGTTTGTCACACAAAATGTTTCTGATCATCAAACACATTTAACCATTAGTCAAATATAACACAAGTAAACAAAAATGCAGTTTTTAAATGATGGTTTTATTATTTAGGGAGAAAAAAAAATCCAAACCTACGTGGCCCTGTGTGAAAAAGTAATTGCCCCCTTGTTAAAAATTAACCTAACTGTGGTGTATCACACCTGAGTTCAATTGCCGTAGCCACCCCCAGGCCTGATTACTGCCACACCTGTTTCAATCAAGAAATCTATATCTCTCTCTCTCTCTATATATATATATATATCTTTCTATCTATATATATATATATCTATATATCTCTATGTATATATATCTATATATATATATATATATATATATATATATATATATATATATCTATATATATATAAATATATAGAGAGAGGTATATATATATATTATGAGGGGCCGTTCAGGAAAAAAAGATTTGTTCGTAAATATATACATTGGTTCAGATATATACATCGGTTCAGATACATTGGTTTGAATATATACATTGGTTTAAATACATCCGTTCAGATATATATTTTGGTTCAGATATATACATTGGTTGGGATATATTGGTTGAGATATATACATCGGTTTGAATACGTCCGGTCAGATATATACATTGGTTTAGATACATTGGTTGAGATATATATAAATTGGTTTGCATAGATCCGTTCTGATATATATACATTGGTTTAAATAGATTGATTTAGATATATACATCGGTTCACATACATCCGGTCAGATATATACATTGGTTTAGATACATTGGTTGAGATATATATAAATTGGTTTGCATAGATCCGTTCTGATATATATACATTGGTTGAGATACATCCATTCAGATATATACATTGGTTTGAATACATCCGTTCAAATATATACATTGGTTGAGATATATATATTGGTTGATATGCATTGGTTTATATATATATGTTGGTTTAAATAGATTGATTTAGATATATACATCGGTTCACATACATCCGTTCAAATATATATATTGGTTCAGATAGATCCGTTCAGATATATACATTGGTTGGGATTTACGGGCAGGCACAACTCGGCCTCCCATGTTTCGTATGTCCCTTTCACTTCATCATTGCTTTAACGTTGTTGTAATTATTGTGCATATTTTATACAAGTTGCATATGCCTGTCTGTCGCGTTTTGTTTCGTAAGCCCTCTTGGTTGGGGGTCCTCGATTTCAAAGCACTTTTTTTCTTTTCATTATTTAAAACACTCGCACAGATACCCGCCTCTTTGCCTCGCTCCGTCCCTCTCCGGCTCATTGTACCCGCCTCACTCGCTCCCTCTTGTCCCACCCATGACAGATTCTTCTCAAAAGCTGAGTTACCAGAAAGCATTGATCGCAACCGCAGTACTTCCCAGACGCTGGTTTATCATTGACCGAAAGCCGCCCTGTGATATGTGTTATTCCGTATTGCAAACATTTCATTAAGGGGCGATCTGCTTCAGCAAGGAACTTAGTCCCATTTTCTGAAAACATGCTATGGAGGGAAACACTGGAGTTGCTCTGTTTCTTTTAAATGTTGATCAGGGATCAAAATGACCAGAATATTCCCCCTTCACAAATAACTGATGTTTAACTGTGTTTATAGTAAAACTGACAATACCACACACATGCACGTACATGCTCACACGCACACTCAAACTCACAAATCGTGGGTCGCACATACTACTGATTAAGCGTATCTGTCAAGGGCGATTATTTTTTCACCCCATAAAACTTTAGTTTATCATAGATAAAAGCAGCGCGGTGATCTCTATTATTCATTTTTGGCAACATTTCATTTAAAGAGCATTCACGTCAAGGAGGAGAAAGGGTCTCTTATTTTGACAGGACTTTTTTTTTTAGGCGTAAGCACTCGCTCATGCACGCGCTGACACAAGAAGAGAAAAAAAAACTTCTCTTTCCTAACGATAGGTTATACGGCCTGTTTTACTTAAGATCTCGAGCAAAGTGGCTGAACTACTGGGAGAATGGCGTGTGAAGAAGTGTATAACTATTTTTTAGAATTAGATAGGTGTTTGGAACGTAGCCATGTTTGTTCTACGGATTTAACTCCGCTGGAAATTTCAGGTAGACATCTTAAAAGCCATTCATATATTATTTTGGCTTTTATTTCCGTAGTAAATTATGCAGAACAGACATCAAACGTATCCACGTTGAAAAGGTTGTTGGAACAGTTATATATTGAAATAAATTCAATTCTGGAAAGCATTACAGAACAGATTTTTCATTTCAGCCAGGAATTTGAGATGTCTAACCGACCTCTCCTTCCCAGTGTGACAAGGACACACGAAACGTTAGGTCGACCAAGGTAAATAATTTATGTAAAATACATTTAATTGGTAAAAGTAGCAATTTTTGTTGAATACTGTATTGCAGTGCAGAAGTTAACATTGATGTTTCACGGATAATGTTATTTGTTCTAGTAATACACATGCTCGTTATCATTGTGGAGATCCACACATCTGACCGGGTTTTCTCCTGCTATCCAAATTTTATTCACATATCCCAAAGACGTGCGTTTTGGTGTGATTATGACAAGTGATGCTAACATAACACCCGGTTTCACCCAATCGAGAACTGAATTAATCTAAATGTATGATTACATGTGTAATTTCAGTTTTAACAAATGATTCACAGAAGTGATTTCTGTAGTTTAATATTATGAACGGGAGTTTATTTTAAAATGTCAGTCTATGATCACTATCCAAACATTTTAGATGTTTAGAGATATGAAAAAAAAAACATACTTTTACAATGTTTTTTCTAGGTACTGTTTAACATCGTGCCAGATTAATACCTTTAGAGAACTGGGATACACCTGGAATTCAATAGCCAATGCAATGTGCATGAGTGTTAGAACTCTGTATAACCACAGAGCGCAGTTTGGTATGTTGACAAATGAAGCATTTAGTGATATTTCCAATGTTGAGCTGGATTCTGTTATCACGCAAGTACTTACTTTGACGCCCAATGTTGGTGAAAGTTACATTGCTGGAAGTGATTCGTAGTCGTGGACTGAGAATTCAAAGGAGGCGAATACGTGAGCGCCTAAATGTAATTGACCCTGTTGGGAGAGCTATTAGACGGCGATGGGCCATACGAAGAAGAGTTTACAACATTTATATACCCAATCAACTATGGTAAGCATAAGCTTTTAAATATGCAAAAAATACAAAATATTAAGACTAGAACATACTTCGTAGTAATTCGTAATTATTCCCATTTCATAAATAGAGCTATCATAAAAGTATTTGTAATCAGCTATGCAGCGAAGGTAAAATATTAACAGAAGCACATATTTTACAGTTTCACATAATAGTAATTGACAAATGTTTAATTAATAGGTATTTTGAATTGTTTTGTAATTACAGTTAATGCATTTTCTGCTTATCTCATATCATATTTCATGAATATAAAATACATTTTGAGGATTTAGTTTCTGAAATGTATTTATTGTTTCAACAGGCACATTGATGGAAACCACAAGTTAGCCCAATGGGGATTTTTCTTCCATGGATGTGTTGATGGATTCAGTCGCTGCATTATATACTTAAAATGCTGCACAAACAATATGGCATGTACGGTCCTTTCCCTTTTTCATGAAGGTGTGCACCACTTTGATCTTCCATCTCGCGTTCGTGGTGATGCAGGTCTAGAAAATATAGATGTTGCTCGATTTATTGTACGGCTACGAGGTTTGGGGAGGGGAAGTTTTATAGTAGGACGAAGCGTACACAATCAGCGAATTGAAAGGTTATGGGCAGAGTTAAATAGGGTCCTAAGTTTCTACTATAAACATTTATTTTTATAGAAGAAAACAATTTACTGGATGTGATGTCAGCTGCTGACCTGTTTGCCTTGCAGTACATTTATCTTCCAAGAATTAATGCTGGTGTTAATGAATTCATACAGCAATGGAATAACCACTCACTGAGCACAGAATGTCACCATTACAGTTGTGGACATCTGGTGTTCTACAACATGGTTTATTACAGGGCAATTTACTAGATGAATGTTCAGATAGTGCAGCGTGTAATCAAAATGAACAAACCACTGTTAGTTTGTCAGCAACACTTCTTCCCCAAAACGCAGATGCATTTTTACAAACAATTGACCCATTCACAGATGATGGCAATCATGGCATTGAGCACTACCTTCTTCTTCGCACACATTTACACACACCAGTATAATTTTGTATTACTACTAGAGTATTTTAGTAATCATGGAAAAAGAGTACCATCATAAAAGAATTCACCATGTCATGTTAATTAATCCTCTGTTAAAAAAAAAAACTTTTGTTTTGTTTCCCCAACAAGATATAGTTATTTCTGTCATTAGCATGCACTTTACAATTACTTTTATCAACACGTAAGAAAATGCATATTAGTGTGTATCATAAGGTCCATTGTTAACCTTTTTGCAAAGCTTAATTGTGTTACAGCAGCATTGTAAAATTAAAAGTATGACAGGATGCTCAATTCTTTTTTTTTTTTTAATTAGTGTCCTTAAGAAGGTCTACGATATTTTAAATTCTAGTCTGTGCATTGACCGTGAATGGTTTTGTGTAGTCTCCTTGTGACTGTGTAAACTTTTGGTGGGTTAAGAGGTCCTCTTTCCTTTCCTTCAGTCTTAGTATATTGCTTCATGTTTCAGAGGTGTGGCTCAGGACTGTACTAATAGAAGACTGTGTCTATTGTGAAGTTAAACAAACAAGAGGTTTCTGGGAAAATTGTTCAGTGTCAGTATTAAAGGAATATGAAACCAAAAGAAATGTGTTGCCTTTTAAATAAAGCAATTTAAATATTTAACCAATACAAAACATTTGTCATAATTTGAAAAAAGCTAGACAATTCTTTCTCTGACACTGGTGAATTTCTGAAGTTTTATATTTTTTGATATACATAGCCACCACCAAGACAAATTTTCAGAAGTTTAAGTGGACTTGAATGATATTCAAATTGTTTTCTGGGCAAACAGCCACCTGTAAAAGATGCAAGAAAGTGCAAAATGCGTTCACAATTAGAAAAGTTTAACAAATCTGATCTGGTGTTGCTAACAAATGCAGAACTGGAGGTGAAATGAACAAAGTCAACCACTGAACAATATAATTTTGGTAACTCATGATCCTAAAACAAGCAACTGTACACAGTAAAGTGCAGGTCATGCTGTTCCAAAGCCAGGAGAGTTTGATGCCAAAATCCATATCGCTCTTGAATTCTGAGAAAGACTGCTTGAGAGGTATCCTGATCACATCATCACATGTGTTGGCCAATGGAAACCTTGAGCCATCATGCAAGAATTCCAGACACGGTGTAGGGCAAAATCCAAGTGGAGAGATTTTATCGCTGCCAGTGATGAAAATTAGCAAATCTTCCAAAGATACTGCTTTAGGATCAACTATATATTTATATTTGAAAAAAAAAACATTATGAAAAAGGAATGAAATACTGACATCTAAATATATTTCAATGACACCTTTTCCAAAACTCATTCCTAGAGGAGCTCAGTTTTGGTTAGCAGTGGCTAATCAACTAACAGATAATGGGCAATCTCTTACATTCAGCATCTTGAAGATAATCTCTCCAGAATCCAACCGTGCAGCTTTCTCGTTGAAAACGATTGCTTCCGATTTCAGACATTGACACTGTGAAAAGGTTTTCCACATCTGATGCGGTAAGTTTTTTCCCCGTATTTGTGAACACAGATTTTAATACTTCTGGATGATGCTGT
The DNA here is from genome assembly GCF_016835505.1 of Polypterus senegalus. Classification (NCBI taxonomy): domain Eukaryota; kingdom Metazoa; phylum Chordata; class Cladistia; order Polypteriformes; family Polypteridae; genus Polypterus; species Polypterus senegalus. The sequence continues at coordinate 157,057,001 of NC_053155.1, forward strand.
ATGGCCTCTAAAATCTCTAGCGCTCCCAGTCCATCTTTAAAACTAGGTTATAAAATAACCTGTGTCAATTCACCAATTAGATCAACTGAATACAATTAAAAACATACAACTAAAATAGCCAAGACTGTACCTTTCAAAATGGCTTCTTGTTCGCTGGAAAACATACCAATGAGCAACATCCAAAACTACATCTCCCTTGTTGTGGTGGTCAATTTTTTTGAAGCAGCCTGAGAGACTCAGAATGCTTGCAGCAAACTCAATAGAATTAGACAGGTCTTCATCTGTGGTGGCATCATTTATCTAATAAAAAAATAATTCCATATTAAATAGAGTACATAATGGTAGCTGCACACCTTTCTAAATTATAATCTACATGTCTAAAAATCTATTTACCCCATTTAACACACTCAACTAGCAAACAAATATCTTTTTTGTTATTGAAAGCATTTATTTGTTTTTAAGTACAACTTGGGTATCATAACAAATGGCATTCCTATAAGGTTACTGGTGGCTATAATTCAACTGCCAAATATAAAATATGGAGTGGTTTGATGGTAGTCTGGCCTAAGGTTATGGTTTGTGATCGTTTGAACATATTATACAAATCTGATGTGGTATGTTGACCTCTGAATATTCATAACTGATAGTAAGGAAACACTTTAGCATTAACATACAATTGTAAGAAGTTTGAGATACCCCATACAAATCTTAAGTTCAATCATTTTGCACTGCAGTTGTAAAATGGGAAGCTGAAATGGGCATAAAACAAGAACAACATGATCTTTGTTCCTAGTACAGAGATTAAAAAAAAGTGGGTTTTGGGAAGGCTGTCAGGCAAATTTTAAAGAAGACACCTTCCAATTCTGCATCTCATTTCTAAACTCCTGGACAGGTTAACTGTACCATGGCCTTTTGCAAACTGCAGTTAATCTGAGGATTCTAAAGGTTCTTTCAAATTTCAGTTAAGCATTCCCAGAGCATCTGTTTTGCAAATGATGCCAAATGAAAGTAAAACAAAGCTTTTTTTTTTGTTTTAAATTCTTGCTTCATTGAATTCAAAACAATTTTACTTAATCTGCTACACTGCTGTTTACAACCAAGCAAGAGTGAGCAAAGTATAAGTACAGTATGTGAACCTTCATGTTGTATAAGGGTGGGAAGGGGGAACACCACCACAAACAAATTCATCATTTGGTGACAATCTGTTTAAGTTAAGCAACATAACCTAGGTCAATCTGCATGAAGGCAGTAGGGGTACACCTATAAATTAAGTTAAACAGAAAACTTTACAGAACACTTACTGCTTTCAGTTGTTCATGTACGTCTTGGTCAAAAACATGATCAATATTAACTCTAACATCAGTTGGACCCTTGATTAAAGCTTCATACAAGACTGGTGAAAGAAAGCAAGGGGGTGGTCCTCCATGAAAAATTTCAAAATTTGACCTGCATGGAAATACGTACTCACCTTTAAAGCTGAAAGTGGGGAAGGGAAAAAAAAAATACACATTAAAATAGATAAAAACCAATACTTCAAGTTGACCCTAATTTGAATAAAAAAACAGTGGCACAAACCAGGCAGGAAGTGTAAAGTTTATTTACCTTCAGTGTTGCAACTTAAAATCTTTGCTTCATCTGGCCCCTCAAAAATACCACTTTCTTCTTTCAAATACAAAACAACAAGTCGGAAAAATTCTCTTTTAGGCCCTCCTAGATCCACTGCTCCTTCAGAAACACCAAGTTCATCTGTAAATTTCACATCAATTCTTTTATAAGGGGAGAAGTTAGCTCTGGCCATTGCCCGCTTGGTTCCATCCCAAACATTTTTACGCATTATATTGAAGCGAACAACTTCCTCCCGGTTCAAACTTTTAGAAAGTGAATTCAAAATGGCTTCCATAGATGTGTGTTCATCAGCTCTGCAGACAGGACAGAACAAACATGAAACATCAAGCAAACAATCTGTAGGCTTAAATTTTTAGAACAGACCAGAACATGTTATAATCTTTTTCTCAAACCCTAATATACAAGATTGTGAAATGTAGCAGTTAAACCCTTAGTCTTACTAAGGTTAACAGAGGTTGTGTACATGCTGGTAACAAGAACTGCTCCATAAATAATGTACAAACTAACTGCACTTTTAAAATCAAGATTTTAATCCAAAAGCCTCTTTCCCACATGCAAGCTTTGTAAAGAATTCAATAGCTTATTTTATTACTCCTGATATAACTAGGACATACATACGAGTCTTGACATGCCCCATTATTTTGGGATTGTTACATAATATTACACGTGTCTGTGTGTTTATATATATATATATGTGATAGTATGCAACAATCCCAAAATAGTGGGGCATGTCAAGACTATTGTAAGGGTCAAGGACTAAAACAAACTCTGCCTTTTAGTTCATAAATGTTTCTTTAAGCTGCCACCTTTTATTTATATATATATATATACACCCTTTCTAGTTGCCAATAAATTATTTATCTTTACGCAACTAACCTAGTTGTAATCTACACAGACTAAAAGCTGAAGGCACAAGGTGTGTTAAATACACCACACCACACTTGGAAAAATTACTTTCTAAAGTTCAGCGTTTAAATTGCCATGTCAGTTAAGTTTAAGCTATATGGTTCAACAAGGAACTTACTGAAATGTGTTTGATTCTAGAAGAGATCTGTTTATGGCTTCTTGCAGATCATCATCTTCATCAGATATATACACCTCAGGAGACATTATGCCTATGTAATTTCAGTAAAGCATAAAATGATGAATATTTGCACTAACATCCCATATATGCTCAAATATTTTATAACTCTGGTAAGTTATTTTGTCAAAAACTGACTGACCACCACCTCTTAAAAGTAATATACAATTTAAAAACTAACCGTTGATAAACTATGAAACAAAACATACCGGTAGCAAGAATCTGTAGAATCCAAAGTCTGTCTCAAGTTCAGTGCTAACACTTGGTTGGACAAACACAGACGACAACTGGTCATTGCCTTCAAAAGTATTCATTACCACCTGCTTTAAAATGCACATGAAGAGATTTTCCAAATTTAAATAGGATACTAAATAATTACAACAACATTTCCAATAACTGGTCATTGCAATCTAGTTTATCTACATTTATTAACTTCATTAAAGTTTGGTGTAATTTATTAAGATTCAAGTTATATCTGCAGATTAACATTTTTACTTACCGGTTCCTTAATTGCTTCCTCTTCTCCAGCATCTTCAGAGGTCTGTGAATATATTTAGATTTTTACACATGATTAAAAAGGCAGGGTGTGGCATTTACTTTGGATGGTTAAAGAAAAATTGGTAAACAATTCACAACGGACGATTCATCCCATTCTACTCTAAACTCGACGGCAGATTTCACGTGACCACTTTCCTCGCCTAGGTACTGAATTGGATCTCTCATCAGGAAGGAAAATGACTTCTTTAGTGAATGCAACTCCATCTTTTTTCTCCCTTTTCTTCCCATGCAGTTTACTACAACAATAAATGTCCAAATAAGGGAAAATAAATAAATAAATAAACAAACATAAGTAACATATTCCGTCTCAAGAGTTTAAAAAGGGAAAGGGCAAACAGTGAATTCCACACACACACACACACACACACACACAAGGCCGTTACCTGTAGAAAGATTTTGCATCCCTTGAAAATGTATTTCTCAAATTGTATATAGGGGCTGTTGACGGTGGTCCTCTTGGAAACAAACCTACAACTTCTTGATCAATGGTTATGTTCTCCACATTATGAGCGCCAGTTGGAGTCGGCAACCGTGTCGAACAAGCCCTTGTAAGGGAGTTTATTAAAGTCTCATTTTGCAGCAAGCTATGTATAACATCTCGTGCCCGTTTTGATCCCGTCATATTGGTTATTACATTCAAACTGCTGAATTAGTGAAAAGTTAATTCAGTCTATGTGCCTAGTTGTAAACAATTGTAACAATGCCGAAGGCAAACGCTAAAGAACCAATTCCTGATTTGGGTCCTTCATAGAAAAGATCGCCTGAATGAGTAGTCAGGACCCCTCAGCTGATATTATCTGGAACGATCTTTTTTATTAAAACATGCAGTACATACTAGGTAAACGCTACATGGTACTAGGAAACACACACACGCCTTCAAATAGGCTTTTAAAAAATACGAGAGCTATGGTATACTTAGGCAGCCAAACATAGAACCTGCCAAAAAAATGTGAACCAAAGTAAATATATCAAAGCTAATGTAGGTAGGTTGATAGATGATAGAGGATGACGGATAGATGGATAGATTTTGATATACATACACCGGTTCAAATATATATAAATCTGTTCAGTTTACTATTCTCTTTTTGTGTCAGCGCGTGCATAAGCGAGTGCTTACGCCTAAAAAAAAAAAAAAAGTCCTGTCAAAATAAGATACCCTTTCTCCTCCTTGATGTGAATCCTCTTTAAATGAAATGCTGCCAAAAATGAATAGAGATCACCGCGCTGCTTTCTATCTATGATGAACTAAAGTTTTATGGTGTGAAAAAAATAATCGCCCTTGACAGATACGCTTAATCAGTAGTACGTGCGACCCACGATTTGTGAGTTTGAGTGTGTGTATGAGTGTGTACGTGCATGTGTGTGGTTTTGTTAGTTTTACTATAAAACAGTTAAACATCAGTTATTTGTGAAGCGGGAATATTCTGGTAATTTTGATCCCTGATGAACATTTAAAGAAACAGAGCAACTCCAGTGTTTTCCTCCATAACATCCTTTCAGCAAACAGGACTAAGTTCCTTGCTGAAGCAGATCGCCCTTTATTGAAATGCTGCCAATACGGAATAACAGAAATCACCGGGCGGCTTTCCACCAATGATAAACCAGCGTCTCATGAGGTGAAAAAATGGGACGTACTGTGGTTGTGATTAATGCTTTCTGGTAACTCTGCTTTTGAGAAGAATCTGTCATGGGAGGGACAAGAGGGAGCGAATGAGGCGGGTACAATGAGCCGGGGCGGGACGGAGCGAGGCGAAGAGACGGGTATCTGTGCGAGTGTTTTAAATAATGAAAGGAAAAAAAGTGCTCTGAAATCGAGGACCCCCCAACCATCACCACGAGGGCTTACGAAACAAAACGCGACAGACAGGCATATGCTACTTGTATCAAATGTGCACAATAAATTACATCAGTGTTGAAGCAATGATGAAGCGAAAGGCAGCTGCTAAACATGGGTGGCCGCGTTGTGCCTGCCCATAAATCCCAACCAATGTATTTATCTGAACGGATGTATCTGAACCGATGTATATATCTAAACCAATCTATTTTAACCAATATATATATTTAAACCAATGTATATCAACCAATATATATATATATCTCAACCAATACATATATTTGAACGGATGTATTCAAACCGATGTATATATCTCAACCAATATATCCCAACCAATGTATATATCTGAACCGAAATATATATCTGAACAGATGTATTAAAACCAATGTATATATTCAAAATTTATCCGAATCGAGATATATATATATATATATATATATATATATATATATATATATATATATATATATATATATATATATATATATATATATATATATATCTGAACCAATGTATATATTTACGAACCAATCATTTTTTCCTGAACGGCCCCTCATAATATATATAGATATAGATATAGATATATATAAAATAAAATTGTAAGGGATGGCCGGGATGCCCCTCAGATGGAAGGATGGGGAAAGGCAGCTTTTCAAGGACACTGCCTCACCCCAAAATGCTAGATGGCAGCTCCCCTGGACTGCAGCGGTGACCTGGATTCCTGCAGGGCACTGTGGGACATGGAGTTCAGCAACATAACCCTGCAGGGTATCATGGGTGTGGCCAAGGGACACTGTGGGAAGACAGTGGAAGAATAAATTCTCACATAGCCAGGAAGTACTAATGGATCATGAGGACGGAAGCCCCAAAGTACTTCTGGGCTGATTAAAAACTGTAATTCTCCATCTGAAGTCCTGGAAAGTCACATGGATGGTAGAGCAGAAGCACTTCTGGGTCAAGGACTATTGGCAGGAGTTCGGAATACCCAGCAGACGAGCCAGAGTCAGGTGAAGGTGGTTAAAGCTTGGGAGGTGAAAGAAAGAAAGAAAGAAAGGTTGCGACTAGAGAATTGCTTGCCTGAAAGGAAAACTTGATTGCTTGGTATGGATTGTAATAAAATTAATAAAAAAAAAAAAAGAATTCCTTGCCTGTGTTATTGTGGCTGTTGTTTTCTGAGGGCACTATTTTTGAGAAGAAAATAATTAAATATTTTTTTAGTGCTTTTACATTATGTCCTGACCATCTGTCTTTTAGGGTTAAAGGGGCAACAACAACCACTAGCGTCTTACAACACATATATACATATACATATACATACACACATACACACATATAAATAAAATGTGTGTGTGTATACATAATTAATTACATACTGTTTTTTTACATAACGATAATTCATATGAAATTTTTCTGTTTCAGTACACAAAGACATTATGTTATAAAATTAAATAAACAACAATGTGCAGCTGGTTTTCAGGTAATAATTCAGTTTGAAATCAAAACAATCAGATACAGTCAATGATCCATAAAAAAGCATTTGCTAAAGTAAAGTTGAATGCAAAAAATTGTTCTAAATTGAAAAAATATTTTTAAAAGGTTAAATTTAGTGTAACTAAATGTACACAGGAACATAATGTAAATATATTAGTTTTAAAATTGTTTATATAATGGTTTAAACAATTCCAATAATTGTACAAAACATGGTTAACACATTCTAATATAAATGTGTCTTTACTGTATTCTACTTGTATGAAGAATTATACAGTTATCATTGACAGAGTTTTGTTGACATAGTTTGAACTCAAAAGAATCAAAAGTGATTCAGGTCCAGGCGAGTTGAGATGATTCAGGTGGTTATTACACGTGCACTTTGAACATCTATCATTGTCAGGGAAACAAAAAATGCTAAATGTGCTTTAGCATTCACTGAAAAGAGTCATTCAAATTATTTGTACATCACAATTTTTTCTATTTTTCCCTACAGTTACAAACATTTTACCAACCTGCATGTTGAGGCCCACATCTGCATGTTAGGACACCACAGCTGCTCATCTGATCAACACTGGGGCTTCTGAATTGCTACCCTCTGTAACCATCCATCTCCAATAAATCTCCACACTCTTAAGCATTTGCAGCATCAAGAACGCCTTGCTGCTATCATTTCTTTCGACAGCTGCAAAGAGGAATGGGCAAAACTGGCCAAGGATAGGTGTGCCAAGCTTGTGGCATCATATTCAAAAAGACTTGAGGCTGTAATTGCTGCCAGAGGTGCATCAACAAAGTATTGAGCAAAGGCTATGAATACTTATGTACGTGTGATTTCTCAGTTTTTCTATTTTTAATAAATTTGCAAAAACCTCAAGTAAACTTTTTTCACATTGTCATTGTGGGGTGTTGTGTAGAATTCTGAGGAAAAAATTAATTTAATCCATTCTGGAATAAGGCTGTAACATAACAAAATGTGGAAAAAGTGATGCGCTGTAAATACTTTCCGGATGCACTGTACGCTGGGTTTGTATGCTGAAAGATCCTTTAATACAAGCAAAGCACAAAATTATTATTTATGTCATAATTGAATTATGTTGTTGTTGTGGGTATTTTGTTGCCGTTGTCGTTTTGAGATAGCACCGTAAGTGTAATCATTCCACAGTGTGATTCTCTGAACTTGGTCCTTCTGAGGAACTATCGTTTCCTGCTGGACACTCACTCTTTCATTATTACTTCTGCCAAATGTTTCTATATTAGCATCTTATCCACTGCAGTTGTCATTTTGTACCCTTCTGGTTCTGAATATTTGAACCCTTGCTGGCACTTGCTACTATTAGTACTGTATGCTGCATTAATTCTTACCATGGACTGCTCCAATAATGTTGAATTAAGAAATGATGATTTACAGACTAAAACTGATAGGGAATCTTTGGATTTCCTACAAGTTAGTAGATTTGACTTTACAGCAAGATTTTGTGTTTGTTCTCATTTATTAAAATTTTTTGATTTGCTTAACTAATTGTTCTTTTCTTACATTAGTAATATAGATTCTGAAATCATTTCCTCTCTAAAACACTTATCTATGTTTGATATTATTTAAGTTCTTTATTTTACTGCAATATCATTTTGCTCTGTTGTTTACTCAAAACAGCAGTTCCTATTGCTAGGATGCAATGTCTGGTTACTAGGAGGCATGTCCCAGAGGTCACACAACCTTGTTTAAACCAGTGTTGCACCTCCTTCCTGTCCAAGTTTGTGTATATATTCTAAAAGTCTAGCTCAATCTTTTAGTGTTTTTTCTGGTAAACAAGCTTAGGTTCTCCTTTGTGTCTTTGATTTTTTTTTTGGCTCAGATAAAAGATACACTTCATTTGTTTTATTTTCTGCTCTGTCTTTCTGTCTTCACCAGAGTAATTATGGAAAAGAACAGAGCCAAGAAGAAATTTTCTGTTGGAGTAGATTCACTGAGAGGTAAGAAAGATCAAGCATGAAGAAAAAGATCTGGTAACAGATGAATATTGATAGAAAGAGTGGATGAAAAAAAAAAAAAAAAGGTAACCTTTTATCAAAAAGTAAATATTAATACATTACCAAAACATGTCAAGAAAGGTTCCTTGACACAGAAGACAAAGGATCCAAGGGCTAAGTCCATAATAAATATATACTGGCACAGCAAAATGTCCATTTGGTGAAACAGGCCCAATGGTACAATGGTAAGTCCAACTGCTTTAAAAACATTATGAATATAGAAATATGCAAGACCTTGAATCCTTTTTCTGTGCGTCTTGTGGCCTTTATTCATTGTACATTTTAGCACTCACATCCCTCTTTTGTGTTTTTTGTTGCCTTTATTCATGGGACATTGCAGCCCACTTGTTGAATGGCATATGATTTGTTGTTTTACATATATTTATATGTGAAGTAAAATATAATCAGTGCACAAACTTGAATTGGATATTTTGGATGTCAGGGTTTTTAGTTGATATGGTAATAATTTTATAATAACAAACCATTACAGAGGAGGGGTAATGGACAGATCTCATTGCCAAATAGGTTGGATTGGGAAAGTCTGCTACAATTTCACCAGACTGCATATAGAGTGCATATGTCATCGTGGATTTAAATATCTAAGTATATAATTTGAGGAGGCAGGAGAAGGGCAAGATGAAATAATAAAAATAATGATGATACATATGCATGTTTCATGTTAAAATTAAAGTTAATTTCATAGTATTTCATAACTTCAAATAATAAATTTACCTAAATCCATGCAAGGTTTATCTTCCATTTTTGCTTTTTGCCCCTCCCCTACAATAACCTATTGTCTATGAGGGAGGAGTGAAAGCTTTAGAATCACAAATTTTGATCTTTGGTTTTCAATGGATCTCAGTGTTTTTAGGGTCCACTGATACCGAAACCATCAATATCTCGATGATGGGTGTGTGTCTATTTGTCAAAGTTTCTGGAGGATGGTCTAGAGCAGATTCCCAACCTCGGTCCTGGGGACCCCCTGTGACTGCAGGTTTTTGTTCCAACCAGATTCCTAATCAGTGACAACACCTGATAGCACTGATCTCAATTAGCTGGTATTCTTTTATTCTACATTCAGAAAAGCACAGCAGCATGATTGTTACATTTATAAGACATTTAGAAATATTTCTGCTTTTGCTGTAGATTTAAATGCTTAACTCTCTCTTTTGTTGATTTAATTATATTTTGCCCTTTCTCTGTGCAGTTTTTCCCCTTCGTTGTATCTTATAAATGACAATTAAAAAAGAGCAGACACGCTGGCAAACAACACAGAATAATCAAAGGCTTGCAACTACTTTAGCATCAGACACACTAATTAGTAAATAATGGATTAATTAAACAATGAGAGAACACCTAGAAAAGTAAAAGAAAATCAAGATGAAAATATTGTTAAAAAAGAAAAAAACTACATTATTCCTATATAACTGCTTGGTACACTTTAATATATTTATCACAGCACAGAATTGCATACAAGCACTTTAAACAAACACGTCTCTTTCAGAAAGTAAAAGGTGCTCAGCATGTAGTTAGTTAACTATTAAACAATAGACATCATAGGGGAGCACAACCCCTGTCTGGGGGAGAAGAGGAAAACAAAGCATTCAGCCAAAAAGGACCGGTATGGTTCAGGCTTTTAAGTAAGCGCAGCATCGCACGAGAAGCCGCAATTGAGAAGACGGCGATTTATTTATTTTTATGGTGCAGATTCCAGCCTTGACCCGACGTGCACACTCACAAACAGAGACCAAAACAAAGCAAACAAGTAATCAAACAGCGAATAAATAATGAAAACAAATGAAACAAGATAACAATGATACCACCCCTGTCCCCTTATGGTGATTACACATTAGATACAACAAAGCACAAACAAAACTCACACAGTAAATCATGAAAAACGGCTACAGATGAAATGTTTTTTTTCCAATTTATATTATATTTATAGTTGAATGCCAGAAACTGAAAAACTACAGCAATGGAGGAGATATTAGTTCTGACAATCTGTGAAATGTAATGATGAAAGTAGATAGTCCAGAGAATGGTACGTTGAATGGGAATATACAGTACAGATAGTCCTACCAGTAGTTCCTGAAATGGTGGAAGACGGGTTCAGGAGTGCTCCTTTCTTTGCAGGATGGCCATGAATCCACTTACAGTCCTCATGTTCACAGGCAGACAATCCAGATGCACAAAACGATCCAGGACAAAATGAATAAGTACAGGTAACCCAACAGAAGGCAGGCAGACAGACAGGAACTTGAAACACAAATTACAAAACTTTTTTTTTTTTGCTTTTGGTCACTGGTCCCCTTTTTAAAAGCCGCGCTGATATCCTTTGACCTCAACAGCCCCAGCACCCTCAGCAGAAGACAAATCAGTGCCACTGCAGGGACTACTGGGAGTTGCACTTTCAAATTCTATTGGCTACTTTCACCATCCCAAGTCGTGGTTTTCTCTACAGTACAGTATTGCCATGAAAAAAGCCATAAAAATTGCGGAGGATATTTGCGGTTTCCACTAACAATTATTAGTTAGTTTCCAAGGAAAAATCCGCGAATGACTGTGGCCACGAACTTTGAACCGCGACTTTGCGGGGGTCTATTGTATATATTTTTACCAAACTTAGTTTTCTAATTTCTATATCATTTCCAAAACACAGAACTTGGGAGATAACACATCACTTAAATAGCCCAGGAGTCCAATTAAATACAGAAGCTGGTTGGAACAAAAACCTGCAGCCAAAGGGAGGCCAGAGGACCGAGGTTGGGAAACACTGATCTAAAGCTAAAACGGCAAGACAGAAAAATGGCAAACTCAGAACTTAAGCTTGTAATAAGATGACGATTTACTGATTAGTTTTTGAGCCAAATCTCGTAAGAGAAGCCACTCTAGAAGAACCCTCAAATACCATAATTCTGCAATTAATTATGAATTCTTCTTGTCAATTTGCTATCGTAATGAACTATTTTACAATCAGAAAGATCAGCATCAGAGTGGTAAATAATTACTAAAATGTTATAGAATTTTCAGTAACTTGGTTCTTAGGGTGCAAAGCCTACTGATGTTCACGTCTTAATTTTTAGTGGTGTACTTTGAGCTTTTAAGCAGTATTATGCATTTATTGCCTTTGACATTAGGCCACAATCCTTGCAACCTTCTTGAAGTCAGGGTTTCTGTCAGATGCTGTCAGGTTTGTGTCTGTGCCTTATTCCAACTTTAACTTTTTGTAATTTTTCTCCCTGCTGCACTTTCTTTTGTTTAATCGTTTTAAGTTGAGGTGGGTTCTTAAACAGATTCAAAGCTCTCAGTTGCTACAGTAATTAGTGTAATAATAAGCAATTTTATACGTGTGGTTTTTTTTTTGTTTTTGACACATCAGGATTCTGTTTCCAGGATTTATTTTTTTACTTTGAATTTAGATTTGACAGAGTTAATTTTTGTTTCTGTTTTGTTTTTCTTTTTTTGCACAATGCCATTTAGGAGTATCACATGACTGCAGTTGTATTGCTGGTGACATTAGAGAAGTGACTCTATAAATACAGAGGTGATTGTACTGTGCTCTATCCCTCAGTGGATTCTTTACATTTGAAAATCTCTCTCAGTGTAGTTGGCTTATTTTTAAAATGTCTCTAGCAGTGGGTTTGTGCTTTGGGTTTCTGACTTCTACTTTGAGTAATGTTTCATTTCCTACTTGTCTGGATATTTCATTCTCATGGTTTTGACTTCATGATTTCCCAGATCACATCTCTGTCTTCATTAATCATTTCCTGTTTTTCCCTACTTATAATAATGTGTCCAATTAGACAATTAGAAGTGCTGTGACCTGAACACATTACAAAAGGCTCTGGTAGTCCACAACTCTGCTGTGATGTTTGCCTTTGGTCTTCATGTCTCCTTGAGTTGGAAAGTCTTTGATATCACTTCCTGTTACCTATGTTTTTTTCAGTGTTGGACTTTGATGCATTTCATGGGTAATATTTCCTCTTGGAGAATTACTCGTTTTGTAACAGCTCTGCTTTTATGGTATGTATTCTTACACTAGATTATTTCCCTTATTTTTACTATTAGAGTTCATGCTTTTGCATATTTTTTGACTCTTGGTTTAGTCTTTTCTATGTTTAATTGTTGCTCCCATTGATCTTGGTATTTTCATTGCCCTATATTAGATTTGTTAAAATCATTTTAAAGCTAAGAGAAAACCAGTAAGTAAATTACAATGTTTTTAATGTAGTTTGAAGTAAGTGTTCCCACTTAAATCTTCTAGTTTAGTTCTTAAACCTTTATTTGTTATTATGAATAATGTCTTGTGGTCTTTTCTCTTCCTTTTTTCTTATTAAAATTTGAGTTTCTTTTGTTGTAAATGTATTTAAAGGTAGTTTCTTTGTTTTTTTCCTTTAATTATGATACATCTGCCTTTTTAACAGTTTTAAATATTAGTTTTTATTGGTGGTTGTGTTTGGGAGGACTTTTATGGTTGTAGATGTTCAAGCAAAGAAATTCACAACAGACACTTTTGCAGAGGTGTCTGAGCATCAGCTTATTGCTGACACTATCATGTTGGCTATTTTTGATTCATTTTTATGTTTTCCACCTTTTAGCATCTATTTTCCCTTAAATGGTGATTTTAGGATTTATTATTAACAAAGTTCATTTTGACTGTTGCTTTTGTCTCTGAGGTTTGATATCTTTCCTCCTAAAAACCCCACTTCTGCTTAGCTCTCTGATGCAGTCCTCACCATAAATAATAGCTGTGATGATACTTGCATCTCCTCCATAATTCATTGTCCGTATGTAATTTATGTAGCGGGCTCAATCTGATGCTAATAAATTATTTCTATGGGTGAAGCCAAGGTTACAGGGTGATTCACCTTTTTTACATTACCACATAAATTTGAAACAATTACCAACATTACTTTAACTCTCAAGGTTAAGGTGTTTATTTGTGCTGCACATGGGTAAGCTGTTGAATTCAAGGTTGTAAATTTGAGTTCCACTGTGGAAGGACCTAGAGTACAATGGCCTCTACCATGGAGGGCAATCTAAATAAGGTTTGTGTTTAATGGAATTTAGGAGAGATATCACCCTACAGACAAGAAGGGCAGTGTGTTAGGAAATAGCCAGGGTCTTTTGTTTTATACTAATTCAATTTGGTTTTTTTTTGTTTAATTTGGTTATTTGTGTCTTTCAGTTTACTTTGTTACTGAATATTGGTTTGTTTATTGATGATAATAATGGATTTGTGTACCTTGCCCCCTTAAGATTGAACCAAAAGGGGCAGGGTCTCAAGGTACTCCTAGGCCATATAGGCCTTCAAATGCTGCAGTGCTAATGCTGTGAAATTAGGTTTCTCATTGATATTTGCTACTCTTGCTCGGAGTTGGTGATTTTGGTTTGTAAATGTTTTCATCTGACCTTTCGTTAATGGACTTTGGTTTTGTTATGGGGATTTGATTTTGGGTTTACACACTTGGTTGTGTTTTCTTAAGGCTTTGCCTTTCTGGCAAACCTTTTTTATAGTATTTTGCTTTTTCTATTTATTGTTTTATGCATTTTTTCTCTTTATTGATTTTATTTTTTTTAATAAGCCGTTTACTTGTTAAATAACTATATTTTGTCACTTAAACCAGGAGTTTTTCATAGTTTAATTCTCCCTTTTCTCAGATTTTGAATATTGAAGTTCTCAGCCTAATTTGGTGGGCCTGTGCAAGCCAATTTTGGAGCCAGGATGATTTTATATGTAAATCTCATTTGCCAGGGTTCCATCTAGACCTATATTTAAATTTTCTTTTTTATGTCTTTTTTGCTAATTTTTCAGTATTATTAATTGTTTACAATCTTTCATTTCAAAGGGTGAAGCCAATGTTAATATCATTCATTCTGTTTATTTGATGTATCTTATGTTCATTTTATTCTATTTATTATTTATTGTCTATATGTGTAGTTATATTCTATTATGTTCCTTTTGATTTGTGTTTGGATCCCCAAGATGAAGGGACACCCTTACGTCATTATTAAGAAACTGCCCTTAGCTTTTAAAGGCTGGCTGGGAATGAGAGTTCCTTGCTGTTCATTGAAAGTACTTAGTAGAAGTTTTTCAGGTGGTGTTGTTTTCCTTCAGTGTTCTTTTTGTATATTTCTGCACTTGTTCTTGGATTACTGCTTTTGGATCATGGATTTTACTTGGATACCCTAGACTGCCTTTTAGGCAGCTCCTTTGAGCATTTTTGTTATTCTTGCTATAATTTGACATGTGTTGATATGAACTTTCTTTTATAATGAATCTTGCTTTGGGATTCTTTTACATGCAGATAGTTTCTCTCTCTGGTAAGATATATTCTGACACATTTCTAATTATTTTGGCAATTCTTTGTTTAAGCTTAGTAAACCAAAGCCTCCCAAGTCCTTAGGATTACACTGCTCTGTTTTAAGTCCTAGTTTTTGGCAGACCACCTCAGATTCTGGCATCTTTTCTGTGGGTTTGAAGACCTCACACCTTTTGACATTGTTGTGCTGCCACATCATAGTAAAAAGAACCACTAGTCTAAAGTACAAAAATATTTTCTTACAAGTAGCTCTGTACAAATCCACTTACTCCTGCTATTTGTCGCTTGTTCTTTTGATCCCTCATCTCCAGTTGTTTACTGTACTGAATTAACTAAGTCTATTTAAGTGTGTACTTGATTTTCTATACAAACCTGCACTTCCTGTTTTTGTGGTCCTACTTGAATCTTCTGTTTCTGCCTTCATTGTCTCACTTTTGTCTGCTGCATCCCTTGAAAGGAGTGCTCCTGGAAATGGGCACAATTGTTCAGAGTGTGTTATCACCAGAGAGCCCCAAACTTTGTGTAGGGAATATTTTCTTCAAAAATGTACATCTCAGTTTGGTTTTCTGAATCAGTCATCCATCCTATGAGGCAATGGTCCTGCTGCTACTGCTTCACCCATGCCAGGAAGTGATGCCCTCCTCCAGTCACCACTGCTGGAAAGTACTCATCTTGTACAGTATTATCAGATGGGATGTGACCATCTTGTCAAGTTGTCCTTGTGGGAGGAGGTCTTCTCATCTTGTCATCTTTGCCAAGCCAAAGTCTCCTTATTTCATCATACTTAGAAAGTGAAAGTCTTTTTGTCACATCATCCATGCCAAAGGCCAGTTTCTTTTCAAAGAGTTATTCCTGTTTTACCCAAACCTCCAGCCTAATAATGGTTCTTCTTTTTGTGGACACGTTTTGTTGTTTTGGGCATCTGGAAGCCACCCTAAGAGTGGACTATGTTAAGTTTAAGCCAGGGTTCCTCGATTGACTTACGTTTAAATTTCTTTTGTCTCTTTTGTTCATTTTTCAATATTTTTCTTTGGTTACAATCATTTCTGTTAATTTTGTACTGCTGAACTCAGTTTCTCTTCCTGCCTTTATAGGCTTGGGACTGTTCCTTAGTTATGAGGTACGGGTGGCCCAGACTCTTAAAGATGAAATGAAAAAACACAAGGAACACTATAGAACACAATTATACACAAAGAAACCAAATAATTAATAAGGTAAAATTAACAGAAAACACATACATAGCCAAATAATAAACTGAAGTAACAATATTAAAAAAAACAGTCATAATTAGTGAATATAAAATGAATAAGAAAACATAAAAAAGAAATTTAAACATTAGCCAGGGGAAGGACCCTTGATTAAACATAACACTGTGCCCAACAGTAGAGATAGTGGGACAAACGTCGCACTAAAAGAGGATTAACTATATAAGTTAGAAAAACTGGAGCAAATACTTTCCTGGGGTCAAATACATTTATTGTCACCCAGTTATTAATTCATTAGTGTCTGGGTCTAGATTCAGCTCCAAGGATCTTTTAGATGTGTCTTTTTCATGTCTACAGATGTTTATGTGAAAATATCTCAGCTGGCTAAATTGTCCTTTAGTAACAATTTATTTCTGCACAAAATGAAGTACTGCTTCTCAAACTTAATTAAGCACTAAGAACATAGTAAAAAAAAAAACCTCTTCAATAGAAGCAACAATTTACCTCAGCACAGCTATGTAATTGATATTTGCCAAAGGCTGGTAAGAAACAGTTTTGTCACATTTAAGGTGCAATTATTTTAAGTGGTAAAATATATGAACATAATATGATTGAGAAATTATAACCAGGCTGCAAGGTTCAAGAAACATATAAGTAATATATGTGATAGACATTCTGCAGCAATTATTCTATACCTTTATACATTGTGTTACAAAAAATGCACTGAGAAGCAAAGATTTAATTTGTCTGTGGGGCACCATACCTGAATATTTTGACACTACACTTTTCAATCTTTGAGTGGCATTACTAATGCTTCTCCCTAACAGCTTCTTACATCCATGTGCCTTGTGAGAAGTTTATAACAGGCTACTAGTCGTCTTTCATTTTTTTTTTGCACGGAAAGCTATTATAAAGGTTTACCAAATAAAAATATTATAAACTATCATTTTAAAGTAAAGTTTGAAGCCTCACATTTATCCTGTTTCTAGCTCATTGTTGCCCCAATAAATGATCAGATTCTTAAAGCACCTTTCTTGCCCTGACTAGAATCTCAGCACATTAAACCAAACACTCTGCATCAGGGGCCTCATGTATGAACGGTGTGTACACACAGAAATGTTGCATAAGAACTTTTCCACGTTTAAATCGAGATGTATAAAACCTACACTTTTCCATGTTACCTCATACCTTGTCGTACACAAGTTCTCCGCTCAGTTTTGCAGACTGGCAGCACCCAGTATCAAAGCAGTGCTACTGTTTCTGTGTGGTTACTCTTTATTTTCCTAATGCGACTTTATAAATACACTGAAACTAACTGCATATTGTTTATTAGTGTAATGCATCTGATTGTAATTAACTTGTAAAAATATAATGGTCCAGGGAACAGCCATAGTATTCCAAATACCATAACTGCACCTTCTTCTTCTTCTTTTTCTTCTTTCAGCTGCTCCCTTTAAGGGTTGCCACAGCGGATCATCTTTTTCCATATTACTCTTACTGCACCACTCTGAGTATTTATATCACTGTATCTGAGTGGGGAATCACAGCAGCAGCTGATCGGAAAGAGAATTACCGATATACAGCATCAAGCCCATGCTGCCTCAGCCATGGCAAAATGTTTCAAAGCCTTTCCTGTACTGACCTCGCGGTTCAGAAACAGTTTCATCCCAAGAACTATAAATGCACTTTATGTTTGTACTTATAAGTGCAACTAGCAAAATACCCGCGCTTCGCAGCAGAGAAGTAGTGTGTTAAAGAACTAATGAAAAGATAAGGAAACATTTTAAAAATAACGTAACATGATTGACAATGTAATTGTTTTGTCATTGTCATGAGTGTTGCTGACATATATATACTGCTGAAAAGAATTAAAGGAACACTTTTTAATCAGAGTATAGCATAAAGTCAATGAAACTTATGGGATATTAATCTGGTCAGTTAAGTAGCAGAGGGGGTTGTTAATCAGTTTCAGCTGCTGTGGTGTTAATGAAATTAACAACAGATGCACTAGAGGGGCAGCAATGAGATGACCCCCAAAACAGGAATGTTTTAACAGGTGGAGGCCACTGACATTTTTCCCTCCTCATCTCTGTTTCTTCACTAGTTTTGCATTTGGCTACAGTCAGTGTCACTACTGGTAGCATGAGGCGATACCTGGACCCTACAGAGGTTGCACAGGTAGTCCAACTTCTCCAGGATGGCACATCATTACGTGTCATTGCCAGAAGGTTTGCTGTGTCTCCCTGCACAGTCTCAAGGGCATGGAGGAGATTCTAGGAGACAAGCAGTTACTCTAGGAGAGCTGGAGAGGGCCATAGAAGGTACATAACCCATCAGCAGGACCAGTATCTGCTCCTTTGGGCAAGGAGGAACAACAACAACAACAACAACAACATTTATTTATATAGCACATTTTCATACAAACAGTAGCTCAAAGTGCTTTACATATTAAAGAATAGATAAATGAAAGACATAATTATAAAAAATAAATCAACATTAACATCGAATAAGAGTAAGGTTCAATGGCCAGGGGGGACAGAAAAAACAAAAACTCCAGACGGCTGGAGAAAAAATAAAATCTGTAGGGATTCCAGACCATGATACCGCCCAGTCCCCTCTGGGCATTCTACCTAACATAAATGAAACAGTCCTCTTTGGATTTAGGATTCTAATTTTAGGATTTAGGAACAGGATGAGCACTGCCAGAGCCCTACAAAATGACCTCCAGCAGGCCACTGGTGTGAATGTCTCTGACCAAACAATCAGAAACAGACTTCATGAGGGTTGCCTGAGGGCCCAAATGTCTACTGCGCTCTGTGCTCACTGCACAGCACTGGGGAGCTCAATTGGCATTTGCCATAGAATACCAGAATTGGCAGGTCCACCACTGGC